>NC_136420.1:38962580-39407580 GCF_052625555.1 Lactuca saligna | reverse complement strand
CGAAACTATCCTTATAACATCAAACTCCCAACGGTTTAACTTCAAAATAACATTTTAGCACCAAGAAATCCAAAGTATGCAAAAGAGGTACAAACAGAAAAAAGTTTAACCTTCAAAATAACATTTTAGCTGCTCTATTCATTTCATGTCCATCCAATCATCTTCGGTTCTCATTCCTATAAAACATTATTCAAAACAATCAAAAACATCAAATACAAAAGGTTAACAAGTCATTCAAAAACATCAAATACTAATGGTTAACATCATATTACCTCTAATTTTCAATTTCCCATCATATTTTGCAAGGTTGCATACATCTTCTCCATTGCTTCATATTTTGCATCAATTTGTTGTTGTTTGGCATCTATTGCTGCAGCTTTGGCATCCATTTCCTCACACATTTGTTGATGTTTAGCTTCCATTTCTGCAGCTTTAGCATCCATTTCGTCACGCATCTCGTTTCGTACACGTTCATAGACAACCTAAAGTACAATACCATGATAGGAAACTTTGTAAGTACAATGCCATGATAGGAAAATTTGTAAGTACAATGTCATGATAAGAAACTTTGTAAGTATAATGCCATGATAGGAAACTTTGTAAGTACAATGCCATGATAGGAAACTTTGTAAGTATAATACCATGATAGAAAACTTTGTAAGTACAATGCCATGATAGGAAACTTTGTAAGTACAATGTCATGATAGGAAACTTTGTAAGTACAATGCTATGATAAGAAATTTTTATAAAGTACAAAATTAAACGAACCTCTTAGGATGTTATTGTACTAGATGTTCCTTCCAAAAAGCTCGCTGGATCAGACACAGATCCGAATCCATATATTCTTCCTTTCTTGACTCCTCCGGAAACATCACACCATGTTTCATTATCCAAGAGGGGGTGGCAACTAGTATTTTCATTTGCTTTGCCGTCTTTTTTGTCAAATACAACCTTTGGAGTCTAGGAGCAATCGGCAAGTACCTCATAACCAGATAAGGTCGTCTGCCACTCTTGTACCGATCATGATCACACACTCGACACTTAGTCAAATCAGAATCTGCCCCATAGAATATCATGCAATGGTTTTTGCAAGCATGAATCTTTTTTTCTGGGAGTCTAATTATTTTCATAAGCTTCTTCGTCTCATAGAAGTTCTCAACTAGCTTCTCACCTTTGGGTAGCATCCGCTTAATTATAGGAAGTATGTGATCATAGGCAGCCTCAGATATATTGTTTACTACCAAAAATAAGTTTGCTAATTCTTTCATTTAGTCCTATTTCTGAGCAATTTTTATATTTTGTTGCAGCCTTTTGCATGAACCCTTTAAATTTGTTCCTCTTATATGGAGTATCCATGAAAAAAGTCTTGCTACTCTAGTGGCAAAGTTGAGATTCTTGATGAATGGAAACCTATTTTTAAGAAAAAATTTGTAACACTTTTTTCTAACATTAAGTTTTATAGGGATGAAGTGGTTGAATGGGTAATGATGTCTGTTAGAATAAAATATTGTATACACATAGTCTGATTCTTTTTTATGTGAATAAAACGTTTGAATGAGATAAATGACCAATTTACCCTTTCGTTTAAGCAAACATGGAACACCTAAACCTAATCGGAACCCTTAATAATCCAAAAATCAAAACCAAATCAAGAAACCCTAATCAATACAAAGATTAATCGAAACGAGCAGTACTCAAAAGACAAAATCATTAAATGATAAGAGGATTAAAAAATATGACGGTTTTACCCTTACATCCCAAAACAAAATTTTCACAATATTCATCAATTGTAACAATAAAGAAGTTGGGAGAAATAAAAAAGAAGGGAAAAAACATAAAGATTTAAAGTCTTAATACATTAAGCCAGGTATTTTTGGCTTAACCATCAAGTCATTGTATACCAATTAAGACAAAAAGAAACAGCACCTTATTTTCTTTACTTTCTCTATTAAGTGTTCTTTCTGCATTAAGTAAAAAAAGAAACACTCATATATAGCTCATTCCATTAATCCAATTAAGTAAAAAAAAAAGGGCACCTAAATGTGTTGTTGAAACATAAATCATGGTCTGATTGAAGAAGTTATAACAATACCTTCACTAATTTTGCCTCCAGCAAGATGAACAATGCCAATAACAACAAATGCAAATCCAGTCAAGTTTGATTTTGTTGTATCTTCAACATGCTTTTTGTAGACTCCAGGATCTAGTTGACTTGTTATAATGTATGATTTTAAGTCAACAGAACCTGAAAAGTGATGACAAAATTTACGAAAATGCCATTATCAATAAACCACAAGTTTAATCAATTTAACCTGCTTACTCTGTGAAGATCAGGCCTGATTATTTGATGAAGTACCTGCTCACTTTTGTGGTGCTATTTACCTTTCTACCATGTGGTGCTAATTACCTTTCTACCCTTTTTTCTTAAAAGTACCTGCTCACTTTTGCTTTCTGTCTTAAGAAAAACAAAAACAAAAAAATGTTGTGTTGTGCCAAATATCAAGTAGATTGGACTTTGGACAAGTTTGTAACAGCATATCATATGTATATTGTTTCAGTTTAACACCAAATAGTTGAGTGAGGCTATTTTGGGTATTTGTAGTTTGCTTTATTTTGGATGAAATTAATCATCATATCCTATGCTTCTTGTAACCCTAATTATTTGGTACCATTTTTTTCTTTAAAATATAAAACCTTATTCTTCTATTTCTTTTCACTTTTTAGATTTTGGATTTTTTAAAAGCAATTTTCATGTACTTTAAAAAAAACTGTTTTTTTACTTATTTTGATTTTTCTCTTTTTCTTCTTCAGTTTTGGTGGCTGCAGAACCACTTTAATGGGTGCATCAAAAATAGCCTTCACATTCTGTATAAAAATTAAAAATTAAAAACCATAGTCAAGTTTTAATAAGATAAAAATGACTTTTCTTTTGTATTTAATACACAAAGTCATAAAAATAAGGCCGATTATTAATGTTTTTTTTTTCAAAAAAAAAAGTGTTATTTTTACTTATATGTAAGTCAACCTATCTCTATTACAAATTATCCTTTGACTTTTTTCAATCAAACTTCTATTTGGGTGAAATTTATATGATCTTGTATTCTTTTTTTGTTTAAACCACTAATTGTATTTCTTAAACCCAATTACTGTTTTTTCCACAAAAACTTCAATAAGTTCAGATTCATATCATTTTCGAAATCGAAAATAGTTTGTTTGACTTTATAAGTCAATGTATGAAAAACTAATGCCAAACTTCTATAGACTCATATCATTATTTTTGAAGTAGAAAAAAGTTTGTTTGGCTTAAAACTCAGAAAAATATCAACTATCCTTTTGGTTTTGGGATATGACCTTTAACCTATCCTTGCTAAATATTTCCCTCAATCAGATACACGGGCAGCTACCATCTTTATTTGATGTTGTTCCCTTTGCAGACATTGATTTAAGTTCCAACTTGTTTGAAGGACCTATCCCTCTTCCAAGTGTTGAAGTCGAATTAAAAGAAGGAGAAACACATTAAACAAAATCCCAAATGAGGATTTAGGTTATGAAGATGAAGATGATTTTGTTGCAAGCACTGCACGTTCAAAGAAAAGGGTACTTGAAAAACCAAAATCGGATCCACTTGTAGAAGCTGTTGACCATTTTTATGAAATACCATATGAGGATTTGGATTTGGAATTGTTTGACAAGGTGTGTGAGTATCACACAAACACTTCAAATCCAAAACCTGAAACTGAAAGGAAGAATACTGGAGGACGAGTATTACCTTCTTGGTGAATATGTCACCAGTAGAATTAATTGTACAATTCTAGACCAGAAAAAGAAAACTATTATGATTGATTTAGGGCTAGGGTTTATTGATATGTATACAATTCTAGACCACAAAAAGAAAACTAAGTCAGTCATTAGGTGTCCAGATTAAGTACCCATTAAGTAAGAAAACGAACAGCTCCTTTGTTATAATGAAGGATAAGTCACCTGTTTCTTCTCAAATTCACATTGCCACCTCCTAAATATGAAAGAGAATTAGGGAAAACCTAAAAACGTAAGGGTTCCTGAATCCTTAAATTCTCATGAACTGGAAGACAAACTATGATGAATCAATCCCTAACTCAAGTTCTAATTCTAAGTGTTTATTGTTATATAGATGCATTCGATGGTAGACCTGAAACTACCTTGCAGATAATGAAGAAGGCATTCCATATGGCTACGAAACACAATAACCAGAAAGTTTCAAGGTAAATTAAACCCTAACAAAGTATATTGTGAAATTGAACTAAAACTAACCTAAGAGGGATGAGATTTACCTGAATCGGAGGTTAACGAAGAATACTTTCAGATTTAAAGATATGGAGGTTGCCGGAATCGGGTGAGTGGCGTCGTCATCTGTTCGAACAGAGATGGTGATGAGATAAAGCAGAAGCTAATTACACTTAGTAAAGAGTGATAAAGCTTGAGGGAAGGAAAGTTACACTGGCTTCGTGAAGATGGAACTGGGTGCCAATTTCAGCGAGAGAAAAAAGAAAACGTGCGCACCCCAAATAAATTTTCTGTCGTCGTTCTCTCGCTGAACGCGTACCATATGCCACAATTTTGTTATCCCTCGCTGAACCATAGCTAAGGGCCTTCATTTTTCGAGTGATTAGCGAGGAATAGTGATGTATCGTTAAATAGTTGCCAGATCCGTAGCTGATCCCTCTGTAAATCCTCACTAATATTTCATATATTACATAAATAAAATAATTATTAAAAACATGGTAGATCTGTCGTATTTCCCTAGCTATAAGTCTAAATTTTTGCTAGAGAATAAATCTGTAGCAAAATCCGTAGCTGAAACTCAAGTTTCTAGTAGTGTATATATATATATATATATATATATATATATATATATATATATATATATATATATATATATATATATATATATATATATATTTAAACGTATCTATATCTTTAAAATTTTATTTATATCTCTGAATCGGTATAAATACGTTTCATAATACATAAATAAGTTTGTATAAAAAACGTCTTTATAGATGTAGAAATATGTAAGAAAATCATTATATATATATATATATATATATATATATATATATATATATATATATAATGATTTTCTTACATATTTCTACATCTATAAAGACGTTTTTTATACAAACTTATTTATGTATTATGAAACGTATTTATACCGATTCAGAGATATAAATAAAATTTTAAAGATATAGATACGTTTAAAAAAAGGTTACGTTTTTAAAGATACAAAACGTTTTAAAAATAAAATTGTTTTTAAATATATAAATACAATTTTATAGATATAGATACATTTTAAGAAAATAAATGTTTCGTTTTCTAAGATACAAAATGTTTTTTAAAATATAATTATGTTTTTAAATATACAAATACAATTTTAAAGATATAGATACATTAAAAAAAAATGTTACGTTTTTAAAGATACAAAATGTTTTTCAAAATAAAATTATGTTTTTAAATATATATAAATACGTTCTAAAAATGTATTAATAATTAATAATTAATCATAATATAAAATTTAATTACATAATAATAATAATAATAATAATAAATAAATAAATAAATAATTTTTTTCTTTTATAAAATTTATTTACAAGGAAGCAAGATTAAAAACACCAAAGGATATGTAGCTTGTTGTAAAAGCCTTTGAACTTGTATATGAAGGTCCCATGTTCAATCCCTCCAATTTGCATTTTTGCCTAGTTTTAATTTTTTTAGTAGATTACTAGTGCTGACGGGTAAAAATGATAGTGGCTTGCCTCTTAAGCTCCACATCAACATTTACAGCCTAGTAAGCTTCCCAGTTGGCTTGGTGACCAGTTGAGAAGGATCAAAACCTTATAGATGGGTAAAAATGACCAAATCTACTAAATTCTAAATCTAAGGCATTATTGAACCTAAAAGTTCTCAAAGGGTAAAACCAAACATTTCTTGAAAACTTAAAGGTTTTTATGTTATTTTCCCTTTAAACTTTATTTTCTTGTGTATTCATTCTTACTGGACATTAGACCTGGAAAATGTGTCGTGTCGTGTCGGGTTCGTGTCGTATCAACACAGTAAACGGGTTGAGAGAACTTACATTAACCCGACCGGTTTAATTAACGTGTCGTGTCATGTCAACCCGTTTATTTTCATTTCAGGTTCCTGTCGGGTTTCGGGTTAGGGGTATACCATAAAATATGTCGTGGAATGTGAGGTTGAAACATTAAACATGTTAAAAGAGTAAGATTTGGAATAATTAGGAGGCGGAATGGCCAAATTTATAGTAATTTAGAGAGCAAAATTGAATGAATATGAGTAGAAGGAGAAAGGATGGATCATGATGAGGAGGGAATAGTTGAGGGAATAGTTGAGGGTACTGTATAATTTGGATGATAACCAAAAAAATTGAAAATGAAATTATTGATTAAGACGGCTAAGTGTATTCTACGTTATAAAATGAGTCAACTCAAAGGTTTTCTTTTATGTATTGTTATGGTTTTTGGTCATTCAAGTTTATTTAAAATATTCAAAAAACTTACATATAAATGGGTAATTTTCGAGTTGAAATTTTCAACTCTAACCTTATCCGTTTATTTTTCGTGTCGTGTCAACTCGTGTAATTAAACGGGTTGAAATATCTTACCCAAACTCGTTTATTTCATGTCGATTTCGTCTCATGTTAGTTTTTTCCACCTCTATCGGACATAAAAACATACTTTTATCCATATCTATTTTTAAAACATTTTTATAATTTATTTTTGTTATTATAATTTAGTAAAGTAAATAAGACCCACCATTATACCCTACCTAGTACCCACCTCTTATCCCAACCCATCATTCTCTTTTTCAGTTCTCTTGGACGACTTATCTTATAGAAATTATTTTATAAAAATGTTTTCTTTTGAAAATTTCTACCAAGGCCTTAGTTTGAGTTCAGACACACCCGAGAGTGTGTCTGAATCCCTCAAACTAAGGCTCTGAGACCAACTTGTAACATCCAAAAATATTGTCCCAAAAATTTGTTTTTAATAATAGATAAAATAGTAATTCCAATATCATCCAATCATCTCGAATAAAAGCCAATGTATAAATTGTCATTAAATCAGAGCAAAACATCATGTGCAGAATCCCAATGGTGTGTGCGATGCAGCCATCCCTAGCTCTTCCCCTTGGAAGCAGAAGTACCTAAAACATAAACTAAAAACTGTAAACACAAAGCTTAGTGAGTTCCCTTAAAATACCACATACCATACATATCATGTAATAATGAGATACGGGCCTCGCCAACACTCCGATAAAAGTTAGATACGGGCCCCGCCAACACTTGGATAAAGAGACCCGCCCACACTCGGATCGAAATGAGATACGAGCCCCACCCACACTCATATAACGGGCCCCACCCAATAGGCATACATATACAAGCACATACAAGTATCACACAGACAAAAAGTATAACACCATGATCAAACAAGGGTCGGCCATGGTGCCTTAGATCTGCAGAACCTTGTGAGGAAACTCACCTCGAATACAGAAGGGTAGCTGAATGGATCCAGGCTCCGAATGTCGACTCAACTCAACCCCTGAACATAAAAGATTTCCTTAAGTACAATACAAAATGCCCACGACCCTTTATAGGTCAAACTTGGTCAAAGACTAAGGTCAAATTCAAAGTCAACCATCCAAGTTGACCCAACTCGTCGAGTTTATCTATCAACTCGTCGAGTTCACAAGAAGTTCAACATCTTAATCCATTAAGTCATCCTTAACGAAACTAAGAGCTTCATGACTTAGATCTTAACTGAAATAGCCTCAAGAAGGGTAAAGTTTCAAACTTTACCCGTATGAACCACCAAAATGGGTTCAAAACCCAAACCCTAGACTTAAAAGGGTAAGGACTTAATCAATAAGCAATAAATCACCAAAGGCATAATCCCAAACTGTAGATCGGGCCCTAAAAGATGAAATACCACATAAAGTTTTCAACTTTACCTTCAAGTATGCTTAGAAGAAGCTCAAATGTTCAAAAGAAGCCATAAGATGGACTTAATGCATGCATGGAGCCCTTAAGACCATAAAGTTGGCACCTTGATGCCAAAAGAGCTCAAGAAGACCATATATATGGAAGAATAACACTTGGGACGTCTGTCAACCCCACCAATCACCCAAACATGGCTAAAAGCATAAAAACTAACCCAAAATAGATCTAGTCAAATATTGAGCAAGGTTAGAACTTTATACCCGAAATATGCTGGAGATGGTGTAAAGAATCAAGATCTTGACGGTTCCTACTTGAATTATCACCTTGCATCAAGCTTCTCTTTCTTCCAAGGGCTTTAAACACACCAAAATACACTCACAAAGAGATCACAACACTCAAAAAAAGCTTTAGGGTTTTGAGATTAGGTTTAGGGACTATGGAGGCTGGAAATGAGGCCAACACCTAGGACTTAAGGTGTTTAAATAGAGTGCAAAACCTTAAAATTAGGGTTTACTCCTGAGCGGCCAACTCGCCGAGTTGAGATACCTCAACTCGTTGAGTTGCCTTATGAAGCCTCGCGATCAAGACAACTTCTACTCAACAAGTTTACATTTCCAACTCGCCGAGTTCTCCAAGAAAAAAATATAACAATTGCAAGAATAAATGCATAGCGGGAACTAGACGTTACACTGTGGTTGGAGTTGAAGCTCCAAGGAAATTTTTGGCAAAATCTCTCTTAGAGGAAGAACGAAGGATATGGTATGCAGTTACCTGGCCATCTTCCTTGGTAGAAGTTTTACAACAGAGTCATGAATTGGGCAAAGTCAAGACAAAGTTTACAGCTGACGCATTCCGAGCCATTCAATCAATGATGCCTCTGATTCCCTCTCCGAGGGTATGTAACACTCTGTTCTGAATTGACTCATAGTCTGAGGCGGTGGCTCGAAGTTTGGTCATTATAAGGATTATGGCTCTTTGGAAGGTAAGATCTATCCCCTTTTGGGTGCCAGTGATGAATTAGAAGTGATTTGGGTGTTCGGTTTGTGTTTTAGAGCCTAGCGGTAATTCGATAAAGTGGTGGTTTGGGTTTTTGTGGAAAATGAATTTTTTTCGGAAGATCTTAAGGAAGGTTTGAGTTGTTATAAGTGTAGGGATTCTCGTCACCCTTCCGTGGATATAAGTATCGTCGGAATCGGGCTTATAACGAAGAAGTTATGGCCTTCGGAAGTTTCGTGGTTTTCAGGCTTAGCCGAGAACACGGAGTGTACTCAAAGTGTACGTGGGCGTACTAGCAAAGAAGGTAGTACGCTGGGCGTACTGACCAGGAGGATCGCGAATGTTCCCCGGAGTATGTTGGGCGTACCATATGTACATTGGGCGTACTCCAGTCAGATCAGAACCCTATTTTAGGATCTTGGACCCTATTTAAACTCCTTATCTCATAACCTAACCCTAATATCTTCAGCCTCCACCCCTCTAAACCCTAGAAATCGTCGTATATCATCCATGGTGGCATTTTGAGCTTATGGAGTCCATTTTTTTGGGTGTTTAGCCCATTTTCAAGAAGATGAATTTTGATCCAAAGATGGGAATCAAGGAGGAGCTTATGGATCTGGCTTTTAGGACTCATTCTCAGCTTGATGAAGGTATAAAGCTTTTAAACTTGACCATTGAATGCTTAGCTATTATGTTGAGTTTTTGGATCTTTTGGTCCCAAGAATGGAGATTTATGGTTCCAAATCCATTTTTAGGCTTAGGGTTGCCACCCTTGATGCTATTTGAGTCCCTAAGGCAGAAAGTTGCCATATGGACGGTAGTAGTGGGTTTATGCTTGATTTAGGGTCACTTTTATGGAAGTAGAATGTCATTTTTGGAGTTTGGGTTTGGTTGGGGCATGCAAAGTCACCAAGTCAGTGATTTTATGGGTTTAGACGTTAAGTATAGTTCAGATCTGGGATTTGGATTTGTTAGATCAAGTATTAAGCACTTAATGGATGTTGTGCATGAGTTGTTTGTACGTTGGGCGTACTATGTAGTACGCTGGATGTACAGTCCATTTGCTCAGTATGCTAAGCGTATAGAAGAGGTACGCTGGGCGTACGCTCTCAGGAGGATTTGGACCTTAGTGAACTTCGGACCTTTGGGCCCTAATGGTTTTAGGCCTAGACTTGCGGTTTTTTGGATCTAAATTTATCTTGGGCCAATATTGGAATAGTTGGGCCTATTGGGCCTTATGGCCCAATATAGAAATGTACTTCACATTTGTAGGCCTCGGTTTAGGCCAATTCTTGGAATAGGTTGTTGTGGGCCTTCGTGGGCCAATTGGGTCAAGATTATTGACTAAGGAGAATATTGAACTTTAGTATAAGGTCCATTAGAAAGGTTTGGGCCCAATTTGGAAAATTGGGCCATTGATGGTTTTATGGACATTATAATGTTGGGATTTTGTTTTGGGTTTGGGCCTTAGTTGTGGATCGTATTGGGCCAGGGGTAAAATGGTCATTTTACCCCATGCATGGATTAAGGATTATGGTATGGGGCCTAATTACTAATTTGGGTATATTGATTGGTAGTGGCAGCTCGGGAAGCTGGCGGGGCAGCAACTAAGGATTTCTTTAGGAAGCTTCTGCATTCGAGGTGAGTCTTCTCACCATACCAATAGGTCTAAGGCACTAAGGCCAGACCATTTTTGGGTTATGTGGTATGATAGTTAGCTTTATGCTACGTGGTATGCTAGTAATTATATGATGTGTGGTATGCTAGTTGTCTTTGTGATACTTGCATGGAAGACCCCGGGGGGAGCCCGTGGCATTGGATGTAAGACCATGTGGGGTAGCCCATGGCAGTCATAGGTAAAGACCATGTGGGGTAGCCCATGACATTGGATGTGAGACCATGTGGGGTAGCCCATGATAGTTCTAGGTAAAGACCATGTGCGGTAGCCCATAACATTGGATGTAAGACCATGTGGGGCAGCCCATGACAGTCCTAGGTAAAGACCATGTGGGGTAGCCCATAGCATTCTTATAGGTTTTTGTATGCATGGCTTATGTGTTATATGTAGCTTTTATAGCTAACAGGAAATGTGATACATGTAGCTTTTATAGCAACAAGATATGTGATATGTGGTTTGTGTGTATGGTATGCTCTGGGAAACTCACTAAGCTTCGTGCTTACAGGTTTTGTTTATGGTTTCAGGTATCGTCGTTTTGGAAAAGAAGGGATCGGATTGATTGTAGTGCACACACCTTTGATTTCCGCAATGAATGATTTTGGGATGAACTCTGAAAATGTTTTACTTAATGATAATTTGAATTTTTTAGAATAAATGGCATCAATGTTTTAGCTATACTAAGAATGAAATTTTTACCTTTGATTTTTGGGTCGTTACAGAGTAGTTCCAATTGATGAGGTTTCACCCTTCGGAAACCTGACAAAATCCTAGAAGAGCCTTTAATTCCTCCGCCTCCTGTGTTCAACATTGATAAGAACGTCCAGCAAGTCATCTCTGACTTATCCAAACAACAAGACAAAGGAAAGAAGCCTATCTCAGAACCCCAAAGCTATGAACCAACTACCAAGAAGTTAGAAGGGTGGTCTCAAGCACAAACAGATCAAGCCCTTGAAGAGAGCATTCAGATTCAAGCTCTCAAAGACAATCCCAATCCAATGCTAGGGCTTTCCCCACTTTTTCATGAAGGAATAATTCATGATCAGAACATTGTGCCTTTCATGTATTATGATCTACCTACCCAAGACTCGGACCAAATTGATCTCCCCATCTCTCCCTATGGTAGATTCTACATCAAGTATGCTCCTCTCCACCAAATGATGATCCTCAAACGATTGTCAGAATTGAAAGAGATAGACTGAAGACATTCTACTCCATGAACACACGTACTAAAAAAGAAGTGTGGTCTCGGAAGAGAATTACAAAGGTCTTTGGGTTCGGAAGAAAAGTCTTAAGCAAATTTGACTTAGACTACTTGTTGTACCACTATTACATCTTTCAGAACAAATTAAAGCAAATCCTCATCGTGGACGTCGACTTCCCCTCCATAAATCCAAACGAAATCTTGACTATTGCTGCTCACTTCCAAACTTGCCAAGACAGTCAAATGACCATTGTTGTCTACAATGCTGCAATGAACTACCTAAAAGTTTATGTTGTCGAGTTTTGCAGATGTGACTTCGAACTTGCTCATTTTTTGGAACTGAAAAATTTTTGGCAAAGATTGACTACAAGCTACCTGAAGCTGAGATTTTGGTAGAAGGACCAATTGATGAACCATTGCTGGGATACGTCTACTTGAAAAAGAAGACAAACAAAAAGGACTTCTTCCAAGTCCTAGACAAACATCTCGTTCCCTCTAAAGTTCTTCAAAAGTTCATCACAAATGCAGCAAAGTCAGATGCTCCGAAGCATGTGAAAAACAAATTTATCAATAAATTCCAATGGTACCTAGAAGTTTGGAACTGGCTTTACAGAGCTTATATGTTCATCAATGAAGAAGCCAACTAAGCTGACTTGATTGCTAAGTTCACTTACGGGGATATTGTTAAAACATGAAAAGTGAATCTCTAGCAATCATAAGTAATAAAGATCCGAAGTCAGATGAGTCTGAGATTTGTGAAGTCTGAGATAGAGATGGAGTATGAGATGGAGATCATTCCGAGATGAAAGGTGGTTCTGAGATTTACAATATGTTCTTGTATTTAATGTTTCTTGTCTAATTATTGATGTAACGTTTCATAGGACTTTTCTTTATGTATCTTTTAGATAATCAGTTTGTCAGTGACTGATTATTATCCAGTCCTAGGAATGTTTCCCAGTTTGTATAATGTTAATACTTAGTCTATAGAAGGAGTAATTTGAATGACAAGAAAATATGCCTTATTACTCCAAACATAGCAAAATTCTCTTTACTTCACTTTCATTTTTCTCTCAAGTAAAGATCTCTCGCAACATTCTCCTTGTTCATTAAATTTCTTTACATTGATTATACTCCTAGTTTACTTCATTTAATATTTGAGTACTTTGTTGAATCTTTTCTTCAAGTCGTAACTGTTATTACCAAATTCGACTGGAATCATTAATTAAGAGCAGACATTGAGCTTAAAGATTAACTCAAGGTTTGAGTTTTTAAACCTTGTCCTTGCGCATTAATTCTTGTACTCACAATATGGTTTCATAGTATGTTTGTTTTTCAGAAGTCTGCAGATATAGAAACATCTGCGCGAGGTCTTCATGACACAAAATTGGCCTCGAGTCTTCTAAGGCCGGCACACTTTATTCAAAACCCAACAAAAACAAATCGACGCTTATTTCTCTTGACATATCAATGCCTCCTCCTTCTCACCATTCAATCTTCCGCCCTTCACTAATTATCCTCCTCCTCTCACTAGCCGTTACCTTCTAGACCGTCCACAACAACCGTCATTTTCGACGTCCACAACCGTCAACAAAATCCATCTCTACCTCCTCACCATTGACGACTCCCTCCATCAGCAATCTTATTCAACCTCTCACCATCGGATCTCCCATGTAAACAAAAAAAAGGTTCTGCCCAATGTCGAACCATCCTCCATGTCGCCAGCCAGCCTCCTATCGACACCACCCTCTCCTCCACGCCTCTGCCTCCCGCAGTTGTTCATGAGGTATTTATTTCATCTGACTTTTTTTTTCTATAATCGTATCCTATCTTTTCTCTTTTTATGATTAGGATGTGAAAATCATTGAATCAGATATTGGTTTTGGTATGTGTTTCTGATGTCGTGTTTGCTTAAATGACTTCTGGAATCAGATTATGTTATTGTTTTGGATGTTTTTTGCTGAAATTATTTTGGTTTTCTAAAATCACATAAAAATCACCAAGCGCCTAATAAAATGTATGATAGGGAAATTGCATATTAGAAGACATTCCTTTTTCGTTTAGAGTTCAATTTAACATATTAGAGACTCAAATTAACAACCTTTGCAGGAAGACGACACCAAATATGTCAAGAAACATGGAAATTTGAATAAGTCGACAATACTGTCAATGGTGGTCATTGTTGCAATGTGTATGTGGTTTTGTTGTTCAAGAATTCACCTCATAATCCCTTCTAATAATGGAGTTAGCTAAGCTAAGATAAGGCTAGGATTTCATTTTCTTTTTTATTTGATATAATTTTATTAACGAAGATGGTTATGATTGTAAAATTTGTGTGTAATATGTATATGACTCTATTGATGTTATTCCATCTAAATATACAATATTTTTTACGTTTTGTACTTCATACTTGTTTAATAGTTTTCATACTAGAAATTCATAAGAAAATCTCACTTGTTTACCATTTCCCCTAGTTGAACTCCACGTAATCTATATGATCCATATAAATTTAAACCAGTTAGAATAAAAGAGATGTATTGCATGTATCATATATTTGTAGGATCTTATGCAAAGATAATGATATATTTTTATTAGATAGTTTTGGAAGTGATTTATTAATATTGAAATCTGATTATATGATTATATATTAAATGAACTAGGACAAAAATTATTTAATTTCGGTGATAAAAAAACTATTTTAAATTTAAAAAATCAATTTATTTTAATTTAATTTTTTTAGGAGTCTGCAGATCTTAAAAAACAAACAACATTCTTCTTGCAGAGTATAGACGTTTGGTCAATTTCTTATTCTACAAATATCTGTAGATGTTGTCCGGAGACTGCAAACATTTTACATCTTAAAAAACAAACAACACCTCGTACTTAAACTTAGATTTAAACTTTGTTTATATTTTGAGACAAAATTCCGCATTAATGTTTTCAAATGAGAAAAATGATTTTCAAAAGATAGACATATTTCTACCAGACTGTACAAGAGATGTTTCAATATTTGTCAAACCAAAAATTTAAGAAATAACTCAAACAACCAAACGAAATCACATGTAGCACTTGTTGGGATGCGATTTCATATTATGAGCTAAGATTTCAACTTAAGGGTTGCCATTTCATTATGAGTCAACGGGCCAATAGTTTTAAGGTTCGAAAAAATTTATCTTTGTTTTAATATTTTTAGTTGAGAGTCAAATAAAAAATCCTCTGATTGTAGACGAAAACACTTCATTTGTAACTTTTCTAACATTCATCTAAAATTCAAGTTAGATAATCTCATCTAAGGGGTATTTGACTTGTCTTTTTGAGTGGTAAAAGTACTTTTTGGAAAAGTTATAAAAAGAACCTAACTTTCCAAAAAGTCAGTTTTCCTTCTATCTAATATACAAAAATAGCTTTTAAAGTGTTTCTACCAAACATCTTTTATCTTTTATCTTTTCCGAAAAGAACTTTTGCCTCTCAAAAATACAAACCAAACACCCCCTAAGTATTTGTATAGGTTATGCGCTAATTTTCTTTGTACATTCTTATTTAAAGTTAGAGAAAATCTCAATGAGGAGAGCTCATCTGCAATCATACACGTGTCTAATTTCTTCATAGTTGAAATCCTATGAAGAAATTTCATTTTCTAATGCAAATGGTTATGCATTAATAGTTGAAATCCTATATGAGTTAGAAGAAATCTCAAATGAATTAGAGAAAATCCTATAGGAGTTGGAGGAAATCGCTAATGTTTATAGGAAATCCCATAATAAGTTTACGATGTCCTAATAGAGTTAAAGGAAATTGCAAAAGATTTCCTTTAACTCATATGAGATTAGAACTAGATGGTTTCATAAACATTAAAATTAGTTACATAAACATTACAGAGGTAGAAGATTTTTGTTTGATTCTAGGGGTGAGCAAAAACCGCACTGCAACTAAAATTAACCGTAAAACCGCATAAACCGCAACCGATAAATTGCAACCGCAATAAAAACCGATGGTGAGGTTTTTTGTTTTTCAAAAACCACAAATTTGTGTGGTTATTAGTTTTCAAAAATCGCAAAAAAACCGTACTGCACCGCATATATTATACACAATTTTTTTATTAATTATTTATATATTAAATATTAAAAATAAGACAAGTTTAATGGATAAAAGATGGATAAAAAACTAGAAGACAAAAGTGTTGGTTTTTTATAATGTTTAACTTTGAAAAATAGTGAAATTAAACAATTTTACTATTTATTGTTAATTACTATTGATTTTACGTTTTTAAGATATTAGTTCTTTGTGATTTAAGTGAATTGTCTTATACCTTATGGTTTGTTTATCATTACAAGTAATATGTTTGAACTTTTAAAACACTTTGAGCTCTAAAGTGCGGTTAAAAACCATACAAAATAATCGCACCAAATCCATGTGGTTAATAACCGCAACACAAAAAAACAAAATCGCACCGCAAAAATAACCACCTAACCGTACCACTAAAAAAAAACCACACCAAACGGTTTTAAAAATAGATTAACCGCATTTGCGGTTAGTGATGATGTTTTGACTAATAACAGTACCGAACCGTACCGCACTTATTTAACTCTCAACTAGAAATATGAAAACGAGGATAATTTTTTTCAACCTTAAATACTAAGAGGTTAATGGGCTCGACCTATATAGAAATCACAACTCATAAACTGAAATCTCAACCCAATAAGGGTCACCAATGGCTAATTTGACGATTTCTTAATATTTTGGCTATTTTAAAAATAAATGTTTAGAAAATTAAGCTAAATTGTCTTTTTATTTATATATTACTTGCGAGCAAATGCACCAAAATGCATAAAATCATGTAATTGCATTTAAATTCCATGATTCATAATTAAGTCGACCAATTTCTTTTCGTACATCAAAGCAAACTAGATAACTCATTATTACATGTTTAATGGTTTCTTTACGACGAACGAATGGAAAGTTTGATATGAGTAACAATTCTCTTAGGCTGTTAGGTATGAGAAACGATCACATGCGTTTTAAAAAGAAAAAAAAAGAAGGAAAGAGTGTTTTTAGGTTGTTGTGGTGGTAACAGGAAGCAACGGATATGCTTATAACGTGCAAAAAAAGTGATAGGGGCGGTGTTTGTGCCATCATAACACGCAAAAACGCCCCGATGGACATTGTACATACATAACAGTCTTACAAACTACTAGTTTCAAATACGAGGTAAAGTAATTGTAATATGAAATCAATATATTTAGAAAATATATAAACACTTTATGCTAAAGATCTAAAGTTATGAAAAAGACTCGATTCCTTATGATTTTAGTAACATGTTTCATTCATTGACCATATATGTATACATGTTTTTAGTGACTTCCTCTACGAATCATATGGATAGACAGAGACTATTGAATTTTATAAAACTTCATACTCAAGTATATTTGGATTAAAGCAATATTAAGATAAACAAACCTTTAAAATCCTTATATTGTAAAAAATTTGGTCCGAGGAGTTTTTATTTTAAGAAAAAAAACCATATCATATCGGTCATTAAAGAAAGCAAGATATTATTTGATTTGATTTATTAGTATTACCAACTCTTAGACATCAAGTCACTTGGACTTCAATTATACCATACTTAAATCTAACACTTTATATGAAAAAACATCAATTTTTGGAATAAATTAATCATCACCTTTTGAATTATGTCCAAGTAAATTTGTCATTTTATATTGGAAAAGTAATATAATTTTCATACGCAAATCTAAGTAACATTTGTTGTACACTTAAATTTAATGAAAATTAGTGTTGGTTGAAACTATTAACTTTCATATGATAAGAAAAAATCAAGAAAAATAAGGAATTAAGTCAAAGTTACAATTTTCAAATAGTGCTTATTAAATGGGTGTTTGGCATTGTTTTTTTTTTAGTAAAAATGTTTATTAATTTAGCTAGTGTCAAAACAGTATTTAAAAAAACATGTGTGAATCAGTTTATACAATATTAAAATATAACAAACTAATAAATTATTTTTTAGTGTTTGATAAATTATGTTTATACTTGTAAAATGGATAGAGTGGAGCGGCATGAGCCGCAATTTAACAGTGGTATCGGCTGTATTGTTAAGAACACTTCATGGTGGTTACCGGTTGTATTGTTGAGAACATTTCATGGTGGTTGATACCACAAAAATCTATGTAAAACGTAGGTCTTGACTACTCCAATCTTTAGTTGTTATGGCATCTAATCATCTACAATCTATTGAATTCTTTAAACTTTCTATAGAATTCAATAAATTATCATATCATCGGTTAAATATTTATATAAAAACACCTACAATCCATTAAACATTTATTGAATCATAATTACTATTTTAATCATTCTTTTAAACCATTCAATAATCATTCAATTCTACTCATGTTATCATAATACTTCTTTTAATTCCTATTTAATCCTAGTAATCACCATATTCAACTTTTATATTATTTATTTAAATATATTAATAAGATTAAAATTTTCATCTTTCTTTAATTGAACCAGTCGATATAAAAATGATCCAGCATACTCCATCCTTACTTAATAAAGATGTAGAAAATATTTTTGTCAAATGATAGTTTGATGCTTTTAATATGCAATTAAATAACAAAATTTAAAAAACAACTTAGGGCCTGTTTGAAAGACGTCTAACCTGTCTGAGTCAGCGATTCTGGCTGACTCGGTCAGCCAGATGGTGTTTGAAATGTGCTGTTTCGGTCAGCAGGTCTGGGTTAATCGGCTGAATAGGTCAGCTTGGTTTATGCATCTGACTGGAAAAAAAGACTTCCTTACCCCTGTTCCCTTCGTGACCTAAAAAGAAAAGCGGCAGCCATTCTTCTTCTTCAATCGACATCTTCTTCAATCGGCGACTTCTTCAACTGGGGTCTTCTTCCTTCAGCCGGAAATCTTCCTTCAGCCGGAAAGCTGCTCTCCTTCCATCCAAGCTCCGCCCGTCTTCTCCTTCTCCTGCCAGAATCGCCCCATCTGCTCCATCTATAATCTTCAAAACAGGTAAGGAAATTCCGAAAATCTCTTAAATAGTTTATGAAATCCGAAAATACTAGGGTATAACATCTTCTCCTGCTTGTATAATCTCTGAAATCGTATAGTGTATGAAATCAGAAAAAAAAAATATGTATAATCTCTTAAATCTTAACTGTGTATAATGTATGTATAAATTATGAAACCATGATTTTTTTCATTGTATAATCTATGAAATTACCTGTATCAAATTACATCAAATTACAGGCCCGTAGAATTTTCTTTCTTGTATGCCATTGTTGTTCACAAAGTTGCAGCAAATGAAAAAGAATCATGTGTACAGTGTTGATGATGCATAGAAACAACTGAAATTGCATAGAAACAACTGAAAAAGAAACAACTGAAATTGCATAGAAACAACTGAAAAAGAATCATGTGTACAGTGTTGATGATGCATCAAATGACTCATTCATAACATTATATGCGTAATAAATGATGAGAAGATTGCTATTATTTTTTAAGTTGTTGCCCTTTTTGTGAAATCAGAAATCAAAAATTGGTTTTCAAATCAAAATTTGTTCTTGGTCTAACGTTATGAAATCTTAAATTGGTTATGAAATCAGAAATTCATGTTGTTATAATGTTATGAAATCTAAAACTTGGTTGTGTATAAGATATGTGATCAAAAATCACAATTTTTTTTGTTTATAAGCTATGAAATATAAAAGTTATGATGGCAATATTGGTTTGTGTACAAACTTGGTTGTTTATAAGCTATAAAAGCTGATTTTTTTTTGTTTATCTTAATAAAACTTATGATAAATTACTTTAAATATTAATGTTTTAGGATGTTGGTTTGGAATGAAAGTGAGGACAAAACTTTTCTTGACGCATGTATCCATGAACTAACCACTAATGGTCGTGAGGGTTCTGGGCTTAAGGCTAGTTCATGGAAGATAGTACGCGAAAAATTGATGAACGAACACGGTAAAGAGGTTGATCAAAAGCAAATGAGAAACCACTTTGACTACTACAAATCAAAGTATGTTGCTTGGGTGAAACTGAAAAACAAAACCGGCAATATATATGACCCTATAAAAAATAAATTTAACTTGACGGATGAACAATGGAAGGAAGAGGGGAAGGTAATATTTTTATAACAAATACTATTAGAATTATTTTTATAAAAATACTAATATTCATAAAAATTGTAAACAGCTGAACAAGTTCGTGTTGTCATTGAAAACTAAACCCCTGCTGTTTCCTGATCTTTGCACCCAACTATTTGAAGGGTCGACCTCAACCGGCTTTCAAAGTTGGGGGCCATCTTCTACACTCCCTCGTCCTGTAGAAGAGTTTAGTGTCCATGATTTTGATGATGATGTTCCAATGGAAACCTCAACACAACACGTAGGTGCAAGTGAAGAATCTTCGGGGCGTTCAAAAAATACGGAAGTTGGTGGAAAAAAGAGAGATGCAAGGGCGTTAGAAGTTGAAGAGGAGATTGTCAAGCTTGCAAGGTCGTTAGTGGAAAAAAATGAAAGAATTGAAAAAAGTGAAATAGATAAGGATGTTGATGCGTGTATGGAGAAATTAAACAAAATGGAATGGGGGGAAGAAGATGAAAGACACAAGACCGCTCTTTTGCTATTTGGTGAAAGTGCTGATGTTAGAAAAGTTTGGTTACGACTTTCACATACTAGTTGTGAGTCGTGGGTGATGGGTGCTGGTAGGAAGTATGGTTACCTTTGATGGGTGTAGGTAGAAAAGTTTGGTTATTAGTTTTTTGTTGCATCACTTTTGGATCCTATGTTTGACACTTTGGATGTTACTTTGGATGATGTTATTTGCATGACTTTTGGCTGTTATTGGATGTTAAATATGACTTTTGAATTTACTAGTTTTTTGTTTTATGACTTTCGGATGTTATTGGATATTGAATATCACTTTTGGATCCTATTTTTTACTTTAACATGTTACCTAATTGTTTGTAACAGGTCAAGTATGGTTTCTGATGGTGAAGTTGTAGCTTTTCTTTTACTTGTGTTTTATTGGTTGAGGTCAAACCGACGCAGACTAATACGAATTCATAGAATTAGAGATAACGATTCAAGCGGGTATGCGTATACGCAAGATTTGATGTACGGAGACCCTACACAATGTTACGATATGATGCGTCTTACACAAGAGGCATTTTCTTTATTATGCAACCATTTTACCCAAAAAAATTGGTTGCAAGCTAGCAGGACAATAAGCATTGAAGAGAAAATGGCTATATTCTTACATGTTATAGGACATAATGAACGTTTTCGCGCGGTTAAGGGAAGATTTCATCACTCCACACAAACGATTCATCAATGTTTTCATGAGGTCCTAACTGCAATGATGTGTTTTGCAAAAGAAATTATAGTACCAACAACTCCTAATCCAACAAGACATAACTCAGAACGACATAGACGGTTAAAAAATATTTTTTCCGGAGCAATAGGTGCATTAGATGGAACTCTTGTACATGCGGTTGTACCCGTTGATCAACAAACTCGTTATAGGGGACGAGGAAAAGGAGAATGTTTTCAAAATGTTATAGGAATTTGCGATTTTGATATGATATTTACCTTTGTTTGGGCTGGATGGGAGGGTATAGCACATGATTCAAGAGTTTTGAAAGAAGTTGCATTCAATTCGACTTCTGGATTTCCATTTCCTCCACCGGGTTTGTAATATTTATATAACTTTTATTATCTATCTTCTTTATATAATATGTGTCACATTCATTTGCAGAGAAGTATTACCTTTGTGATGCCGCATATACAAACACTCGTGGGTTTATGGCTCCATACCGCAATACTAGGTATTGGTTAGCCGATTTTCGAAGAGGCAGACCTTTAACTAGAGAAGAAAGGTTCAACTATGCTCATGCACAACTTAGAAATGTTATTGAGCGTGCTTATGGTGTTTTGAAGGCGAGATTCCCAATCTTAAAACAAATGGCTCCTTATCCTTTTACCGTGCAAAGAGACATAGTCATTGCTTGTGTCGCGGTCCATAATTTTATAAGGAAATACAATATAGAAGATGACTTGTTTAGAAATTTTGAGGAGGACACTATGGTTACTCCTGACGTCCAAGGTGGGGGAATTGATAGAGAAAACATACAAGGCATAGAATGGGGTCCAGAAGCCGTTGAATATATGCGTGTTTTGCGTGATCAGATTGCAAATCAACTACTTTCACCCACTTTACGTTAAATTATTATGTTATTTTAAATTTCATTATGTTTTTATTTGGATATTAAATGATTTATGTTTAATTTACATTTTGTATGACATTTTTTATTTGTGTGTAATTTACATTTTGTATGACAATATGTATGTTTTTATAATTATTCAGCAACTTAATCCATCAGTATATATAACAGAAGGGTAAAATAGTCATTTTTCATCACTCAGCACATTAAGTTAGATGTATAATCAAACAATAACATTTCTTACTCAGTCAGGATTTCTTACCCAGACAAACATTTCCCAATCAGCACTTTCTCAATCAGCAACTATCAAACTATCAAACGGGGCCTTATTCAGTTATATAACAATAAAAACAGTAAAATGATCAATATATAAAAGAAATGTTGGAATGAATAGAGATAAAGGTTCAAAACAAAAACACTCTTCCACACACTTTCTCCACCTCTGTTCCCATTTTATGATCTTCTTCCTCACCCACTATGGTTCGAGGAGATTCAGAGGTTGAAGCCATGTACGAACCTCACACTCACAGCCACAGCCACAGCCACCATAGATCCAAACGAGGGAACGCTAATCTAGCTTCATGCATCGTAGCAACCATTTTCTTGCTCCTCATCGCCTTTGGAGTAGCCATCGTCTACTTCCTCGTCTTCAAGCCAAAGAACCCCAAGATCGCCGTCGATTCCGTTCAGTTCCCGACGTTTTCGATCTCCAACGGCACCGTCAATTTCACCTTCTTCCAGTTCGTCTCCGTCACAAACCCCAACCGTGACGCCTTCACTCACTACGACAGCTCACTTCAGCTTGCCTACTCGAATGCACCTGTCGGATTCATTTTCATCCCCGCCGGGAAAATCGATGGCGGTCATACACAACACATGTCGGCAAAATTCGCCGTCGAGTCTTTTCCTATTCCCGCCAGACCGCCGCCGGTGACATCGGAGGCGATTGGTGGTGGATCGGAATTGGGAATGGAAGGAGCGACAATGGAGATCGAGACAAGGATGAAATTGGTTGGTAGAGTTAGGGTTTTGAAGATTTTCACTCACAGAGTTGAAAGCGGGGTGAATTGTGGAGTAGTGATTGAGGTAAGAAGTGGATCTGTGCTAGGGCTTCATTGCTAGCTTAGCGTTGATTTCTGGTTGATCGATTCCTGTCTTTGTGTTGATTCGGAATTAATTCCAATCCCTAATTGTATATAATGATTAAGAATCTACTTTTAATGCCACTCAATCAATCAAAAAGTGCTGTATTTGTGCATAAATCGAACCGAAATTCGATTGATTAAGACAAAATTACAGAAAAGTTGTTTATTCAGCTTCAGCTACAAGATCTGTGCATATATCAATTAGTCCATGTAGGAAGATCCACGTTTTAAATTGCAGTTCATGAAGATAATTTGAATCCAAGTCAAATTGCAACCATTTTTGGAATTTTAGATGCGTTTTTTCTTCCCTACCAGGCTTGGGTCGGTTTCCTTAAAAAGAAGCAACAAGCTTTATCCGACTCGTTTTGAACTTTTGAATATGATTCTTCATAAACTTCCAGTTGAAACAGATGAATGTATGATTATGATTCCAAGTTTACTCGACTGGGGTTTTCCAGATATCTTAATTTGAAACCTCTATATATATTATAAGTCCCCAAATTTGGTATGGAAACCTAGTCATATTATGAAATTCATCAACTACTATGGTTTGATGATGAAACCGAAAAAATCATTCTGTACCAACACAAGGACTCAACAAAGAAACACAAGTAAAAAGTTGAAATTATTGAAGCACTCCAAATCGAGTTGCTTCTTCTTCATCCCTTTAGGGAAAGTTTTTTTCTTTTTCTTTTGTTGTCGATGACAATGATACAAAGAAATATCATAAGTGGGGTTTTTGTGGGTTCACCGGTGTTGGGGAGAAGTGGGGAAAAAACAACCATGAGGCCAAAAGGGAGAGGTTGTGGCGTTGTCAATCATCATCAATTGAGTAGGCCAATGAGAAGTATGGCCGAAAGAAGTGGAGGGGAGAGATGGGGTGGTCGTTCAGTTGAGTTTAAATGCTAGGGACATGTAAGTTACACCCCATCCCAAAACCCACCCCGTCCTTATCATTTAAACTTAATTGAACGACCATCCACATCTTGATCGTATAGTCATACGAAGCAATGTACTGTCTATACGCGTCTGATATACATTTAGACACTACAAACAAAACAACATTTAATGGCAGATGCTTATGTATGCCCATACTCGAGAACACTATGACAATATAAGAGAGCAATATGACAATAGTAAATTTTATCCGATGAGATTTTATGTTAAAGCTTTCTTGAACAAATGATATAACGGCCATACGGGACATTTTTTAAATCATATCATAAGGTGAAATGACAATTCCGTGATTCTTCGAACCATAGGAGCCATGTTATGGAAAAAAAATATGTTATACCCTTCAATCATAGCTCTTAAAAGTCTTGTGGAACTAAGTTGTGCTATTTTAGATAAGTAATCATATAATCCTCTGTTCTCAAGATATCAGCCAGACAAATACATGGAAAAACATCGTACTTATTGTCCAACAGTTTGTTTCCCGATTTTCGATTTGTTTGACATAGAACTTAATCAAATACACCAATTCAGTTTTGACCGGACCCGACACATAAGTCAAAACAAAATCATCGAGGGACCCAAGATATCACTTTTAATCATCTAAGGACTAAAAGGAACATATAAACTTCGACTCATATGTTTATACTAACTAATCATCAAATTGTACACAACAACACGTTTTATAACATCAAGTTACTGATGCGTTTTCGTACTATCAATGTACAGCCAACTTATAGTCAACAACTCATATCTCTTAGTTTGAAGACTTATATGATATTACCGTCTCACGATCACTCGAGATAAATTCCATGAAGTGATACAAGTGCACGTGGGTTGAATCCAATACTCAGAACTTATGAACCCTCATGAATGTTGCAACAACAATTGCTATGTCTAATACAATTCAGACAAATCTACAAACCCAATTCATGACAGTCTTATTTCAATACCTACTTCCAAAGTATGATCCACAATGGATAGTTTGAATAATATAATTATTCTGGAAGTCAAAACATGTAAAATGAAACAATAGTAAATGATTAACACAAGACAGTACCATACTAGTAAATAAAAACACATTTTATTTAAACATTAAATGTCAATTACATTTCAACTATAAAAGTTTCGAAAGCTATCTAATTACTAAAACCAATATCATCCTTCAGCTCAATGCGCCTCGCATGCTGTAAATGCTTAATCCTGCATAGTCCCTTCGTGAGGGGACCTGCTGGGTTCTCATCCGATAATACCCTCTTTGCCACGAGAAGTCCTTCTTCTATTCGATGTCTAATGAAGTGGTATTCTCTGTCGATGTTCCTGGATCTTCCATGATCCTTTGGTTCCTTGGCTAAACCAACTGCACTTTTGCTATCACAGAAAATCTCCATAGGCTCCCTTATAGTTGGTACAACTCCAAGGTCTCCTATGAAGTTCTTCAGCCATATTACCTCCTTCGCCGCCTCGCTTGCTGCTATGCACTCTGATTCGCAAGTTGAATCAACTACTATCACCTGCTTGGAACTTTTCCAAGTTATTGCTCTTCCATTTAAGGTAAAGACCCAACCCGATTGAGAGCGGAAATTATCCATGTCAGTCTGAAAGCTAGCATCACTATACCCCACTACTCTCAAGTCATCACTCCCACCAAGGGTAAGGACCCAGTCCTTAGTCCTCCACAGGTAACTGAGAATTTTCTTCACCTCAATCCAGTGAGCCTTGCCAGGATTCCCTTGATATCTGTTGACCATGCTCAAAGTAAAGGCCACATCATGGCGAGTACAAGTCATAACATTCATGATCGAGCCTACAGCGGAAGCATATGGTATTCGACTCATCTCAACTATCTTAGGCTCTGTACTTGGGCTTTGAGTCTTACTCAGTTTGGCATCACTCTAGATCGGTAAGTCGCCTTTCTTGGAATCCTGCATGCTGAACCTATTCAACACCTTATCCAAGTAGGTACCTTGACTAAGTCCAATTAATCTCTTACTCATGTCTCTAAATATCCTTATCCCTAGGATATAGGCAGCTTCTCCAAGGTCCTTCATGGAGAAACACTACCCAAGCTAGGACTTAAACCTCCTGTAAGGTTGGGATGTCATTTCCTATGAGTAGTATTTCATCCACATATAATACCAAAAAGTTAACTATACTCCCACTAGCCTTAACATATACACAAGACTCATCATCGCTCCTCGAAAAGCCAAACTCTTTGACTTTCTCATCAAAACAAAGATTCCATCTGCGAGATGATTGTTTTAATCCATAGATGGATTTCTCAAGCTTACACACTCTATTAGGGTACTTAGCATCAACAAAACCCTTTGGCTGACTCATGTAAACATCCTCAGCCAACTTTCCATTAAGGAAAGCGGTTTTGACATCCATTTGCCATATTTCATAATCATGAAATGCAACTATGGCTAGCATAACCCTAATAGACTTAATCTTCGCTACTGGTGAGAAAGTCTCATCATAGTCAACTCCCGGAGTTTGAGTAAAGCCCTTCGTAACTAGTCGCGCCTTATAAGTGTGTACCTTCCCATCTATGTCGGTCTTCTTCTTGAAGATCCATTTGCACCCCAACTGTCTTACGAACTGGTACATTCTCAACCAAGTTCCAAACTTGATTGTCATACATGGACCGAATCTCGTTGTCCATAGCCTCTTTCTATTTGGCAGACTCAGGGCCTGCCATGGCTTCCTTGAAGTTGTTAGGTTCATCCAAATTTACCAGTGTACTATCACTGATAAATGCATCACCATCTGTAGTAATTTGGAAACCATAATAAAAATTAGGTGTGCTCCTAACCCTTGTGGAACGCCTCATAGGTATGGACTCATCAATCGGCTCAACAAGAGTTTCCTCCTCAGGTTGATTGTTAGTGTTTGAGGTTACTTCACCGCTTGACTCTTGAAGTTCTTCAAGGTTAATTTGCGTCCCACTGTTTCCTTGGATTATGAATTCTCTCTCACGAAAAACTCCTCTCCTCGCCACGAAAACAACATTGTCACTTGGTCTGTAGAAAAGATAACCAAAGGATTTATGTGGGTAGCCGATGAAAATACACCGCTCACTTTAAGATTCGAGCTTGTCGTGAGTCAAGCACCTCACAAATGCCTCGCAACCCCAAAATCTTGATGTGCTCTAAAGTGGGAACTTTCCCGGTCCACATCACGTGAGGTGTTTTCGAAACCTTTTTGGTAGGGACTAGATTATGGATATGGGCAACAGTCTCTAAGGTATACCCCTAAAATGAGATTGGTAACGTAGCTCGTCATCATGGAATGAACCATGTCTAACAAGGTTCGACTGCATGTCTCAGCCACACCATTCAGCTGTGGTGTCCTAGGAGGTGTCAATTGTGAAACAATTCCACATTCCTTAAGATAGTCAAGGAACTCAATATTAAGATACTCACCACCCCGATCGGATCACAGCATTTTTATCGTCCTGCCCAACTGATTCTCCACTTTTTGTTTAAACTCTTGGAATTTCTCAAAGGTTTCTGACTTATGCTTAATTAAGTAGACATAACCATATCTACTGTAATCATTAGTAAAACTCACATAGAAGCGGTTAACATCCCTTGTGGCGGTTTTGAAGGGTCCACACACATCTGTGTGTATGAGGTCCAACAAACCTTCACCCCTAGCACAAGTACTAGTGAAGGGTGACTTAGTCATTTTTCCAAGTAAACAAGATTCGCAACTATCATCTAACTTTAAGTCAAACGACTCCAAGACTCCAACCTTTTGGAGTTGGCCTATGCGCTTCTTATTGACATGTCCATGACGACAATGCCACAAGGATGTCTTATCCAAACTAGTGGAAGAATCAATATGCAATACATTATTTCCTAAGTAGTCTACAACCGACACAATTTCATATGCACCATCACAAGGTAATGCTTTAAAATAAAACACCATTATAAAAAGCATTAATACCACCAAATTCATTATCAAATAAAAAGTAAATCCTTGTTTGTACAAACCATGAAAGGAAGTAATATTTCTCGCCATTTCAGACGAGTAACAACATTTATTCTAATCTAATATTAACCCACTACTAAGTAATAAAGAATAAATTCCAATCTTGGTAACATGTGAAGCTTTCCTATACCCCATGATCAAGTTTATCTTCCCGCGCTCCACATCCTCACTTCTTTTTAGGCCCTGCAAATCAGAACAGATGTGAATTCCACACCCTGTATCAAGGACCCAAGAATTAATATGTGGTGAGTTATTAGACAATATAGTGTAAATACTTACATGGGTGGGTTTCACTTTCCCATCCTTAACATCCTGCAAGTACTTGGGGCAGCTTCGCTTCCAGTGCCCTTTTTCCTGACAGTAGAAGCATTGTGCATCCTTCGGGTTGGGAGAGGGAGTGGTAGAACCACCTTTGGTTCCACTCGAAGAGGATCCATCAAGAGACTTTCCCTTGGTACCCTTCAAAGGGGTCTTCCTCTTTTTCCCTTTACCTTGCCCGATTTCCAAAACAGGGGCGGTAGTAGGAGTAGTAACAACATTCTTACATTTGAGACTACTTTCAGCAATCCTTAAAAGTCGTTGAAGTTTGCTAAGTGTGACCTCCTCCTTGTTCATATGATAGATCATGCAGAACTAATCATAACAAGAGGGTAAGTAGTGTAGAATGATATCTATTGCTAACTCCTCATCAAAGTTCACGTTTAACTTTAGCAATCGGTCCAAGAATCTTTGCATTTTCTGAGGTGGCCCGTGATGGATTATCCATCCTTCATTTTTGTTGTTATCATGGAGGTGATGATTTCATACGTTTCCTGACGAGCACTCTAATGATATCTTTCCATCAGGTCCTAGTGCATCTCATAAGGGTATAAATCTTCATAGGATTTCTAGAGTTCTGCTGTCATGGTAGCCAACATGATACAAAATACCATAGTGGCATCCTTCTCATGGGTAGTGTACTCAGTAATCTCCTATGGAGTAGCAGACGACACATCTATGACCTTAAGCTCCTTGTCGAGGACATATTCATTGTCCTCATAACGAGTGACCATCCTTATGTTCCTAATCTAATCATTGAAATTAGTTTCATCGAAGATGACTCTCCTAAAAAGGTTCATGAGAGAGAAGGAGCCACTAGGGTTTGAGCCAGAAGCATTGTTGGAAGACATCTGAAAAGGAAGAAAGAAAAGTTTAGATTTGATAAAGAGTCCTTAATAAGACACCCAAATGAAATATTAATGCTAGGACACAACACAATATTTTATAAATTGGAAGAGGGATGTCGTAATCCAAGCTACAAAATATTTAAAGGTAGGTAAATGACGATTTACCAATTTCCACCCTGAAAAACAAAATAGATTATTAGGTTTTAATTGGATTGAAACTCCTAGATCTTTTAAGATTCATTGAACAATTCAATGACATGTTTAAATCTCGATTATGCCCTTCAAGTTTCTGACTGGGATACCGAGGATCACAAACAAGGTGTGAATAACAATGCATATAACTTGGTACTCTTAATTTTATCACCTAATCGATGTGTCGGTTAACCACACATGCTCCACCGATCTACAGTAAACCTTAAGCCACCATTTTCCACCCTTGTTAGTCCAAGTTAGTGTGTCAGTTAACTACACACGCTCCACTAACAACTTAGCAGGGTGCAAAGTGTAATTTCATGGGTCAGCATCAATTTCACCTTTTCCTAAAGTAGCTAAGATTGTGAATTTATAAAAGGTTTAGTTACTTTATAATTATCATTATAATTAATGAGAATAGTGTCCTATCCTACCTGTTTGGCTAACGACCCTCCACCAGTCAAGGAAACGGTAGGTGAGAGTGGACACCCATTAAGTTGCCATTTTACAGGCAACAACCTTATACCCCCCTATAGACCGACTTCGTGAATGAGGCCTACTAACAGTAAGATTGACTTATTCTTATATATATATATATATATATATATATATATATATAATTATTAGACTTTCAATAATATAATAGTATAAGGGTTGAATTTTAAACTTTTAAAATTCTATGGTTTGAAATTAAAGTATTCTAAAGTGACTTTACAAATTTCAAAACTTGAGGGCAAGTTTTGAAACCTTTAAAAACCTTTCATTTCTATAACTTATGAGTTTTAATGATTTTAATGGAAAAAAATCTTGGAATTCCATAAGTTGAGGACAAGTTATGGAGTCCATTAAAAAGCATTTAGATCAACAATTAAACTAACAAGCATGTCAAATAATTTCTATGATCTAACAAAACTCATAAGCATGCATAATTCATATTAATAATTTTCAAGAATCATATGAACTTAATATAAAACTTGAAACTTTGACAATTATCATTGAAATTGGATAAGAACAATCATTACCACATCAAAAACATGTTTAATAGTGTAAAAATAGTTTAGGGTAATGATCCTAGCCCAATTCCAACATTAAAACTCGAAATTCTGCATTCAGGGTCTCTAACTTGTCGAGTGCAAGAACCAACTCGACGAGTTGAATGAATTTCAACATGGAATCGTTGAGTCCCCCCCAGTTAGGCCTGTCAAATCGGGTCGTCGTGTCGTGTTTTTGTCTGACACGACACGACACGACATTGTTTTTTGTAACACGAACACGACACGACACGACAAAGATAATATTACATAACTATTATTTTATTTAATTCATATTTAATCATATATAACACGATAAAAACGACAAACATGAAAACACGACAAATACATGCTCAATCGTGTCAATTTCGTGTGGATTTGTAAACACGAACACGACACGACACGACATCGTGTTTTTTAAACTTGACACGAACACGACACGAAAACGAATTCGAATTTTGATTTCGTCCCGATTTTGTTTCGTGTCGTGTATTTTTGTCGTGTCGTGTCATAAATTGACACCCCTACCCCTAGTGGACTCGGCGTGTTCACTGAACAGTGAGCAGAAAATCGATTTTTTTAGCAAGTTGCATCAAGTATAATTGAAAACAAACCTAGGCTCTGCTACCACTGATTGGTTTTGAGCATTCTAACACTCCTATGGTGTGCATGCAACCCTAGAAACCTTGGATCTATGTTTTCTATATTATACATGCAAACTTTCATTTTTCCAAGGCTTTATCCTAACTAGAATATCAAGGGGGATATGTAATATAAGAACTGCTAGAATGACATACCTTTCTTGTAGCTTTGATTCCTTAAGACTTTGTGAGCCTAGCACCCCAAATGTGATGCCTCAAATGCTTCACACAAACACCACCAACAATTGGAATAACTTGAAAGAAGATTATATTGCACTAAAATCGGCTAGCCCTTCACTTGTGTATCTTAAAAGTGCCAATTTTGCTAGTATGAGGCTTCTTTATATAGTGTGCTCATTAGGGTTACACCATGTAACTGATGACTTTCCACATTCCTCATGATCCATGGGTTTTAACCTCCATGGAGTATCCATGGGTCACCACATGGGTTTCGTCCAACATGAAGAACTATGGGTCATAAGCCACTTTATAAGAATGAATGATTTGCCAAATCAATCCCCATTTATTTAATTAGTCTCTTTTGATCACAAAATTAATTCCAAAGTAATTATTGATCAATACTAATTAAATAATACGATTTCATACTAATATATTAGAACTTATAATATATTAATAAATCATAAATATCCTATTCTCACAAAAGTCTATCCAAATTGTTCCGATGCCATGCAACCCAAATAGACCATGCCAAATTGGGTCAAGTACATACCAAATATAGTTATGGACTTAGACACCTTATCCAACATCCATGACATAGGCGACGTATCCCCTGCAACCCTGCTAAAAGTGGCGCCTCACCCTCGCTACTGAACAGAACACCGGTCCCCCGTTGTGGTCTCTCACCCTGAATCACTAACCCTCCCCCACTAGGAGAGCGAACCCCCACTAGTTGCTGCTCACAATCAATCACTGCCCCATTTAGGCTCAACCAATACATGCCCACTATAACCTTATTCCCACACAGGGGAATAGGAACCAGGTCTATTGAAATAGCTGATCGAATAACTTTAGAGTACATCCTTAATGAACCCTAGAAACCCTGACGGTCCTGTCATCTGCTATCTCTATATCAAATGGGAAATCCAGCTCCTCCGTAGCTCCTACAAGTCTCTTACTGAGCGCGAGTGACACAAAAGATCGGTTGGCACCCGAATCAAACAATACCAAAGCTGATATACCATTCACTAAGAACAATCCTATAACAGAACATATAAACATAAGCAATAATCAAAATCAAATAAGAGATAAGAGAAAGATACATACCCGCCACCACGTCGGGAGCTACTCGTGCCTCTTCAGCTGTCAACTGAAAGGCCCTACTCTTTGCCATAGGTGTCTCACACTGGCCCTGACGGTTGTCCGTAATCCTTAATGTTGCAGGGGCGGGTGTTGTCACCTGCCCTACTGCTGCTAAACTCAGGCACTGGGGCCACTTGTGTCCCCTCTGATTGCACTGAAAGCAAATAAGGTCTGATGTTGTCGTGGTGGTGGTAGTAGCTATACAATCCCTGCTTACATGCCCAGTTCGGTTGCACTTGAAACAGCCTGAACTCCCTACCTTGCATGTCCCCTCATGCAACTTGCCGCATTTGCCACAAAGGCTGCAGCTCTGCTGGCTCCTAGGTCTGTGGTCTGATACCTTGGGCTTCTTGCCCGAACTCCCTGACTGAACCCCCTCAAGTTTCCTCTTCCTCTCCATCTCTAAATCCAACTCCCTATCTTGAGCCCTAGCAATCATGTCCTCCAGCGTCTTGCAGATGGAGTGGCTCACAAACTGGCGGATATCAATCTGCAACATCTCATGGTATCGTACCTTTTTCATCTCCTCGCCCACCATATACTGCAAGACGAGAAGGGCCCTCTCCCTGAACATCACGGTGATCTCAGTCACCGTCTCCGTCGTCTGCTGGAGATCCTGGAACTCCCTATCCAGCTGTTGCACCTCTATCACGGGTACAAACTTGGCCCTAAACCTGGTGGTAAAGTCACTCCAAGTCATCGTATCAAGAGCTGCATCATTACCAATGGCATGTCTGAGCTCCTCCCACAAGTCACGTTCTCTGTCCTTCAGAAGATAGGATGCAAGTCGAACCTTGTCCCCTTCGGGACATCTGCTAGTGCGGAATGCGTTGACGACATCTGCCAACCATTTGGTGCTCGTAATGGGGTCCTGAGCCCCATGGTAGTCAAGAGCTCGACAAGCTGGGAACTCCCTGAAATTCAGTGTGCGTGACCCCATCATGGCCGCCACCTTAGTGCGTAAAGCACTCAACCTCTCATCCAAAAGCTCAAGAATTCCCTCCTTGATCATGCCAAAGATCACAGAGTCTGGTCTTGGATATTGCACATGATCTTAGAGGAGATAAACTCCCTAGTCTGGTAGTCTAGCTGCACGACTCCTGAGCCTGAGCCTGATCCTGATCCCTCAAAGGCGCCTGAACTGCCGACGGGTCTGTTGCGTAAAATCATCATTCTAAAAAGCACATCATAATAAACATCAGAATACTAATCATAACTCGAGGGATTTCATACATCACAAGTTCCTTGGATTCATTCTAGCCTTCCTTGACTCAAGTACGGATCCTTTGCTTTCAATAGTACGAGCCCATACTACCGTCCACATCTATCCATACTTTCCTCAAGAACTGCCTCGAGTTCACCAAGTCCCTTCTACTACTAATACTTCACATGCTACTCTCATCCTAGGCTTGCCCCAGGGTAATCACCATCCCACTCTCTGCCATCAGCTACATAAGAAGTCCCTGTTTTCTTTCCCTAACTAGCTTGCGAATACTATTACATATCACTCAAACTAGATAATTCTTCGAATGAAAGATCCTACCCTACAACGGTTGGACTCAACAAGAGCTGTGAAATAGAGCTAGACTTAACATTCTGAAATTATTTTTTCCTTGCAATATGTAACTTAACATATTCGTTTACTAGTTAGTAAAAGATAGCTAGAACTCCTAAAAGCACAAAGCAAGTAGCATTCGAGCATTGAGTGCACATAATCAAACATATACTAATCAGGCTATCATACTGACTAATCTGTACTAGTATGCAGTTCATAGAGCTGATACACATATAACATACACCTAAGGCATCCTTCCTAGGTCCTTAATCCTAATCTAGCATGTTGTTCTCATAAAGTTCATAATCATATCATAGCATAAACTTGTATGAGTAATTTGGGTGTACTTACTTGAGCTCGGTTGATTGCATGCACCACACCCTTTTCTCCCTTTTCAAAATTCTTTTTGCTTTTTGTAAAACTCTTTTCTTTTCTCAAAAATACTTTATATAAAATGGTTTTTCTTTTGAAAATTCCATACCAATTCCTTAGTTTAAGTTCAGACACACCCGAAAGTGTGCTCGAATCACTCAAACCAATGTTTTCATACCAACTTGAAACATCCCAAAAATATAATCCAAAATTTTCGTTTTAAATTGTTAAAGAAAAATCCATAACTCATAAAACAACATTATAAAATCACATGTCGTGTAACTCAACTATCATATCAAAAACACTGTATCAAAATAATGTATCAAAGATCAGAGTCTAAAATCTCCCAGGCTGAAGACTGTGGTGTGTGCCATGCGATCATCCCAAGCCCTTCCCTTTACTAGCAGAAGTACCTGAAACCAAAACTGAAAACTATAAGCACGAAGCTTAGTGAGCTCCCACAATCTACCACATACCATACAATAACACATAATAGCACATACTGGGCCTTGCCCACTGCATCGGGCTCCGCCCAACATCAGAACGAAGTCCGGAATACATATATCATAGCAACAAGCACATAACACATAAACATATAACATATAAACATATAAAGCATCCTCGGGCTTGCCCCGACATCAGATCGAAGTCCAGAACGCATAACGCATGATATATAAGCTAGATCTTCATCGAGCTTTCCCTGGCACCGGAACGAAGTCCGAAACATACGACAAACACATGCAAGAATCACGAAGACATCAAGCATTTACAATTGTAGTCCATATTTTCGAAATTTTTACAATTTAAATCCAAAATCCAAAAACTTTACATTTTTAGTCTTTTCTTGTAATAATTACATTTTCAGCCCCTGAAACTTGTTATTTATGTTTTCAAAACTCATATTTTGATAAATATACAATTTTAGTCCTTAAAATCACATTTTTCGCAATTTTGGACCTAAACACCAAAAGCCCAAATTTTAGCCCATTATGCTAAAATTTACATTTTTAGTCCTTTAAAAGTCATGATTTTTATAAAAACTCATATTTTAACTAATTTGAACTTTTTAACCTTCATAAAACCGAAAATGGTATCATTTTACCCATCTTTTGCTTATTTGTCAAAAATGGCCAATAAACAAGATTTATGTTTTGTTTTGCTCATTTCAAACTTGCATAGCACTTTTGTCTTGACATTAATACGTATACGTTGTCTTAGATCACATTTTTCCCATTATAGTTAGAAATCTCGAGTAGATCACATTTTAGCACATAATCATCACATAAAACATAAGAAATCACACATATCATACAAATACACATAGATCTACACATTTCACTTGTATTCTCCCCTATAAAACATGTAAAACCAAAAATAGAGGGGTATGAACTCACCTTGAGGGTTGTAGCTTTGGTTTTGGAGAAGAAATGGAAGAAGATGAGGTAGTTCTTGGTCCTAGTGAGCTCCTTGAGAAATCTTTGGGCTTAGATGGGTTCTAAGAAGCTTAATCATGAATTTAAATGAATTAAGAGAAGATTTTTGATAAGATCTAGAAGTTAGTCCATGGGAGTAAGTAAAACTTACCAAGGATTTATGATTTGAGTGAAGAACCTTCATGGGATGATTGCTAATTTCGAAATTTTGATGGAAGGATGAAGGTGTTCTTGAGAGGATTTGGAAGTTTTTAGAAGAGAATTAAGTATGTATGTGTGTGTTGATGCTCTCGATCGAGAGTAGTAGAAGAAGAAGATGGGAAGTGAGAGATGAGGTGACATGCATGGGAATATGAGATTTGTGCATGGGTATCCAAATGATAAAGATGAGGTATCTTGCCCTCATAATTTTTTTTTATAATTACATGTGCCGAGATTTGAGGTAAAGAAGAGAGAAAGGAGTCATTTTGGGCGCATGCTCGAATTTATGAGGCTCAAATAAAATTTTTCAGCCTATTGGGCCTCTATGGTGCCTCACAACCCAATTGTATAAAAGAATTGGGTTTTGTGGTCCATTGAAACTAATTAGGTTAGTTATGGCCAATAAGGCCCATTAGGGTGGTTTTATTTCATTTTAGACCCATTATGGCCCAAAATGTTAATTTCCATGATAGTGGATCCATTTAGAAATTTTAAGCCCAAAATAATTAGATTATAAGCTTATTGTCCCATTTGGCCTAATAAGGGTTTCCTAGTCCAAAATGGACTTGGACTATAATCCTTAGGGTTTTCAAACCCCTAAATTGACTTTTTATAATGTTCTGTATAAATTTTGGGCTTTATGATTGGATCTTGGTGAAAGTTTGTTGTTGTTAAATAACATAGTGCATTATCAAGTTCAAAGCTTACAACTGATGTCATTGATATTGTTTACAAAGACATAGAATTTCCTAGCAAATTTGCTAGTTATTGGTCCGAGTGATCTCCTTAAGCTAAAATTTACGTTTTTATTCCTTTAAAAGTCATGATTTTTATAAAAACTCGTATTTTAACTAATTTGACCTTTTTAACTTTCATAAAACCAAAAATGGTATCATTTTACCCATCTTTTACTTATTTGTTAAAAATGGCCCATAAACTAGATTTATGTTTTGTTTTGCTCATTTCAAACTTGCATAGCACTTTTGTCTTGACATTAATATGTATAAGTTGTCTTAGATCACATATTTTTCCCATTATAGTTAGAAATCTCAAATAGATCACATTTTAGCATATAATCATCACATAAAACATAAGAAATCACACATATCATACAAATACACATAGATCTACTCATTTCACTTGTATTCTCCCACATAAAACATGTAAAACCAAAAATATAGGGGTATGAACTCACCTTGAGGGTTGTAGCTTCGGTTTTGGAGAAGAAATGGAAGAAGATGAGGTAGTTCTTGGTCCTAGTGAGCTCCTTGAGAAATCTTTGGGCTTAGATTGGTTCTAAGAAGATTTATCATGAATTTGAATGAATTAAGAGAAGATTTTTGATAAGATCTAGAAGTTAGTCCATGGATCTAAGTAAAAGTTACCAAGGATTTATGATTTGAGGGAAGAACCTTCTTGGGATGCTTGCTAATTTCGAAATTTTGATAGAAGGATAAAGGTGTTCTTGAGAGGATTTGGAAGAGAATTAAGTGTGTGTGTGTGTGTGTGTTGATGCTCCTAGCCAAGAGTAGAAGAAGAAGAAGACAGGAAGTGAGAGATGAGGTGACATGCATGGGTATATGAGATTTGTGCATGGGTATCCAAATGATAAAGATGAGGTGTCTTGCCCTCATAATCTACATTTCTTTCTTTTATTTTATTTTTTCTTTTTTTAATTACATTGGGCTAAGATTTGGGGTAAAGAAGAGAGAAAGGTGTCATTTTGGGACCATGCTCGAATTTAAGAGGTTCAAATAGAATTTTTCGGCCCATTGGGCCTCTAGGGTGCCTCACGGCCCAATTGTATAAAAGAATTGGGTTTTGTGGTGAATTGAAACTAATTAGGTTAGTTATGGCCCAATAAGGCCCATTAGGGTGGCTTTATTTTCATTTTAGACCTATTATGGCCCAAAATGTTAATTTCCATGATAGTGGATCCATTTAGAAATTTTAAGCCTAAAATAATCAAATTATCAGCTTATTGGCCCATTAGGCTCAATAAGGGTTTCCTAGTAAAAAATGGACTTAGACTATAATCCTTAAGGTTTTCAAAACCCTAAATTGACTTTTTTTTAATGTTCTGTATGAATTTTGGCCTTTATGATTGGATCTTGGTGAAAGTTTGTTGTTGTTAAATAACATAGTGCATTATCAAGTTCAAAGCTTACAACTGATGTCATTGATATTGTTTACAAAGGCATAGAATTTCCTAGCAAAGTTGCTAGTTGTTGGTCCTAATGAGCTCCTTAAGCTAAAATTTATGTTTTTAGTCCTTTTAAAGTCATGATTTTTATAAAACCTCATATTTTAACTAATTTGACATTTTTAACCTTCATAAAATCAAAAATGGTATTGTTTTACCCATCTTTTGCTTATTTGTAAAAAATGGCCCATAAACAAGATTTGTGTTTGTTTCGCTCATTTCAAACTTGCATTGCACTTTTGTTTTGACATTAAGGTGTATAAGTTGTCTTAGATCACATATTGTTCCCATTATAGTTAGAAATCTCAAATAGATCCCATTTTATCACATAAACATCATATAAAACATAAGAAATCACACATATCATACATATACACATAGATCTACACATTTCACTTGTATTCTCCCCCATAAAACATGTAAAACCAAAAATATAGGGGTATGAACTCACCTTGAGGGTTGTAGCTTCGCTTTTGGAGAAGAAATGGAAGAAGATGAGGTAGTTCTTGGTCCTAGTGAGCTCCTTGAGAAATCTTTGGGCTTAGATGGGTTCTAAGAAGCTTGATCAAGAATTTGAATGAATTAAGAGAAGATTTTTGATAAGATCTAGAAGTTAGTCCATGGATCTAAGTAAAACTTACCACAGATTTATGATTTGAGTGAAGAACCTTCTTGGGATGCTTGCTAATTTCGAAATTTTGATGGAAGGATGAAGGTGTTCTTGGGAGGATTTGGAAGTATTTGGAAGAGAAATAAGTGTGTGTGTTTGTGTTGATGCTCTCGGTCAAGAGTAGAAGAAGAAGAAGAGGGAAGTGAGAGAAGAGGTGACATGTATGGGAATATGAGATTTGTGCATGGGTATCCAAAGGATAAAGATGAGGTGTCTTGCCCTCATAATGCTACATTTTTTTTCTTTTTATAATTACATGGGCCGAGATTTAGGGTAAAGAAGAGAGAAAGGAGTCATTTTGGGCCCATGCTCGAATTTATGAGGCTCAAATAAAATTTTTCAGCCCATTGGGCCTATATGGTGCCTTACAACCCAATTGTATAAAAGAATTGGGTTTTGTGGTCCATTGAAACTAATTAGGTTAGTTATGGCCCAATAAGGCCCATTAGGGTGGTTTTATTTCATTTTAGACCCATTATGGCCCAAAATGTTAATTCCCATTAGGCCTAATAAGGGTTTCCTAGTCCAAAATGGACTTAGACTATAATCCTTAGGGTTTTCAAAACCCTAAATTGACTTTTTATAATGTTCTGTATAAATTTTGGGCTTTATGATTGGATCTTGGTGAAAGTTTGTTGTTGTTAAATAACATACTGCATTATCAAGTTCAAAGCTTACAACTGATGTCATTGATATTGTTTACAAAGACATAGAATTTCCTAGCAAATTTGCTAGTTGTGACATCAGATCTGCGATTCACGTGATGGTTTCAAATAGAGTTGTATATACATTTTGTCCCCGCGACTTTCCACCTAAACGGATGACCAAACGGAAAGGGTAAATTCTTTGCTTGATCTTTATTAGTGGCACTATGTCAGAGCCAATCAAATAAATTAGGCTAAACTTTTCAATGCGGCATACTTTTCATACAATATTCAAAGTAGTGAAGACACTTAACCCCAAATATTTTGGTTGCGAGATATGAGGATACTAGTTGGTAGTCCAGTTTATAGTCGGTAAACGAGTAACACGAGCAAATGAACATTGCCCAAGTTCGTATAGATAAAATAATCATCAAGATAAAGAAATTGGTGGATGAGAAAAGAATACATGTAGTCAGGTAGAGTTCAATGTTTGGGTTATCAGTTATGTGATAATGAGACTTTCTAAAAATATATAATTTCCTTAAAAATATTTCTATATGAATTACGAAAGTATTCGCTATTTGGCTGCCGTATAGATACTGGGTAGCAAGTTTTAGAACCTTGCTTACATGACAAGAAGCAAAGTTCATTATAATCCCTCTGAGTTTTTACTTCTTAAAAAAATGGTAACTTTACCATTTGGGCGGCCTCAAACACTACGCCCTCATAGTGGGGTCGACTTCCACTTAAAGGGACAAGGAAAGACAACGTTCCTATATTCTTCCACAATAAAATTCCAACAAAGAATGTATCATACCTAAATCAAATCCTTACCAAACAAAATTAATCCGGTTTTCAAAGTGTCCTTAAGTCGTACATGAATATATGAAAGACCAAAACGATGCGTGTCCAAGGCACCAAAAACAGTGGCAATAACCTCTTTTTATTGAAGGGAAAATGACTTAAAAGCCCAACGAAGTTTCCAAACCATTTAAAAAAACTCAATCATGTTTTGTCTGTTCAAAAAAACCCAACGAACTTAACATTTTGTCTAAAAAGTCCAACAAAGTTCCAAACCGTTCAAAAAATCCTAATTTTGTTTTGTTTAAGTTCGTTAGGTTTTTTTTTTGAACAGTCAAAACATGATTTGAGTTTTTTAAACGTTTTGGAAACTTCGTTGGTATAACAAGTCATTTTTCCGACACGGTAATATGCCACGTCATATGTTTCTGTTATTTGACTTTCAGGAAAGTTTAACTTAGTTGGGGTTTTTAGAAAAAATGTTAAGTTTGTTGGGTTTTTTTGAACAGACAAAACATGATTGGGGTTTTTTAAACGGTTTGAAAACTTCGTTGGGCAAGTCATTTTCCCTTTTATTGAAAGATTGAGGAACCACCAAAACTCATAGTACCTTGAGGAATACTTGATTAAGAGGCGGAATTTGACTGAAACTAAAACAAGGTGGGAGCCGCAATAATCAATGTGACAGTTTGTGGACAAGATCAAGAACTAAAAAAGATAAAGGCACGACAAGGATGTCGGCATTTTGCGAGCTTAAGTGAGGAGATGCCTTGGGATCGACGTCTCTCACCTATTTCTAGAAGGATAATGAATAGCCAATATTCTACAAACATGATCATTGAGTTTCTGGTTTTTTTCATGTTCTACAAAGTCCTCATGTATAAGTTGAGTCTCCCTATTATTTGTAAATCACCTTAGCATATGACACAAACTTTAGTTTATAGGCGTTCTCCGATGGAAGTAGTCTCTTTATCATCAAATGAATGTATTATATATGATTATTTATTGCCTGCATCCAATCTTCTTACCCCATGACCTTATGGGAATTAGATATTTTGTTGTTGCTTACATATTGCTAAAAGTCTCTCAAAGGTACTAAAAACATTCACTTACAATTCCCTTGTAGCCTCCTTTACTTGCAATATATGTTTGTGATCCAATTTAAGCCAAGTTACTTAAGTACCATGGGTCATACCTTAAATCCACGACAATATTCGAAACTCATAACATAAATTAAAGCATTTGGTAATAACACAAGAACTCAACATAATAACACAAAAACAACAAAAGAAAACTAAATCAAAACCTCATAAAGACCCAAAAAAATCATCCTGCCAGTAGTTGCATGCGACAAACTCTCACAACCTCTCTTATACTAAACTCATAACACAAACTCATAAACCCTATTATAATGAAACAAAATCAAACCAAAAAAACAAAACCCTTTCTAACTACATAGGTTTGGAATGCATGTGCCACCATCGGGATTCAAAGGTTCTTTCCAAATCCGACCAGTAACTCTCAACTTGAGCTCTTTCCGATCACCACCAGAGAAGAAAAGAGCCATATTCCGCTGTATTATGAGACCATCATGGCTGTCCCTAACTTTCCGGTGACCATCTCTAATGCTCCGTGGGGTTCCCTCCCACACCAGTTTCCGGCCATTCCCTCCCACCTCCAAACTGTAACCGTAATTCCGGGCATCATTTTCATCTCCCATGAACCTCACAAACGCCATGTAAACCGGAGCCATACTCAGCTGAAACGCTTCAAAATGGAGACAAAAATACTGCCCAAAACAATTGAAAACCTACGTAACATCAAGAAAAGACAATCATGAGAACTACCAACAACTCTAAACGCCATGAAAAACGGTAGTTTTGAAGTCAAGAATAGATATAGTTAGACACTAACTGTTAGCATCCACGTGGCATTGTCGACTTCGCGAGGATTGGACTTGACATATCGGTGATTGAATGTGCATCCAGAGTGCATGTCGACTTTATGATCATCTCTTAAATGAGCGACTAAATACTTGATTTCTCCAACAACCGAACACTCTGATCCGGCATAAGGGCAGTTATATGGCCTGAAATTGCATAAAGCTTCATGCTTTAGCTTACTGTAGTAAGGAAAGATTCCATGGCAACCGAGTGAGCTGTATTTGCATGGCAATTCGAGGGATTCCGCAACTTTTTCCAAAGCTAGACATCTTATATCACCGAGTTCTTGTCTGCAAGTCGGACACCTGTTGTTCACAAGTGTTTTACATGTGGAACAAAGCGTGTGACCATTGTGACACTGCACAAATTTAGATCAATCTTGAAATTAGATAAAATTATGTCCGACTAACTTTTGAAGTCAATCATTCTATTTTCCAACTTCAAGATTTCCATGAATTCAAAACTTATTAAGGAAATTTCGGTAATGAGATAATGGTCTATAACAAATAGGGTAAAGGGTAGCAACTTGTATGTCGAAGTACTTGAAATATACATAAATCTTGAGGCTTAAAAAATTGATATGTTTGACCATGAAAAGTCAACATCATCTTTCTGTTAACGGAAGTAAAAAACGATGTATCACAATCCGAAAACCCCTAAATGCACATCGATTTTAAAACGATTAAATTTTAACATTTAAGAGCATAATCAAATAAGAAAAATGAAGAAAACCTGATGTATTGGAGGGTACATTGAATTGGTACAAACAGGGCATTCGAGAAGCTCGTAAACACTGGGGGTGTGATTAATTTTGGAAGGAACGACATTAACATAGTGAGCTTTTGATGAATTCTGGGGATTTTGATAGCTGTTTTGACGATGTTGATGTTGATGACGATGATGATGGTATGGGATCTCGTCCTCATTTAATTCGTCCGATGTTGAAGCGCATTCAATGTGATCGAAATCCATTATCCCAAAATCAAACGAAAATAAAAGAAAATAAAACACCCATAAAGAAAGATCAAATTAGATGGAAGAGCATGTGGGTTTTGTTTGGAAACTCTTGTTCCTCCCCTGTTTTGGGTTAAGGATGAAGATCAGAAACCGGAGAAGAGGGAGGGAGCGAAAGTGTGAGAGAGAAACAGGAGTAGCTTTATTGATCGTTGAAAAGGGTGACATTTATTTGTGACAAATGAAATTAAAAAGTGAAAAAGATGATATTTTTCTAAAGCTAATTTAAAGATATTATTTATGTTATCTTCAAACTCAAAAGAAAACAGTATTATTAAGCTCAAAGTAGTTTATATATAATGGTGTACCATGTTTTTTGTGTTGTCAATTAAAAAAGAAAAAAGAAAAAAAAACTATCACCTAAAACTAAAACTATTACATATTTAGATAGTCATAAACACTAAATATAATGGCTTACACTAGATATACTATCACATTAGGCTATCTGAAGCTATGATTATAAAATAAAATTGAATTACATGGCAAAATTTGGATCCCAAATTATATACATAAGCATATGATAGAATGACCCACAAGCTTATTTGGTCCAAAAAGTGTTTTGTTAGTTGATTTTGAAATAAATACTATCAAATTATTTGAATTATAATCATACTTTGTAAAGCTTAACAAATAACTAATATATGTTTATTTCTTGTTAATTGGTATTATATATCATGATTGATTTCTTTTCTCTTTCAACATTTATTGTCTTCCACCAAGTTAGCCCATTATTGTTGATTTTTCCACATGGATCATGAATTTATAGGGGTTTGAGTTTATTCAACAATCAACACTAACGTCTAACACATCCATGTTCTCCGTTGAATCCCACACATCTCTTTTCCTACAACATAGAAATCCGATATTTTTTTTTTCCAACTACTACACTCTTTTATGGACAATGACTTTGTCAGGGCAGAAATGGGTAAAACAATTATTATGTATTTATAGATTTTTATTATATATTTAAATAAGATACATTTTTTAATCTTATAGAGAATCATTAGCAAAAAATAAACTATTATCTAAGATTTACATGCAAAAATATCTATCATCTAAAAAAAAAGTTAATGACATCGTTTTGATGATTTTCATATATGGTTTCTATGAAAATATCAACAATATGCAGAAACTTTGGTTCCATTTGAAAAAAAATCACAGATGACCATCTATGAAAATCTATGTTTATCTATGTAAATAAAAATAAATAAACAAAATCATTTTTCGTAATATTTTGTATTAAAAGTCCGCACAAACCATTTTTAGAACATAAGGGTTTAATATTGTAGTTCACACTAACAAAAATAACTGAAAACAAGATTTCTTGCAATTTTTTCATAAAATTCCTCGTATGGATATGAAAATTTTGCAAAGGTTGGGATTTTTTTATTTTTCATTTTATTTTATTTTTATTTATTTTTGCTTTTTTGCGGATCAAAACTAGATTCTTTTTGAAGAACACCAATATATTAACAACAAAAGATAGTTAGGCGCTAGCATTACAAAACTAGTACAAACTAATTCAAAATTAGATTTTGTACTAAAGCATTCCATTTTTTTTTTCTAACTTCAGCTTCTCTAACACAAAACTAATTAAAAGAAAATGCTACAATGTTATAGATGATAAATTTCTTCATAAACTTGTTTTGGCGAAAAATCAAAGCATTTTGGTAAGTCCAAAGAACCCAAATGATTGTCATACACACTGATTCTAAAGGCATACGTCAATTGCATGCTGATTAGCAATCCACTATGTCATAGTGTTACATCTTGATTTTTTAGGTAAAATTTTTATTTTTATTTATTAAAAGATATCAGAGTATGATTATATTGTACGGAAACATGTTGCGAATGCATGGGTATACAGTCGAACATTGCCCTTCACATGAGTACCTGAAAAACATTTTAATCAACTGGGTAAACACGAGACTTAATGGGTTTCCCAACATACAATATATCATAGTACATATACATGCATACAAGCAATGCCTCACGATCGGCCAATAAAATATGTATCTTCGAGTAGGCTCCCGACCTCTTTAACTGTTCCACCATTATCCGATAACTAAAACTACGCGGGATTATAGGCTCTCGACCTCTTTAACTATTCCACCGTCACCCTATCTAATATCATGACAATTACACATATAGAGACTATACTTTAGATTCTACTAATACATGCACAATTTATAATTTCCACTTTACCAGTTTAAACTTAAGCACATAGAAACCATTTTTTATTCTACTTGTTCTCTATCCTAACATACATATGCATGTATTCTAATACATAGTATAGTAAGATAATTCAGTTGGACAATTTTAAGATTAAAAACCTTCTAGGTTATCCCACTGGTGTTCTACGCACCCAACGAGGATTAACCTATAATACTTTAACCTATTAATCTATATGATGATTTGGTAATGAAACTAGATCTTTCACTAATCCCAATGAATACCGAGAATTCTATCAAATAAGGATCAATCATGTTGAATAGTTAGGAGTGTTGGAATAGGTGTCTAAGCCCATAACTATAATTGGTATATACTTGAATTGATAGTAGCATAATCCTTTTGGGTTACCCTCAAATCTAGCAATTAGACAAGATGAGTTTTAGAGAGAGAAAGATTAATTTATTATGTGATTAATAAATTAATATAAAAAGTTTATTGATATATTATGAAAATAATATATTAATTAGAAAAAATATTATTTAATTAATACTTGATTAGAAATTAATCTGAATTAATTTTGGAATTAATAGAATTAATTAAAAGTGAAGGGTCTAAAGTACAATTGTTCAATAGTTAACCAAAAGGCTCAAGAACCTTCCAAACTTAGGGGTAGACAGCTTTAGGAGGATATTCTAGGGTTTCTAGAATATCCCATGTAGATAAATAAGAAATGAGATAAATACCATATTTGAAATATTAATTTAATATTCACATCAAGGTTATCTAGGGTTTCCTTGGACCACCGTATAAGGACCCTTAACCCTCGTATTTTTGGCCACTCATACCTCTATAGAGATAGCCAAAATTAACCCCAAACCATATTATGATTTTCGAAATATACCTAGGGTTTCTTATTTGATGTTCTTAGTTATAGGTTTAATAGTGAAAACATATATCCTTAGGTTGTGTAGCATCCCGAAATGAGGTATTCTTAGATGACCTTAATCTTTTATGCAATTGCCAAGACTAGTCCTTATTTGAGAAAAAAGGTGGCAATTGAGTACGCGAGGCATACGCATGTGTACGCGCAACGTGCTTATGTACTTTGCATGATCGCGGAGGCCACCTAGTACGCTGGACGTACCAGAGGGTACATTAGGCATACTAGGTTCAGAGTAAAACCCTAATGCCCTCTTATGCCTCTATTTAAGGAACATGATGGACTTATTTCCAACCTCTAACCTCCTTCAAACCCTAAATTTGTGTTCCTTGCTTGTCTGAGTGTTTGTGGCTTATTCAAGTGTTAGTGTGAAGCTTTTGGTAAATAAGGAGATTTGAAGGAAGGATAGCTTGTGCTTCTAGCTCTTGGATTTGAACTCTACTCTTTTTAGTGCATCTTCCAGAGGTATCAAGTTCAAAACTTTCTCATTGTTGTGTTAGTTCATGTTTTGGGTCCATTTTTAGGGTTTTACATCCTGAGTTTGGAGCTTTGTGAGTTTGATAAACTCCAGAGCATAATTCTTGTCCTTTTAGGTGTATTTGGTTGTCTAGATTCATAAAAGTGAGAGCTTGGTCGTCTAAATCTCTCCTTGTATGAGTTATATGGACTTTTATGTTAAGAATGTTAGAGTTTGTGAGTTTGGGAATTGTTCAGCTATGCTAAGGCTTAAAGTCCACGACTTTATGAAGTAATAGACCTTATTTAGCTCAGATCTGTAGTTGTAGCATTTTCCTTAATAGATTAAGACGAAATCAAGTGAAGAATGGAAGTCTGAGGAGTACGTCGTACGTACTCCCAGTTACGCGCAACGTAACGTTGAGACACCCCCGATGCATGCATGGCTGGTTCTATGCCCAACGTAGAGGTTGAAAGAGTTATATTCCAGCGATGCAGATCTTAAACACTCTGTTCAAAAATTACTTCTTTTTGAGTTTGGAGCCTTTGTCCAGAAGCCTGAGGAGAAAATTGATCAAACGTTCAACCGGTACAACCATCTTTTAAGCAGGATGGTGACAAATAAGATAGGACGTGAACTAATTAAACAAAAGGTCACATTCATGAACGATTTGAAGCCAGAATGGAAAGTTGTGGTGTCAATGGTTAAAGCACATGAGCAGTTTAAAATCTACTCCTTAGAAAATCTTGTGGGAATTCTTAGGTCTCACGAGGACGAAGTGACAAAAGAATTGAAGATTGTTTCTGGGATGAGATCTTTGGCTCTAGATGCAAATGGTAAACAGGTTGTAGAAGAAGAAGAAGGTTTAGAGCCTGATCTCTCTGATTGTGAACTCTCAAAGGAGAAATATGCATTAATGGTGTCAAACCCTAGGAGGTTCGCCAAAAAGAACTTTGGTCACAAAAAAAAAAAAAAAAAAAAAAAAAAAAAAAAAAACAAAAACTGGCAAGGAAGTTACAACTCTGAAAAGATGAAGGATGAGAGTGTCAACAACTCTCAAAAAGAAGAAGTAAAGATAGAGAAGAAGCTTATGGGAGACTCCGACTATGGATACAACTATTGTCATGGGAAAAATCATTTGGCTAAGGAGTGCATGTTGAGAAGAAAGACAGAGAAGATGATGAAGCTTATTATCTCATAAAGCTAGAAGAGATCAAAAAGAAGAAAAATGTAGATAATGCTAAACCTACTGTAACACCCAGACTCCTAGGTACAAGTTTAAAAACATTATATACATATTAATGGACCTAATCGATGAGTTGGGTGCCCCCAAATCATCGCGTAGAGACAGATTAGCCCGCGTGGATCATTAGATCTACTCGACGAGTCGGAGGACCTGGACTCGATGAGTAGGAGCTGAGAGATGAAACCCTAATTTTAGGGAAGGACCTTATGTCCCTTCTGAAGGGTTTTGAGCATTCTAACACTCCTAAGGTGTACATGCAACCCTAGAAACCTTGGATCTATATTTTACTAAGATATATGCAAAAATGATTTTCCAAGGTTCTTAACTTAACTAGCATGACATGGGGAACTTTAATACATAATTGCTAGTAGAAGAACATACCTTTTAGTTGCTTGGATTCCTTGAAAACCTTGTGAGCCTAGCACCCCAAGTGTGATGCCTCAAATGTATCACACAACACCACAACACTTAGAATAACTTTGAAAGAAGTACACTTACACCTCAAAATCAGCTAGCCCTCTATTACTTGCTTGTAGTGGCCGATTTTCCTAGATATGGGGCCTTTATATAGTTTTGACACAAGTAGGGTTACACCATGTAAACCGTAATTGTCATGGCTTTCCATATTCCATGATCCATGAGTTTGTAACCTCCATGGACTATCCATGGAGCACCTTATGGGTTTTAACCTAATCCATACAAACCATGGATCATTAGCCCAACTATACAAGAATATATGATTTACATAATCAACCCCATATATTTAATTAGTCTCTTTTTGATCACTTAATTAGTTATAAATTAATTCTTGATCAATACTAATTAAATAATATTATTAATATATTAGAACTTATAATATATTAATAAACATTAAGTGTTATTTCTCTCATTTAGTCTATCCAAGTGTTGCAATGCCATGCAACCCAAATGGACCATGCTAACCGGGTCAAGTACATTCCAAAAATAGTTATGAACTTAGACACCTAATAACTATAACCGCAAGAATGACTTCAGGTACCGATCAGAAATCGTAGCTCTTTCAAGGTCTCGCAGAACTGAGATGATGATGATACGCCATTTAATATAAGTGATCATATAATCCTCTGTTCTAGATATCATCCGGGCAAATACATGGAACAATGTCTTGCTTATCATCCAGCAGTTTGTTTCCCGATTTCCGATTTGTTTGACATAGTACTTAATCGAACACATCAATTTAGTTCTGACTGGGCCCGATACATTGGTCAAAACAAAATCATCGAGGGACCCAGATATCGCTTCTAATCCAATAAGGAACATATAAACTTTGACTCATATGCTTATTATACTAGTTGAATTATACACAAAGGCACGTTTTATAACATCAAGTTATGAATGCCTTTTCGTACAATCAATGTATAACCAATTCATAGTCAACAACTCATATCTCTAGGTTTGAAGAGTTATATGATATTACCGTCTCATGATCACTCGAGATAAATTCCATGAAGTGATACAAGTGAGCATGGGTTGAATCCAATACTCAGAACTTATGAGCACTCATGAGTCTTGTAGCACATCTTGCTATGTCCAAAAATTTAGACACCTACAAGCCAACTCATGAGAGTCTTGATTCATATCTACTTCCAACATATAACCGACTGTGGCTAATTTGAATAAAATGATATACCATAACATAATTATTCTAGAAGTCAAAACGTGAAAAATGAAATGATAGTAAACGATTGACAAAAGATAGCAACACTTATACTTATAAATAAACAGAAACTTTTATTTATCATCAAATGTCATTACACTTTACAAATTTCAAAGTTATCTAACTGCTAAAACTATATCATCCTTCACCCTATGCACCTCACATGCTGGAGATGCTTAACCCTACCCAGTCCCTTCATAAGGGGATCTGTTGGGTTCTCATCTGATGATACCCTCTTTGCCACGAGGAGTCCTTCTTCTATTCGATGTCTGATGAAATGATATTTTCTGTCAATGTGTATGGATCTCACGTGATGCCTTGGTTCCTTGGCTAAGGCAACTGCACTTTCATTATCACAGAAAATTTCCATAGGCTCCTTTATAGCTGGTAAAACTCCAAGGTCTCCAATGAATTTATTTAGCCATATAGCCTCTTTTGCTACCTCGCTTTTCGATATATACTATGATTCACAGGTTGAATCAGCTACTGTCACCTGCTTGGAACTTTTCCAAGTAATTGCTCCTCCGTTTTAGGTAAAGACCCAGCTTGACTGAGAGTGGAAATTATCCCTATCAGTCTGGAAGCAAGAATCATTATACCTTACTACTCTCAAGTCATCACTCCCACCGAGGGTAAGGACCCAGTCCTTAGTCCTCTGCAGGTACTTGAGAATGTTCTTTACCACAGTCCAGTGAGCCTTATCAGGGTTCCCCTGATATCTGTTGACCAAGCTCAATGCAAAGGCCACATCAGGACGAGTACAAGTCATAGCATACATGATCGAGCCTACAGTAGAAGCATATGATACTCGACTCATCTTAGCTATCTCAACTTCTATACTTGGACTCTAAATCTTACTCAGTTTGGCATTACTCTGGATCAATAAATCTCTTTTCTTGGAATCTTGCATGTTGAACCTATTCACCACCTTATCCAAGTAGGTACTTTGACTAAGTCCAATTAGTATTTTACTCATGTCTCTCAAAATCCTTATCCCTAGGATATAGGCAGCTTCTCCAAGGTCCTTCATAGCGAAACACTTCCCAAGCCAGGACTTAACCTCCTACAAAGTTGGGATGTCATTTCCCATGAGTAGTATGTCATCCACATACAATACCAAAAAGCTAACTATACTCCTACTAGAATTGACATATACACAAGATTCATCTTCGCTCCTTGAAAATCCAAACTCTTTGACTTTCTCATCGAAACAAAGATTCCATCTTCAAGGTGCTTGTTTCAATCCATAGATGGATTTCTTAAGCTTGCACACTCTATTAGGGTACTCTGTACTAACAAAACCCTCTGGCTGACTCATGTAAACATCCTCAGCCAACTTCCATTAAGGAAAGCAGTTTTGACATCCATTTGCCAATTTTCATAATCATGAAATGCAGCAATGTCTAACATAACCCTAATAGACTTAATCTTTGCTACTGGTGAAAAGGTCTCGTCATAATAAACTCCCGGAGTTTGAGAAAATCCCTTTCCAACCAGTCGCGCCTTATAAGTGTGTACATTACCACCCATGCCAGTCTTCTTCTTGAAGATCCATTTGCACCCAACTGTCTTACAACCTGGTACATTATCAACCAAGTTCTAAACTTGATTGTCATACATGGACTGTATCTCGATATCTGCGACAATCTGAAATTTGTTCCGTCACTGTAACCCATTTCCGTTAATAAAACTAGTTTTTATTAAATTTTCCGTTAACATTTTGGATTAGGCAAATTAAATTGAGACTTTTATTATGACTTCATGAGTGTCCAAACGAAATAGAAACACGTGAAACACCCTCGATATTCCTTTGAAAAGTTTTTAGTTTACGACCAAGTCGGATTACGACCATTTAATCGGGTACGACCATAAACTCCGTTTAACATCGAGATCGGGTGGATCCCCACCGGGCCGCAAACTCAAACCCTATATAAGGATGAGTGGTCTTTTAATTGAGCTCTTTTACCACTCTTAAAACTCTCTCTCTACAACTCGATTTTGATCGAAAAACGCCCCTTTCAAGCTCCAAAATCGTAAGTAATCCTTCCTAACTTGTTGTTTAGCTTAGTATGCATGCAAATTCATGATTGAATCATCCAAAAGCCTCAAAATCATGTTTTTACGGCTGAGGAACACCCCCCAAAACCGTAAACACCCATAAGTGGGTTTTGAAGCCCCAAAACCCCTCCAAAACCATTGTAATGCTTAGATATGACTTGGAAACTAGCATGCATGAACTTAGAACCCCAAAATCATGTCTTAATGGGAGTAAACATCAGTTTACGGCCTATGAATGAGAGTTTACGGCCAATGAATGTTCTTGGGCCGTAAACTCCCTTAAAGGGTGCAAAGTTTCCCTTTCTTCCTTCCTTATGCTTAGAACTCAACATAGAATCAACCACCATCGAAGTAGGGACCTTAAACATCAAAGAAACGAAGACCTTATAGATTTTACGGCCATAAACCCCCAAGGAAATGGTCCTTTGGCCGTAAACTCCCTTAAGGGGTCAAATGGTGCCCTAACTTCCCTCCAAGGCTTGTATAAATGGCTAGAAACATTGTATGCTTAACCTAGTACCATCTAAGCATGAAATAAAGGGGCAAGTATGATTTTACGGCCGTAAACTCTATGTTTACAGCCGTGAACTCCCCTAAAGGGTCCATTTGAAGCCCTAGTCACTTCCTATGCCGTAGAATTGAGCCTAACTTATTTCCCCAAGTGATATAAGACCTTTGAGCAACCAAAAACACCCCACCCATGAGATTACGGCCGTAAACTCGTGGGGGATATGTTCTTTGGACCGTAAATACCTCTAGAAGTCATTCACTTGATGAGTAAACTCCTTATCAAGGCCCTACACTCCTTAGATGCAACCCGTATCACTTCCAACACTTGAGATAAAGTGTTCTCGCGCATCGGAGTGTATAATCTTATTTAATTAGTGGTTCAATGTCTAATTAGATACAATTGTGTATCACTTCATGTTACATAGGACCCTCGCGCGTGTTCAAGTCCTAAATTGACACTTAGCACCCTACTCGACACATTCTCGTCTGGTGAGTTCATACCCCCTACACTTTTTCCGAGGTTTTCATGTTTTCAGGGGGGAATACAAGCAAATCATAAAGGTTTTCATAACTTAAAAACTGATGTAATTATACGATTTTCTGACAAACTTTTAGATACTATATCCCTTTTGTAATATGCGGAGCATAAGGGAGGTTTTCTGAATATAATTACATGGTTTTCAAACAACGTGGGAACTTAACAAATCATTCAAATTATTATGGGAATAATTTGGGATCTTCATTACTTGTTTTACGAATTTAGATTTCATACAAAGTCGATAATATAAACTATGTCTGATGTAGTTTATCCATGATTAAACTAGAGTATCGTGTTAAATAATTACTTTGTATTTAATTATTTATACTCTCATTTGCTCCAAACGGTTTTGAAACTCGAGAACGATCTATTATCCCATGAATAGTTAATACTAGCTTGTGAGACTTTTCTTTGTTATACCCTTCGGGGTACCAGTAAATCCTCTCCGGATTATAACCAGAGTCTCCTGGAAGGAAAGCGTGAAATTTGTGGATAGATCTAATCGAGATTGATAATCCCACACCTAAACTGCTAGCTACAGTTAGGCGGGCACGCCTAGGGTGATCAATTTTGGAATCGATCGATGCCTGAAGAACGTCAAGGAGGTTACGGGTCAAATCAGTATGGTTTTACGACTCACAATACGTATTAAACTAACTAACTAACTTTGTTCACATATTTCTTTCTTTCTTCCATAGTTTTATTTATGAAATAAAACTACCTGCTTTGGTAATGGAGGGTATTCTAGGGATCTTAACCTATAGTTTTATGTATTAAAACTACCTACTTTCATACTGGAGGGTATTCCAGGGATCTTAACCTATGGTTTTATGTATTAAAACTACCTACTTTCGTACTGGAGGGTAATCTAGGGATCATAACCTATGGTTTTCTTAACTTACTGGTGATAGCCAGGGTTTTTCTTATCACATGGAAATCGACAAACATGTTAGAAAATATGGGATTTTCTGGGAAAACATGCATATGTATTTCATAACTCAGTAACAATGGTTTTCGATATTATGTCATTCTTTATCAAAGGAAATGAAGTATTTTCACAAGATTTAATAACCAGTTTTTCTTACAAAAACATGCTTATGAACTCACCAGCTTTATGCTGATATTTTAAAACCGCTTGTATTCTCAGGTTCTCGTTAGACAGGTATCCTGCGTTCTTTTGGAGAAGACGGAGCATATAGAAGTCTCGTTTTTACTTTTGTTCAAACTGATGTATTTATAATAAACATGTATTTCCTTACTTTCAAAAAATGTAAATTTTCTAATGTAATGTAACGGTTGTGTTTACTATGCTTGCTATGTACATTGGTTGTGATACTACGCATGACGTCCTCCACCCCGGAACGTTTCCGTCATCGGTTTCGGGGTGTGACACTATCCATAGCCTCTTTCCATTTAGCAGCCTTAGGGCCTGCCATGGCTTCTATGTAACTATTAGTTTCATCCAGACCAATCAGTGTGTTATCACTAATAAGTGTATCACCTTCTGTAGTTGTAACACCTATAAAAATTCGAGCCAATTTAAACTTTTTAAAACATTTCAAATCCATTAAACATTACAAACTTGTTTTCAAAAGTATCATATCATAGTATCCCAGTAACAAATTCATAAAAAGTGAGGAGTTGTACGATCACACCTTAGCCTTGCCTTGATCTCCTGAAGTACCTGAAACAATAAACTGAAACTATAAGCCCGAAAGCTTAGTGAATTCCCCCAAAATATCGATACACATACAGTTCACATAATCATGTCATCAACTTCATAACATAACAAACTGAAATAGCATAAAATGGGTCCACAGCTTTACATACTGGATTACCCCTGGTCCCACAGTGTGAGTCTGCATTGCTTCTGGCCCACAGCCCACATCTGGCTTGCCACCGAGCCCACAATACGAGTCTTCCTTAGACTGTAACTGGAATGCTCCCGTGTTTGTTGGATTACCGCTCAAATCAGTCTCACCCGAACCCATCCCACATAACATATCAACATGTATCATAACTAATGCACATACATATAATCATACAGTACACAGGTAGTCCTAAAGATCTACCCGACTAGCATATCAATTGGCATACATCACTAACTCAACTCAGTATAAAAATAACTGTTAGGATATCAAATCAAGTGGGTGGCCTTGGTGCCTTACACCCCTTATTATAGTGAGGATAAATCACCTTGCGAATGTCAGCTCGGTAACTAAACTCTAACTCTTAGATCACGACCGCAACTCCACCACCTATTATCATAATAGACCCATACTCGTAAGTTCTCAATCTTCTAAGGTACCCTATAAGTCAAATAGTCAACCCCTTGGTCAAAGTCAAAGTCATAGTCAAGGTCAATAGTCCATGTTGACCCTTACCCGTCGAGTACCCTCGGCTAGTCGCCGATTTCCTCGGAATACTCGTCCACTCGCCGAGTTCCTGGAATGACTCGTCGTGTTCCTATGGTTCGCGATCGAAGCCCTAAGGCCACTCGTCAGGTTTTCCTTCTTGCAAGTCGATAGGTTCAAACGTATTCATCAATTTGGGGAAACATTAACCGACTCGCCGAGTTGTTCATCCAACTCGTCGAGTCTATGGCAATCTTCATTGGGCTTGCCAAGTTGTTCATCCAACTCGTCGAATTCTATACCTATCTTCATGTGACTCGCTGAGTCGACTATACGACTTGCCAAGGCCCCAAATTGTAGATCCAACTTCTCTAGGCTTTCTTATCACGTAAAGTTGCAAACTTTACGAGCATTCATGGCTAAAAAGGCTCTAAATGATAAATCCAAGCTTATAAAGGGGCTTTACACTCAAGGGAGGCTTCATTCATGACCAAAGTTCAAACGTTTTGAATCTAAATCCCAAGAAGGGTCCAGATCTGAAGTTCTTGTAAGCCTTTCCATCTTGTAAGTTCTTGTAAGCCTTTCTATCTTGTCAGTCTCCTTGATTGGTAGAAAATGAATGGATTTGGTCAATCTGTCGACAATGACCCATATGGTATCAAGTCCACCCATTGTCTTGGGCAATTTAGTTATGAAATCCATAGTAATCCGTTCCCATTTCCATTCCGGTATCTCCGGTTGTTATAGTAATCCTGAAGGTTTCTGGTACTCGACCTGAACCTTAGCGCAAGTAAGACATTTACTTACGAAGGTAGCAATCTATGTTTTCATGTTAGGCCACCAGTACAGTTTCTTAAGATCCAGATACATTTTATCTGAACCTGGGTGAACGGAATACCTCATGTTGTGTGCTTCGGTCATGACGACGTCTCTGAAACCACCATGTCTCGGTGTCTAGATACGGTCCATGAGATAATAGGCTCCGCCACCCTTGATTTCTAGATTCTATTCCATTCCTCTCATGGATTCACCCATCACATGTTCGGGTTGCAAAGCTTCCAGCTGAGCCTCCTTAATTTGTATGGATAAGTGGGAATGGATAGTCATATTCAGAGATTTGACTCTCCGACCAGTGTATTCTTTTCGACTGAGGGCGTTAGCTACTACATTGGCCTTGCCAGGATGATAACGAATTTCACATTCGTAATCATTGAGTAACTCGACCCATCGTCGTTGTCGCATGTTGAGCTCCTTTTGATCGAAAATGTGTTGAAGGCTCTTGTGGTCGGTGTAAATAGTACTCTTCGTTCCGTACAAGTAGTGTCTCCAGATCTTTAGAGAAAATACCACTACTCCTAATTCAAGATCGTGTGTTGTATAGTTTACTTCGTGTATCTTAAGCTGACGGGAGGCATAGGCAATAACCTTCCCTCTTTGCATAAGAACACAACCAAGTCCTTGATTTGATGCATCGCAATACACTATGAAGTCTTCTATCCCTTCGGGGAGGGATAGTATTGGTGCGGTGCACAAGGCCTGTTTCAGTGTTTGGAATGTCTTCTCTTTTTTTGATTCCTAGTCAAAGTTCACGCCTTTCTGGGTTAATGTAGTAAAAGGTTTCACAATGCTAGAGAAGTTCTTTATGAATCTGCGATAGTAGCCAGCTAGACCTAGAAATTGACAAATCTCTGTAGGTGTCTTCGGTGCCGACCAATTCTTAATGGCCTTAATTTTGGAGGCATCCACATGTATCCTTTTTTCGCTAATAACGTGGCCCAAAAATTCAACTTTTCGAATCCAAAATTCACATTTAGAGAACTTCGCATAGAGCTTCTCCGATCGTAGTGTTTCTAAGACTTCTCGTAGGTGCTGACTATGTTCTTCCTTACTTCGGGAGTAGATAAGTATATCACCGATGAAGACGATGGCGAACTGATCCAAGTAAGGACGACACACTCTATTCATTAGGTCCATGAATACCACTGGTGCGTTGGTTAATCCGAACGACATCACTACAAATTCGTAGTGTCCATAACGAGTTCGGAAGGCTGTCTTGGGAACGTCTTCCTCTAGCACTCGTAATTGGTGATATCCGGATCGTAGATCTATCTTCGAGAAGTAGCTCGCTCCTTGAAGTTGATCAAATAAGTCGTCAATGCGCGGCATAGGGTAACGATTTTTGACAGTAAGTTTGTTCAGCTCTCGGTAGTCGATGCACATATGGAACGATCCGTCTTTCTTCTTTACAAACAAGACCGGTTCTCCCTAAGGTGAGAAACTTGGTCTAATGAATCCTTTTTGGTGGAGTTCGTTAAGCTGACCGGAAATTTCTTGCATCTCTGCTGGTGCCAGACGATAAGGAGATTTTGCTACTGGGGTAGCCACTGGAACTAAGTCGATTCTGAACTCGACTTGGCGTTGTGGTGGTAATCCCGGTAGTTCTTATGGAAAGATATCGGGGAAGTCACGTACTTCTGGAATGCTGTTAATATCCTTTACTTCCTGAATCGTATCGACAATGTGTGCAAGAAATGCATGATAATCCTTTTGCAAACACTTTCGAGCTTGGATGCACGAAATGATGCGAAGGTTTGTACTTTCTTTGTCGCCGTAAATCACTAATGTTTCATCGTTAGGGAGATTTAGACGAACGGATTTTTCAAAGCACATGATGTCGGCGCGAAGAAGACTTAACCAATCCATGCCAACTATGATGTCGAAACTTTTAATTTGGACTGGCATGAGGTTGATTGGGAAAGAGTGACCGTCTAAAGTTAATGTACAACTCATGTATATGCAGTTAGTGTTTTCCATTTTTCTGTAACGACCCAATTTTTACGTCCGAAAATTTCATTTTTAAGGTATTACTTTAGAAAACATTAATAAATAAAAACATTGTTTGTTCACACCATAACACATTGCAACCATGTTCTAAAAAGCCAAACCGTACATCCCATCAAAATATCAGAGTACAATCCCAGTAAATCTCATGAGTGCGGAAACCGAAGAGTGTGTGTATAACGTGTCGCTACCGCGCCGGCTCCTTCCCCTTCGATGCAGAGGTACCTGAAAACAAAACTGTAAACGTAAGCACAAAGCTTAGTGAGTTCCCCCAACGTACCGCATACCATACAAACACATAACATACGTACTGCCAGGCTATTCTGGGGTGCCTGACTACCCGGTACGGCCATTCTGGGGTGCCGACCTACCCATACGGCCATTCTGGGGTGCCGTCTTACCCGTGTCAAGCCATTATGGGGTGCTGACTACCCATGTCAAGCCATTCTGGGGTGCTGACTACCCATCGGCCCTAACAACCGATTCTCGGGGACTATTTCACCCCCTACTACTACGATCACATATAACATAACAAGCCAGCATGCATACATATCATCACATACTGTCAGACGTAACTGGGGTGTCTGACTACCCTTCGGTCCTAACGACCAAACTCTACTACTATCACACACAACATATCATGCTAGCATATAACATGTTAGATAATAGCAAACTTAGATGATATCACAAAGACAATCATCTATCATACAACTCCTACTGGTGGGTCGGCATTGTGGCCTTAGACCCACTGCTACTGGAAGGTAACTCACCTCAAAGTAGCTGCTGAACTGATCGGGAACTAACTGACTGCTGCTGCTCCGGGAGTCCTCCGGCTGCAATTCCCACAACGTACTCAATCAAACACTGCTAACTGTCCTTTAGGTAAAATGACCATTCTACCCCTGGTTTAGCTCTAAGCTAATGCTAGGGTCAACTTTCAGTTGACCCGACTCGCCGAGTGGATCACCACTCGCCGAGTCCCTAGCAAACCAATGTCCTGGGTCCCTGGTTCTACTCGTCGAGTCGGGCTATGACTCGACGAGTTCACCTTCAAACTGTCATTCAACTCCTTCATCCTACTCGCCGAGTTGTATGAACAACTCGTCGAGTTCATCTTCATCCGATGAACACTTTATGTTAAGACTCGCCGAGTTGTATGAACAACTCGCCGAGTCTGTTCTTGATCTATGAAGATTGCCTTGGACTCGCCGAGTCAGGGCATTGACTCGCCGAGTCCTAACATGGGTGAGTTCAGCTCCCAACTCACCGAGTCACCCCCTGTGACTCATGGCTCAACTCGACACATGATGAAGGGACCAAATCGGTGACTCGCGACCAGACTCGCCGAGTCACCTATGCGACTCGCCGAGTCGTCGCCATGCACTCCTTAAATATACCGATTTGCTCGATTCCAGTCCATGCCATTCATAGATCTGGACTTCTAGGACACGAATCACACGTAAAGTTTCCAACTTTACGTGTGGATATTCACCAATATGGATTATAGGGCTCAAAATGTCTCAAAAGGGTAGATCTAGGGCTAACAAGCCTCATGGGGCCAAAAAGCTAACAGATCTGAGCTCCTGGAGCTCAATCTTGCATAGATCCAAAAGCCAAACGCCTTATTACGACATATAATGCACATACAAACTTGGGGAATTGACCAAGAAGGACCCAAATGAAGTTTTAAGCATAGAATCAAGGGGAAAACGGGTTATACCTCAAAGGAAATGTTGAAATAACACAAAGATGGCTGATCTCCTTCTCCTCTTCTTGATCTACTCCTCTTACTCCTCAAAACCTTCAAGAACACACCAAGAACACCTCAAACTCTCAAGGAAACAAGGGAAAACGATGTAGGGGGAGTTCTGGGGGTGAATGGGGACGAGTTGGGGCGGAATGAGAGTTTAAATAGGATGCAAACCCTTGAAACTTAGGGTTTCATCCAACAGCGGTGACTCGCCGAGTCCAGGATGTGGACTCGCCGAGTCGCCTACTTAAAACGTGTCCTGAGTCTCGTCCCTACTCGGCGAGTCGGACCCTATGACTCGCCGAGTCCAAGGTTAAATTAGGGCAATGCTCAAATAAAATTCACATACCGGAAACCAGGCGCTACATTTTCCGTTTGCCATTTCTACAGTGAATGATTCTTCTAACATGCTAGGTTTATGTTTAAATAAGTGAATAAAGTTTTGGCTCATGAAGCCTCTCTCTGCTCCACTATCGAATAGTATGCATGCATATGAATTATCGAGAAGAAACGTACCAACAACTACTGTAGGATCAGCTACGACTTCTTCGTGACCAATAGCCAAAACTCATCCCACTCCACCGGTATTCGCTGCCTTTGGCCAGTTTCTTTTGTAGTGGCCCACCTCGCCACAACCGTAGCACAGTTGGCCTACACCAGCATTGGGAACTTGAGTGATCGGCTTTACGGGGGCCTTGCAGAAATGGACAGTGTGTCCCTTTCTGTTGCAGTTGGAGCACTGCCTTTCCCGACAAGGTCCATTGTGGTGGTAATTGCATTTGGTGCACTTTGGGAGGTTGCCCACATAAGGCTTTGTTGGGTAGAGATTTGTAGGAACAGTAGTAGGTACAGTAGCAGCATTTACTGTGACTAGTTGTTGTTTCTTCGAGGATTCTTGGGAAGACCCAGCCATCCCCTTATTCCATCCTCTCTTCTTGTTATTGTTGTTGTTGTTTCCCTTATGTGGTTCTGTTGCAGAAATTGTTGAGTTTTGATGATTTCCGTGATCAATAAGTGATTGCGCCAGCTCTTTGGCACTTTCAAAAGTGTCAGGTTTTGAAGCTAATACGCTAGACTGAATTTGGGGCGACAGTCCCCAAATGTATCTCTCTATTTTCTTGCTCTCAGGAGCAATCATATATGGGCAAAGGATTGCCATATCGCAGAATCTGTTGGTATAAGTTGCTATGTCGGTACCAATCATTCCAAGAGTCCAGAGTTCGTGCTCGAGTTTTTGAATCTCTCCTCGTGGACAGTACTCCCTCATCAGCATGATTTTTAAGCTCTCCCAGCTTATTGAATTCGCTACTATCAGAGTAAGTACCTTAACATGGCCATTCCACCAAGTTAAAGCTCTATCAGTAAGTGTGTACGTTGCAAACTTGACTTTGTTGTGTTCGGGGCAGGAGCAGATTTCAAAGACTGATTCCGTCCTTTCAATCCATTGCCTTAAAATCATCACACCACCCGTTCCATTAAACATCTGGGGTTTAGCATTCGTAAAGTCTTTATAGGTGCACTCCCGGGGTTGCCCATGACTATCGCCATGGTTGGAAGGATGTATGCCAACTCCTAAACCAGTAGTAACAGGGGTATTAATCTGTGACATGGCAGCCGCCACAGCTGCGGTGATTGCTGCCTGGAACATGACAACATCAAATTGAGGAGGTGGAGGTGGTGGTGGTATCGGTGCTTCCCCACCGTTGTTTCGTCTCGGATTTCTACGCGGAGGCATCCTTCAACTAAAGATTTAAAAGACAAGGGTAAGAAGTCCATAGTATAGAAAATGTATGTATCTCATGAACTAAATCACTATAGTTCAACAACAGATGATAGTATGAGTCTCAAAGATAGAAGAACAAAGGTTATTCTTAAATCCGAATATATGAACAAGCGTATGGTTTTTCCGTAATATTTTAAAGATTGAACGAAATACTCAACGTAGTAATAATAGCGTGCAAATTATATTAATATAATAGATGATACAACGATCACGAAAATTTGACCCTTAAAAGGGTCTCCGGTTACAAGATTTTAAGAAAGTAAAAACTTTTAGCCGAGGTCCTAACTTATAACAAAATTTGAGGTTTTCGCAAGTACTACTTGCGACGTGTGTTGCGCTTGGAGCTTGACTCCGCATCCGATTTCTTTGATTCCATAAGACGCCTATTGAAGGCGGCTTGCTGTTCCCTCAACTCTGCGAGGGCTGTAATCATTTGTGTTTGGAATGTGTCGGCACGGAGATGGGTGTCATCCTGCAACATATCCAGACGACGGATGTCGACCGTGTGAACTTGTACTTCCACATTATAGGACTGGTTGGCCAGTTTACCTACCATGACCAGAAGTGCTCGGTCGGATGAACCTCCGTCCTGATGTCGTAGAAGTTTCGACACATACCGTAGGGAGAGCGTATCCCTTGTTGTTGGCTCAAATGGTGGAGGTGACTTCCCCAAACGGGGGTCGGTCCCTGGAAGTTCCTCCTAATGATTGGAGGGTCGACTACTTCTGGTTCTGAGTCTGTACCAGAGTCATCCCCTTCTTCCAACTCGATAGGTTCTTCATCCTCTTATGGATCCTCATCTACCCATCCTCCATTGCCCTGGTTCGGGTAGTAGGGGTCCCCTTGTGGGTGAAATCCAACCATTTCACTATACGAGAATAGGGTTGTAAGATTTGAACGAAACTTGAAAACATGACAATAAGCAAGACGTTTAAACTATTGTAGGCACCAAATACTCCTATAGTATTTAAATTTGTATGTTTGATACTAGTGTCTATTTTGCTAAGTTTTGACTTGTTGCTCACTATGATCATTCCTCGATATACGTTAGTCCAATCTTGGATAAATATAGTTGATCAGGCTATATTCGTCCCAAATTCGATTACATATATCGAGAACTAATTGTAGTGTCCAACTCGTCTTAATACTTTTTGTATAGTTCTCATCATGAAAATGTATCGTTATATGTATGTATTTTGTATTTTCATGACCTAAAATAATCTATTTAAATGAAATAAGGATTTTAGGTGTGAAAACCTTTTGTCAGAGACTTTGAGTCCCAAAGCATTTATAGTTTATATATCTTATGAGGTTCGAAATACTTAGTTCACTATAAACATTGCTCTGATACCAATCTGTCACACCCCAAACCGGAACAGCGGAAACGTTCAGGGGCGGATGACTTCATGTGGTAACGTAACAAATGAATACATAGTAAAGAAATCAATACAACCATCATATATATAATTGAAAGTTTACATTGTTAAAAGAGTACATGTTCAAAACCAATTACAATATGATGCCAAAAATATGAATTTAAACTGGCGCCGCAACGTTCCTTCTCCAAAAAGTTGTTTGGTACCTGCAATTACTGAGTCCCAGGGACATACAAGTAGTTTTGAAAGAGTAGGTCAACATTTAAGCTGGTGAGTTTCATAAGTATTTAATGATAGTATTTGTATGAACTAAAATGAAATGGTTTGTTTTTGTTTGTTAATTTCTAGAAAATCCCATATTTCCTACTGGTATAAATGTAGCCTTAAATCAAGACCAATGTTTGTTAAAAAGTTGGTGTTTTCCCATCTGTGAGTAGTGGTTTAGAAGTTCCAAAATTGTATCACAATTAGGTTTTTCATGCCTAAAGTAATTAATTTATGTACGTATAAAACCTCCAATACGTCTGAAAAGCCCGTAAGTCAATGTGTTTTTAATACTCTATGTGAGTTTTATAACCATGGTATTGACTAGAAATGCCTATACACAACGTTCTTCAGGCGTTGGAATGTTCTGGCGTTTGTCACCCCAAATGGTGTACTGTACCTAACAGTCAGGGTGCGGGGTTGTCAATCCCGTATAGATCTATACACAAACACCATGCTCCCCCTCAAAGGGATTCTGGTATATAATACAGGACTTGAAATGTGTACTCGAGCGTACGTGAAGTTTAATGTCTCACAAAACTTAGTATAAAACAGATTTACGTGTGAATATGTTCGTTGGTTCTTGTATATGAAAGTAACTTCTTGAAATAGTATTTATAATATGTAAAAGTTCATAGTGTTCTCATAAAACTATACCTATTATAGTTTTCTAAAAGTGCGTTTTGTTTGTATAGTAATCCCTAGTGAAATGCTCACTTGTTATGAAAAGTATAATTTTTGTAGTGCCAAAACTGACACATATACATACAATATAAGCAGAGTGTTTGATTTACATAAATACATAAATTATTTCTTATTTCAAAAGATAAGATGTTATCGTGGTATAATTTGCATATGAAAGTTTCCCTATAATAGTTATAAATCACATATGATTCCATTGAGAAAAAGCGTATAATGAAACTTTATATAACACACGATAATAATCGAGTGTTTTACTTTTATTCGCCCCCTTAAAAGCATATAAAATTATTTATAAAACATTTCAAAGTGTGGATTGTAGGGGTATGAACTCACTTGAAAGATCGAAGAAGGCGGGATGAAAACCGGGCAGAATTTCGACTCGAGAAAGCGAATTTTCTCGGGATTCTTCGGAATCTCGGGAGCACAAACGACCTTCGGGACTTGAGCAAGGTAACCGGGACTTCGGGATAGCACGTGCACGGAAAACGAGGCAAAAAAGCAAGAAAGATGAGAGGAATTGGCCCTTTTCTTCGAAACCCTCGCATCCCTTTTATAGGGGGTGGGAACCGCCTCGATACGCTGGGCGTACTCGTGCGTCATGCATGACCGCATCCTCGACTGCTTCGGACTCCGGATGGGATGGGGCATAGCCTCGCATAGGGGCGATGTGGACGATCCGAGGCCTAGGCCTCGAGTACGTTGGGCATACTCGACCCGTGACTCAGCCTTCGGATAATACCGAAATTAAATATAAAAATTATATTTTTATTATTTAATAAACTTCAAAAATTCATATATTTTTCATACGAACTCCGTTTTCGACATTCTTTATATCTACGCGTAGGTGAGACTATACTCTACAACTTTCTTTTAGATTCCATCGACAAATTTTGAAATTATTTTTATTATTTATTTTTAAAAGGTCGCGGTAAGAAAAATTCATTAGAAATTCATAACTTCATTATCTGACGTTTGTTTTTGCCAGACTTTTTACCGTTGAAAAACCATTGTTGAGACCTTCGATTCTCATTTAGGTCATTCTAGTCAAAAGTCGCTCGATCTCTGTTTCTAGTTTTTTTGCTGTCCGTTGCTAAGCTGAACTTGGAAAATTCATAACTTCTTTATACGAAGTCAGATTTAGGCGTTCTTTTTACGTACGATCACAGTTTAATGACATCTAACATAATAGATAATTTAATTAGTGATTTTTGGATATTTTATTTTCGAAGTTAATTTCATTATAACAAACGTGGTTACAATACTTGACTTTTTAGGTCGTTACATAGAGTTGAAATATCGGGTTGTCACAAGTGTGATAACCCACAAAAACACAAGGTATGCTCCGCGCTGAAATCTTATGATCCGTATAGTCACGTAAATATGGATAGACCCGACACCCAAAAATGCGAAAATTTTCATAAGATGGCACTCGTCCGAACAAAACCTCAAAAGGTGATTTCATGGACAACACCTTCGTGGGGAGACGATTAATTACATGCATGGCGGAGCTGAAAGCATTAGTCCAATAAGAAACTAGAAGGTGAGTATGAAACATCATAGTGAGGCCCGTCTCTACAATGTGACGACATTTACGTTCTACCAACCCATTTTGTTGGGGGGTATATGGGAATGAGATGCGATGAAATATGTCATGTTTATGTAATAGTGTCATTACTTTAATATGAAGAAATTTCGTACCCCTATCACCTTGAATTTTTTTTATTTTGGTAGAGAATTGAGTCTCTACAAAGGTGATAAAAACCTCAAAAATGCTAAAAAAATCTGACTTAGACTTGAGCGGGTAAAGCCATGTGAAGCGGGAGAAATCGTCCACAAAGGTTACATAATATTGATAGGATGCAACCGAATACAGGGGAAGGAGCCCAAATATCGCAATTGATCAAATCTAGAACATGAGTGGATCGTTGGTCATTAATTTCAAAAGGAAACCGATGAGACTAAGCAAGTTGTCAAAGAGAACATGTAACCGGTTTAGGTAAAATAGAAGAAACCATTACATGACCAAGTTTATTTAATATTGAAATAACATCAAAAGACACATGCCCTAAACGTGAGTGACATAATTCAAAAGATGTTGTGGGTTGCTTCTTAGCATAAGACGAACAAGCCACCGGTTTATCGGGAAGAACATAAAGCCCCCGATCATATTTTTCTTGAACCGGAACTTTTTTTGTTGCCCGATCCTGAATGTAAAAGAAATAGTTGGAGAAAAGCACATCCACATTATTATCATGTGTTAACTTGCTAATAGACAATAAATATTTAGTAAGATGAGGGACCACCAAAACATCTTGCAATCGAAGTCCATTGGGAAGAGAGGAAGTCCCAATAGAAGTAATGGGAAGAGAATTACCATTACCAAATTGAACTAAGCCATCACCAACAAAAGGTTCGGGTTAAGTAATTGAGCCCAAAGAAGAAACCATGTGGTCTGAGGCACCGAAATCAACATACCAATCCGGGCCTAGCGAAATCACACAACAATTTGCAAAGAAGGCCTTAGCTAAGTCGGCTTCACTAAGGGCGGACTTAGAAGCAAATGTCGAAAGTTGAGGACAAGCATTAGCAAAATGACCGTTTTGGCGGCAGAGTTGGCAATGGGCTGGCCGACAGCCACAGCCACAACCACGACCACCACGAGGGCTACCACGACCATCAGAGTTACCACCTCGGCCCCGACCAGGGAAACCGAGACAACAGCCTCCAGAGGCGATGATTCAGCAGTGAAGGCGAAAGCGGGTGTAGATTTTGTATAGATAGACTTCATGAAGAGCTCGTGACCTTCGTCTTGTGCAAGGAGGTCCCGAAAAGTGTGAGTAATACGAGAGGTCCGAACCCCAATGGAGAAAGTCTCAAAGCACCGCTAAGACCACATAACAACCAATGATTTGTATCAGACTCGTCAATGGTTTGACCGATAGCCGCAAGTTGATCATAAATCGCCTTAAATTTTCGTCCACATTCGGAGACGGTGGAGGTGCCTTTAGAGAGAAGCCGAAGTTGATCCTGAAGAGTTTGTACTCGTTCCATGGAAGAGTTACCATAGGCGGATTCAAGAGCGGTCTAGATAGCACGAGCGGAGGAGAGTCCCACAACCTCAGAAAATGCTTCTTCCGTGAGGGAGGCTTGAAGAAGGATGACATCCCTCTGATCCGCAACTTGCCATTCCGTAAAAGCGGGGGTTTGCAACTGATTTTCCCTTAACCAGGTGGTGGGATAGACGGGCTTCGAAGGAGCCATCAATGTGAGCATAAAGATGCTGATAGGTAAGCAGGAGAATCATTTGGTTCACCCACAACAAAATAATTGGCGGATGGGGATGAGATGGAGGAGAGTGTTCATGGAGAGGGTAGCATTTGTGGAGGATCCTGCCATGGAGACAAGAAAAAAACCAGAGAAGAAGAAGAGAAGACCGGAGATGAGAAGGGAGAGGAAGGGAGGGGTCGATGGCTATGATACCATGTGATTATGAGTTTTTTTACACCAAGAGGCATGGGGGTTACCTCATATATATAGTCAATAAAATTATATATACACCCCTCAAGTATACAGCAAAAAATAAATGACTATACAAATAAATAGCTAGACTAATAAAGTCATGCTTCACAAATAGATATCAACAAAACAATTAGACAAGTTTATTGACGTCCACAATGAAATTCTATCAAGTTATGCAATCAAATCACAAAAATCGAAGGATCACTTATGCTATCAATTTACAAATGAAAATCTATACATTTTGAGGAAAAAAGCTTATTAGTATCAACAAAGTAAACCCAAAAATAACAGAGAACATAACTGAATTGCAAAGGCTTTCCTTGCACAACCACATTGAGGTAACCTGAGAAACAAAATAATAATAATAATAATCGACAACCATAGCCATGATAGAGTCCATCGAAGTCCATAAAACCATTTAACAAGGAACAAAGGAAAGGATACACCAAATCATTTTTTACTTGTACTTGATAGCCAACAACAAAAAAGCTCTAGAATGGAAACCGATGGAACAACAAATAATCTTACCCCCGTCTTCCTCGTAACCTAACCATAACACTGAAAGAAGTGAACATTGGTGGGAAATATATGAAAAGGGTAGAACCAAATATAGATATGGCGTGACTCAACAGTTGATACCACAAAAATCGATCAAAAGAGAGCCAAGTTGAATAGTTGAAGGCATATCACCTACACAGGACAACCTAAATCATGAACAAATACTTAAGCTTATAATTAAAGATGCACAAATAAATCCATCCATGCCGTTGATTTAAGTGCCTTCATGCGCTTAAAACTAAGCACATAGGTCCTCAATACAAAAAATTAGAGAGATGGATCAGCCATAATCACAAGCAAAGCATGAAGAATGGACTAGAAGTAATTACTTACATCGAGTAACTGAAGAGAAGAAAAACCGATTGGACCAAAAAAATAAATCGCTCACTTCAATTGAACCAAAATCAGACCAAGGATATGGTGGCACGTTTCAGCTTACAAGACAAAGCTACCATCTATGAGGATCTATAAGGCGGTGAAGCAATCAGCCTACTGACCACATATAAGTTAAAGACTAATCGATAAAAACTTTTTTATGAGAGGAAAGAAGAACCAAGTGACATAGACCAAAGCAAAATTCTCTTTCAAAAATAATAACTAAGTAATTAAGATAGCATATAATGAATAATTTCTAGATTTGAAATTTGATCAATCAAACTTAATAATGTTAAAATTATATATTTCTTGAACGTCAGGATTTTTGAAAACCGAATTGTAAAAACAAGTCAACCGAATTATAATTTGGTTAGTTTAGATTGGATCATAATTTAGTTTGAACTATTTAGATTCATATTTTAAAAACCAAAATCACTTTAAATTTATTTGATTGGATCGGATCGAACCGATCCATTCAAATGAACACCCCTAATTATATTATCGTTAGGTAAAATGATTATGATTTTTATAACCAACTTAATAAGATTCTAAGAAACAAGTAATTGATCACTATAAAAAGCAGATTGTTAAGATAAATATGCACATTTTCATCATATTATTAATTTAATAAATTGGTTCTTATTTCTTTTCTTCGAGTCACAAAATTAGTTTCATTATGCAAATTCAAAAATGAATTATTTGATTCTTCTTATATTTTTGTTGTAGGTTAAATTCATTTTTACAAGAAAATGAATCTAAATTGTGTATCAATGAGCATGTATTACAACCAAAGAAAAGTTTCAAGCACATGGGATCGATGATCCAAAAGGAAAGGGGTGTCGAGGATGAGGTTACCCATCACATAAAGATGAGATGTTTAAAATGGAAAGCAACCACAAGAGTTTTGTGTAACAAGAAGTCTCATTAAAACTAACAATTTTTTTTTATATGGTAGCAAAAAGGCCAACCTTTTTGTATGTATTTAAATGTTAACCGATTAAGAAAGAGAGCAAGAGGAAGATCCAGGTTGTTGAAATAAGGATGTCAATATAGACATGTGGTACAACACTGTTGGATATGACACTAAACACTACTATTAGGAATGCGTTGATCATTAAGGAAATAAGTGAAGGAAATTGGTGGGTTCTTTGGTTACAAAACCTAGTCTCATCAATTCATTTGTAATTGTTTTTTTTACTCTAGCACCTTGCTAATGTGGTATTGAAGTTTGTCGCTAAAAATATTAAGGGATGAAGATTAAGGTAGTTTGGACATGTATGTAAGAGACTATTTACAACTCTGGTGAGGACTGTGGATTCGTTTACCATTGAGTATGCAAGGATGAGAGGACGACAGAGAAGGAACGAAAATATATCATGAGTATATACTTGAAGGAGTTAACTATTACCTAGAACTAGAACATGACGTCACATGTGAAAGGAGTGAAGATATAGTATTAAGATAGTGGAGTAGCATAAAAACGTGATATTGACAAGCTTTTTTCCTGCTAACCATTCAGTTTCAAATTTCTTCTCTTTTCTTTTCATACTGATAACCTCTTATGCTAGTTTTTTTATGCATGCCTTACGTCTAGTTAATGCTTGTGATGTCTATGTTTTCATACAATATATATACATTACTTTTCATTGCCACCTTTACATGCAAATTTATTGCATCTATCGTTTTTTCCTTCTTCCACATACAACTATTTAGTTATCTACTTTATTCTCCATCGTGGGCTAAAGTTTCATATAGTAGGATTTATTGCGTCTATCTTTTTTTGGTTTTTATTTTTCTTAATAATTTTATGTCGGATGTCATGGCCAACAGTAGTCTCTCCATCGTCGATAAGGGCTGCCTACTTTTACCTCTCTCTTACCTTATTTTGATAGGATTGGGGTAGTGTTTGTGTTAGACGAGAAATAGTAAATTATTGAAATCGTCATTATAATTTGGTCCCTATCTTCTTTTTTGCACTCGGATCGTCCCTGTGGTTTGATTTTGTTGCGTTTTTCGTCTCTTACATACATAAAGTTAGGGATCAAACGTGCAATTTTAACCAAACCATAGGAACGAAAAACGCAACAAAATCAAACACAGGAACGGCCCGAATGCAAAAAAAAAAAAAAAAAAAAAAAAAAAAAAAAAAAAAAAACTGTAGATCAAACCTGCAATTTTGACCAAACCATAAAGACGAATTCAATAATTTACTCAACGAGAAAATGAAATGTTCAGAAAAAAAAAAAATTATCATAAACTCATTATAGATAAAGTTATAACTTTAATTCTATGAACAGTAAAGAATTCTTTTAAGATTTCTATCTTTTTTTCTGTATCTTTCTTTGAGTAAATTACATGAATGCTCCCTATGGTTTAAGATAATTTGCGCGTTTGGTACCTAACTAATTTTTTTAAATCCGAATGTTCTTACTGTTTGTTTTTATTACATGTTTAATCCCCATCTTACCTAAAAATACTATTTTGCCACTGATTTTTTAATTTATTTAAATAAACACACCCTCAAGCCCACCCTTTCTAGGGCTGTTAAAATTGTACTACGGAAAATCAACCAACATGCTACCAACCGAACCAAGAAAGTTGGTAGCCAACATATTTGATAGCCAACATGTTTGGTTGGTAGTACCGTACCAATTGAACAATTTTGGTACGGTAACGGTATAAAATTTTGAATACCATGGTAATACAGTACCAACCAATTCATATATATATATATATATATATATATATATATATATATATATATATATATATATATATATATATATATATATATATATATATATATATATATATAACAAAATCGTATATTTCAAATTTTCAATTGTCATTTGTGTTTAGTGTTTAGAGTTTTAAGAACGTTATATAAGTTATTTGGCTACATTAATCGATAGTTATTAACACGTTAAAACACAAAACTAAAATGTTACTTTAACGTTACTTAAATAGAATTATTTTGTAAATTAAAAGAACTACATATCGAATTTCTTTACTAAATATCAAAATTATCTGATGTATTTGCTTATTTTAAAATCTAACAATAGAAAAATAAAATAAGTCGGTATATATTATTACCAATTTGTACTAACCAAACTTGTTGGTAACCAAATATATTTGGTACGGTACTGGTAGCAATTTTTTTATACCAAGTATAGTTGGTACGATATACGGTTTAGGGAAAAACGAATTGGTACCGTACCAATTCCACCCTGTAAAATAAGTAAGAATTTGATATGAATTTCTCAATTTTTGTTGTATTATTGAAGATTACATAGAGAGTATTTATACAGAGGATTTTACACCTGAATTCCTAATTACATGGCGTGATACTTGCACAACACATAGACTGTGACTACTTCTATTTCACACGTGTGCTGACTTGATTTTTATACCGTTATTACCCCCCTGCAAGCTGATGTGCTGGTTGTACTCGAAGCTTGTGACATAACTGATGAAATCTGTCCTTGTGCAATGGTTTTGTGAATATATCCGCTAGCTGGTCAACATATGAAACATGTGTAATTTGAAGCTGTTGAGAGTCAACTTGTTCACGAATGAAGTGAAAATCCAATGCGATATGTTTAGACCTGGTGCGAATTACTGGATTTTTCGTCATGAAGATGGAACCTACATTGTCACAGAGAAGTAGAGGAGGGCCTGTAATGGGAAAATGCAGCTCATGTAATAGTTGTTTGAGCCATATTAATTCTGCAGCAGTGTATGCTAATGCTCGATATTCGGACTCGGTGCTGGATCTTGCAACTACTTTCTGTTTGCGAGAGGTCCAACTAATAAGATTGGATCCATGATAAATGGCAAAACCATATTGAGAGCGACTGTCGTCTTTGTCTGAAACCCAACTAGCATCAGAGTAAGCTAAGAGAGAGGTTTTGGTGGTTGGGGAGAAGTGTAAGCAGTAATCAACCGTCCCATTTAGATACCGGAGTATCCGTTTGACTGCTTGCCAATGAAGATTAGTAGGAGAATGCATATATTGACAAACACGGTTTACCGCAAATGTAATATCGGGACGGGTTATGGTTGCATACTGAAGGGACCCAACAACTTGCCGGTACAATTTTGGATCATGAAATGGCTCACCATCAAGAACAAGAGTGGAGGAAGGATCTGTTGGAGTGGAAACAGGAGAGGCAGCAGACATGTTGGTGCGAGACAGTAACTCACGAATGTATCCTTCTTGGCTAAGGGTGATGCCTGCAGCATTTCGTGTAATTTGAATGCCAAGGAAGTAATGCAATTTGCCTAAATCTTTCAGTGCAAACACTTGATGCAACCGATTTATGAACCGTTGAATGAGATTTTCATTAGTGCCTGTGATGATTAAGTCGTCGACATAGACAAGAATATAAATCACAGCAGAGGAAGAAGCATGAACAAACAGTGATGTGTCAGAGTGACATGCTGAAAAACCCTGTGTAACTAAGTAGGATTTTAGTCGAGTAAACCAAGCTCTTGGAGCTTGCTTTAAACCGTATAAGGCTTTATGTAATTTGCAGACATGAGAAGGTTTGGTGGCATCTTCAAAACCACGGGGTTGGCGCATGTATACGGCTTCCTTTAACTCGCCATTGAGGAAGGCGTTGTTGATATCTAATTGACGGATACACCAGCCCTTTGAGATTGCGATTGAGAGGACAAGGAGAATTGTTGTAGGCTTAATAACTGGGCTGAAGGTCTCGAAGTAGTCGACACCTTCTTCTTGACTGTATCCTTGAGCAACTAATCGCACCTTATACCGTTCAACAGTTCCGTCGGAGTTGCGTTTAACCCTGTAAATCCACTTACAACCCACAAGATTAACATTAGTAGGACAAGGGACAAGGGACCATGTTCTATTTTTCATAAGGGCATCATGTTCACTTTGCATGGCCTCTTGCCAAACTGTGTGTTTAACTGCTTGTTTGTATGTGCATGGTTCAGGAACCAAGGCGGTAGAAACAGGTACAAGAAAGGTTTTTGGTTTCAACGAATTTGTACGTACACGAGTGAGCATAGGGTGTCTAGTGTTGGGGGCTGGTCTGTAATAAGAAGGGATAGAGATTGCACGAGCTCTAGAACTAGAGGTGGAGTTTTGATAATGAGGAGTAGATGATGGAGATGGTGAGGTTGGTTGAGGTGTAGGCTGAGGTATTGGATGGGTGGGTGAGGAGGGTGTACCAGGAAAAGTATGTGGAGGCGATGGTCTAGATGGAGGTGCACATGCAGCTACCTGTTCTAAAAAAGTGGGTGAGGAGACATCCACTGGTTTAGAGGAAGGAGTTAGGGAGGGAGGAGTGGGGTACATAGCATAAGGGAATTCTTCCTCATTAAAGACAACATGTCTTGATATGTATATACGTTCAGAAGGAATGTGGTAACATAAGTAGCCTTTGTGTGAGGCACTATATCCAATAAAAACACACGGAAGTGACCGATAATCAATTTTGTGTGGATTATAAGGTCGAAGGAATGGGTAGCATAAGCATCCAAAAGTTTTAAGGAATTGATAATTTGGAGTTTTGGAGTATAGTTTTTGATACGGTGACGAGTAATCTAGAACAGGGGTGATGGTACGATTGTGAAGGTAGGTGGCGGTTTTGAAGGCGTGTTCCCAGAAGATATGAGGGAGAGAGGATTGAGCGAGTAGTGTAAGTCCTTTTTCGATAATAACACAATTACGACGTTCCACCGCCCCATTATGTTCGTGGGTATGAGGGCATGAGATGCGGTGGTGTATTCCAAGTTTGTGAAGATAGGTGGACACAGGGCAGTATTCTCCTCCCCAATCGGTTTGGAGACTCTTGATTTCACAGTTAAATTGAGTGTGAATCATTTGTTTAAAATTTACAAAGGTATCAAACACTCGGGATTTAAGGGACAAAAAATAAATCCAAACAAATTTTGTGCAATCATCAACGAATAACAGAAAATAACGACTTCCATTTATTGAGAATAAAGGGGATGGTCCCCAGACATCAAAGTAAATTAAATCAAAAGGTTTAGAGGAACTGGGGTGTGTGTGAGTGAATGGTAGACGGTGGCTCTTGCCCAATTGACAAGCATCACAGACAGCTGGAAAGTAGGTTGAAGATGTAGGCAACTTGAACATAGAGAGAAGTCTCCGAAGAAGTGGAGTATTGGGATGAGCCAGGCGTTTGTGCCATCCATGGAGGGTGGTGCGAGCACCAGATAAGGCTTGCTTATTGTGGAAAGAGGAAACTTTATTGTTCTGACTTGGAAGTCGATACAGACCTTGCTTAATGTCCCCGCTGAGAAGCGATTTGCCCTGAAAAGATTTTACATGACAACGAGAAGGCCAAAATTCCACGAATACATTATTGTCAGTAGTGAGTTTAGAAACACTTAAAAGATTTTTGGTTATGTTAGGGACAACAAGAACTGAGGGTAACTTGAGATTTTGCAAAGTGGATGAGCCAATATGAGAAATAAAGAGGTTCTCACCATTTCCGACTTGAAGTTTATCAGCGCCCTTGTACTCCTCAACATTGTGAAGGTTCGTAGAATCAGAGGTAACATGGTCAGTAGCCCCTGTATCAAAGTACCACGACGGATCATAGGTAGTAGATGGGCTGTGATGATTTACCAGATTGACTTGTCATTGAGAATGATGTGGATTTGGTCGACGTGAGGGATAGTCGGTGTGGTTGTCGCGTTGCCAGCAATCAAGCGCCTCATGACCTGGTTTATTGCAGAGCTGGCAGTGAGGTTGGCGTCTCCTGTTGTCATTGGATCGAGAGCCTGGGGTTTGATGCATGGAGAAACCGGATCCAGACCAAGTGGAATTGCGAGTGGAGGGGCGATGGACATGGAGGGCCATAGTAGTAGAAACAGAGGTAGGGGATGGAGCAGGAATGGATTGCCGAAGGTGGTCTTGCTCTAATCGGGCTTCTTCCTGAAGCAACATGCCAATAAGATTGTCAACTGAACTTGGATCATCTTTGACCATATAGGCCGTGATAAATGGCCCATAGGAAGAGTCAAGGCCCATAAGGATATAGTGAATTAGGTCTTCAGTGGAAATAGGTTTGAGATTCTCAGCTAGTGAATCGGCAATCGCACGTTTCCGTTCAATGTACTCCAACATCGACAAAGACCCCTTGGTCAGAGATTGAAGTTCCCCTTTCATAGCCATCCTTCTTGCCGAAGTCTGAGCCTGGTAGGTTTTCTCAATTGCAACCCATGCCTGGTGCGATGAAGTTGATCTAGCTACAACGGCTAGAGAGCTCTCCGAGAGTGTAGACCTGATCCAAAGGAGCACAAATCTGTCACGTTTCTTCCACAGAGTAAAATCAGGGTTTGTTTTAGTAGTGGTGACACCCGCTTCATCAGTTGTGGAAATAGTTTCAGTGGGGGGGTCAGGCGAAAGAATAAAGGAATCAAGCTCAAAGGTTTCTAGAGCCGATTTGATGGTGGTTCGCCACAGACAGTAATTGTTGCGATCTAATTTAATGCTAATTGGAGGAATCTGAAAGTTTAGAGCAGAAGAATCGGCAGCAAGGCCAAGGAGAGAGGGATTGGAAGCCATACGAGGAAAAAAATCACTGAAGCTCTGATACCATGTAAAATAAGTAAGAATTTGATATGAATTTCTCAATTTTTGTTGTATTATTGAAGATTACATAGAGAGTATTTATACAGAGGATTTTACACCTGAATTCCTAATTACATGGCGTGATACTTGCACAACACATAGACTGTGACTACTTCTATTTCACACGTGTGCTGACTTGATTTTTATACCGTTATTACACCCTAACCCTTTCATCTTACCTTACCTACCTCATATTTTTTCCTATTTAAATAATAGTCTTTTAGGTAACACGTGGATCAAGCACGTAATAAAAACAAACAGTAATGATCAAGCGCGTAACAAAAACAAATAGTAGGGATCGCTCAAGTTACAAAAATAAATTAAAGATCAAACGCGTAAATTACCCCAAACCATAGGAACCATTCGTGTAATTTACTCTTCTTTCTTACTAGATTCCCCTGCCTCATATATTCAACTAAAAGACTAGAAAACATCTCTTATGCTTCTAGGTGCCCGTCTTACCAATATCCGAAACGGTGACTGGTACAATAATGAAATATTTCATAGCATTCGCTTCCGAAAGAATTTGAACTAATTGTGACACAGTTGAGCGTAGAAAAAGACAATAAAAAAAGACAATAATATATACATTTGAGATTTTAGAACATAATTTTCATAAAAAAAATCCTTATATTCCGTGTTCATTAAATATAAAATCGTGATTTTTTAACAGAAAAAGCTAGATAATATTATTACACTACGATCTTATTATATTCTCCATATCTAACATATAATATTATCTTATTGTTATGCTATGGTAATTTTTTTCATGCATAATGCATTGATATTATAGCAAGACAATACTCTAACAATGTTAGATTGTAGTTAAAAGAATACTATGATTCAATCCAGTATAACCCCAAAATATTGGGAATTATGTAAAGATTAATGACTAAAATCTTACATTACCGGCTAAAATCACATGTAGATTATTGTCGGGCTGTTTGTCATTTTCTATAAACGGATTATGGATCTTTTTTTTTTGTTAAAAAAATTAAAGTTGTGACTTTATTTTTAATAATCTCATAATATAAAAGTTTTATGAGTATTTATTTATAAGAAAAAAAAAAATCTTCATTCAGTCGCAATTTATACCATAAGTTGCGCTCGACTCGAATAGCTGGTCTAACAATCGATGCTTGTAAATTGTGTACGAAAACATCATATTTGATTATTTTCTTTGATCTGAATAAAGAATAAATTTTGTCAAATAAAACCCATGAAACTTCAAAAACATTGGGCTTTCAACAGTCGATTATGATTGGGCTAATTATGATGGTTGTAGTGACAGGCCTCAGCCGAAAATCATGGGAAATAAAAACATAAAGTGTACCTGGGTGATATTAATAATCTATCTAGCAATAAAAGAGTTAACCTTATTCTGTTTAAAAAGTTCTTTATATATATTTTTATAGTTCATGTAAGGGTGAGAAGTATTTGGTTTGGAATTAAAAAACCGAAAATCAAAACCGATTTTGGATCAAATCTATTTTAATTTGGTTTTTGGTGTGGTTTGAGATCAAACCGAATTATGAATTTGATTTATGACCTAAGTTGTGGTATTGTGATGTTCATACGGAACAAAACCAAATCACCAAATTTAGTTTATTTATTTATTGAATAAACTATATGCGTGTTTACACAAAGTGTTGAGAGTTTCTAGCTTCTTATGTTTGACAAAACGCATCATTTTAAACAAAAAACCTCGTTTGGTATAACGAACTAATGTTTAGTTTACACAAATCGTTTCAAATCTAAAGCGATCTCATATAGCGTTTAAAGAAATGTTACCCGCTAGTTTTTGCCAAACACGTTTTATATATAAATATTTTCATAATAAATTTAAAATAACACATGCACATTAAATTATAATGAGTTGAAATATCAAATTTGATCATTTTTTCTCTTACACTGTAGTGTGTATTTTGATTTTATATACTTCATTCTTCATGCATTATGTATTCTGATTTTTCATACTTTGTTATTATGAAAAATTGAAACGTAAATTTTATATTTGAAATATTTGAACTTATAGATTTTACTTCTAATCTTAAAATTTGTTTTCTTTGATTTTCACACAACTTTTTCATATGGGTCTGTTTGAATTTCATCTAGGTTTGATTTGAAAAGGTGAGGTTCAATCAAGGTTTGATTTAATCTTGGGGTTCCTTCATCGTCATCTTCATATCCAAGATTAACATATTTTAATCATGATTTTTGTTTTAACCTAAAAAGATGTTTTGGAAAATCGATTTTCTAGCTTTGTTTATTTATTTTTTTTATCTCGGTTTACGAACACCATTCCCAAGTTGTGTTTGTTTTGAAAATGGGGGGAACATTTTTATATCATGGTTTATTCGTCAAAGTCTTTATATTAGTGTATGTTCATGCATTTTCATAGGGTGTTGCTAAACATACAACTTTGGATTTTTTTTATAAAAAGTTAAATTATGATTAACTATATTTTTTTTAAAACAATGTAATTTTAAGCAATAAAAATAATTGAATAATTGAATAGGACCTGTATGGTAAAATATGATATATATTTTTAACCAACTTCTTTCAAAATCTATGGTGGTTGTGGACAGTGGTTTTGGACGGCTTCGAGCACCAAGAAGACATAAATCTATAAGATTAAGCCTTTCCATAACCTGCTACATTTAAGATTTATTAAAACTTTACACATTTATAATAACAATAATAATAATAATTTGGAAAATCAATAAATATTTTTAATTTAGAAAAAAATATAATTTTAAAGGAAAATTCCATGTGGACATAATGTTAGCGCCACATGGATTAGTATAGTTGACAAAGTGCCAATATGGTGACAACTCAACAATGTTAACCCTTCATATTTGAATATATTGCGTTTTTTTATATTGTTTTTCATAGTTCAATCATTTAAATTAAAATTAAAAAATAATAATTAAATTTAAAAATAAAAAATAAAAAAAACTAAAACAAACCCAAAAGGTCGTTTGGTTATTAGGAGATTAACCTTAAAATCAAAGCACCAAATTGAAATTAAGACCGAAGGGGCTTGGGGTGCATAATATGAGTTTAAAGACCGAACCGGATCGCTTTCGAAGTGGTTCGATATGGTGTATAAGATACTGAACCGAATTTTTCTTAACAAATTGATAGACATTATTTTATATTTATAAACATCAAGAAGTATGTGGCTTATGATCCAATTTTGCAAACCAAGAAGTATGTGGCTTATGATCCAATTTTCCACAGCACTTATATTTCATTACTATATAACTCCTTACAAAAATTCTCCCGACGGACGCATGATATAACATCACTCTAGAACACATGTACATATAGTTGCATGTCATATGTATTTGTGAATGTCGGGTTTCATTCATAGGTGATAATGGATAATGTTCGATTGGGTTCGAGCTTAATTTGTTTTCATACTCTCAATCTAACTTAACCCAATTTGTTTAGTTGTTTAGTTAAATATGTAAAAAAAATTCTCAAACTCAACTTGTTAAATCAACAGTTGACATCGAGTTAACTTATTCATAGAGAAAATCTCAACCCAATTTTAATTTCAAAAATCTAAATAAAAAAAGTTTCATCTATTTGAATAAGTTACAAACTACATCATTTTCCAAAACAAAGTTACTAACTACAATAATTGTTGGAATGGTGAGAAAAATACAAACCACCAAAAAAAGTGTCAAAACAATGTTAAAAATATCTAATTTCTAAGCAACTTGACTTTAATTTTGATTGTATATCTTCTCTGTCACGATGTAATCACATTATTATGTATTCTATTGTTGACGTGTTTGCTCCATCGCTGGTCGCCGGCCAAAATGTGGCTATCTAGTTAGGGTTTGACTGTTCTAGAGAGACTCTTAGCAAACCCTAATGCATTTTGATCATTTTGGAGCTTTTAGAGTGATAGTGTGTGCTTTTGGTTGTGAATAAGGTTATTTAAGAAGGAAGCTTTGCCCTCAACACTTATGATCCAACATCTCCTCTTCATTTAGCAGCACTAGGAGGTATAAAGCTCCAAACTTGGTTTGTGTTTCATTAAGTTCTAGTTCGAGGCTAGTTTTTTCTTTCTTGCCCCTAAAGTTTAGATCCTAGTGAGTATGAGCTACTCCTAAGCCTCCAAGTTGTATTTTCAGACGTTTCTAGGCATCTTATATCATAAAGGTGCAAGCTTGGACCTTGTTTAGTCCCCATTCAAGAGTTAGAGTGTAGGATGGGGTGAAATAAGCTAGAGTTTAGGCTCCTTGTATCCACCCATTGGCATAAACTTTGCAACTTTGTGGCCTTAATGGTCTTAATGGTTTCAAATATGAGTTTTAATTGCTTAGTCTTAAGGCTTTAAGACGTTTTTACATGGTTTGCATGGAGGCCGCATACACCGTGCGTAAGTCATGTACACTATGCGTACTGCCTCCATAGTCACGATTTCCCACTTCGACCTAGTACGCTGCGTGTACCATTTTGTACGCCGAGCATACGGCCAAACTCAGCTTTATATATGTTTTGGGCCCAAATCGATGGGCTTGCTTGTTGGGGTTGTGTGACATCTCCAACTTCACGGTTATTTAAAAAATTTTATTTATGCTTATTTAAAAATCAGAGTAAAATTAATATTGCAGAATTTGTTCCCAGAAAACACGATAAAATATATTATCAAAGCATTCTCGAAGAAATGTAATTTGTTTATATTAAGACTTTGGAATGTCATCATCAATACGGAAACACAAGCATAAATGGACATTACATTCATTTACACTAGTGATTTACATCTCCTTTAATCTCTCAGTGCAATGTGTCTTCGTATCGATATATGTGATACAAATAGACTGAGTGGGTCAGGTTGCGAAACCTAGTGAGTACATAGCGATTTCAATCCCACAATGTTATATCATATATATATATATATATATATATATATATATATATATATATTAGAACTAACAAAATATACAATTTCACCATATATAAGCAACTTTACCCCACCCCGTTGATCCTCACAACGACATGATCTATACTCTCGGATCTAAAATTAACCTATTTACCTAATCCATACTCCTGGATCTAAAATTTACCTCTTTACCTAATCCATACTCTCGGATCTAAAATTTACCTCTTTACTTAATCCATACTCCCGAATCGGGTATGACTGATCCATACTCTCGGATCAATAACTATGCACATTCCATACTCTCGGACTAGGGATAATTGACTATGTCTTAATCCATACTACTAGATTAATAACAAATAACTATGTCATATCCATACTCTCGGACTAAGGACAATTAACTAAGTCTAATCGATACTATCAGATCAATGAAAAGTTTTAAAGTTATTCCCCCCCCCCCTTCGTGTATATCTCACTCGAACTCACAAGGAGATACTACCCAATATCCATCTTAATTTATTTAGGTCTACTCTGTATCCTAAATCATCATATATTTATTAGATATGCTCTTAACATGTATTTTCAAGCAATATCAAGTATTTCACACATAAACATATAATTTAATACTTGTATTAAAATCATGTTCATGAAAGGGACTATGCACTCACATTAGTAGCGTGATTTGATAGAATCTAACTAGAAACGGTCAGTGGTTCGTGATCGTCGTGCTAGGGATGTGGAATGCCTTCAACAAATGAGAGAGAGGAAAGAAATTTAGGTGTAAGAAATGAAAGGGTAGAACTTGCTATTTATAGGGTGTTATGGGCAAGTTCATGTCGTGGCGCATGGTTGAATCACTTCGTAGGCTTGTCATCTGCATTTTAGCTTTGAAAGGTGTCCGGATGACATTTCCACGTCATGAAATACCTAAGTTCACGTCGTGAACTTCCATGAGTCATCCTGTAGCCTTAGCACGTGTTTTCTAGCCTCGATTAGTGTATTTGACTAGTTTCACGTCGTGGACTTGAGGAGGCTAGGATTTCTGCCACGTGTCATGCCCTTAGACAACTACATCTTCGGAAGGTCGTAATTTTTGCATAAAAAATTCGTTTTTGACATTCTTTATATCCACGTGTATAGGGAGATGTACTCTACAAATTTCTTTTAGATCACTAGGGCTAAAAATTACTTTATCCTAAACTCACTTTTTACGATTCCCAATGTTGTGTCGGTTTTGTCACGAAACTTCAACAAGTTAGAACTTCTTTGTTATAACTCCGATGTCAATGATCTTTATACATACGGAACCCTTGTAACATGTACTATAACTTATTTAAGATTATTTATTCTAAATAATATTCTACCAAAAAGTCATTTTTGACACTTATTGTCTCTAAATTGACTAGCCCGAATCGTGGGTGTTACAATTATCTCCCCCTTAGGATGATTGTGTCCCAGAATCATCAAAAAAATAGGCCTTGTATAACGACTCCATTCATTATTATTTTCATCCTAGGTAATAACCATAACTTCTATGTTCCTTCAAATGAGTATCTAACTCGTGGACTTCTTGACTACAGGCGGTGCTCAATCTTGCACCCGCTCTTTATCTTATGTTGGACTTCCATTTTGTTACCTTCGAGTTAAAAAATTGATACTTATTGGAGACTCCTTATTCTTCTTAAATAGACTAGTTTAAAAGAAGTTCTTTACTTCCATTATCATAACAAACCGATGGGTCATGTTCTAATGACCTCTCATCATATGATGCAACGCTTAGACTCAGGTCTTTTAGAGTCAAATTATTGAACGGAATATCCTTCATGTTCTAATGTGATAAAATCGCATTTTATCATGTAGCACTTCTAGCTACAAGAGTTTTTACTTTAATGGTGATCGTGATACTTCTATTGATCGCTTCGACTATCTTTCACTTGAATCTTTTGGCTTATGGCAGATGCTACATTTGTCTTGGATCTCTGAACCACGTAATATACTCCTCTTAGTCAGACTCGATTTGATATGACCACTAAGGTCGAAATGAAAATCATCTTATTAGTCATTACCGAAACGATGGTAACGACATATTTGAACAAGACATAATCAATTATTAGCTTCTTGGTAACCTTGTGACTTTCTCTGATCCAATTGCGAGTCTTGTGCTTCTAGTAGTATAAGAATCTACTACCATTCACACCTACTTATACTCGTCCCAAGTATTGTCTCGCATTTTTCCAAGTCACCATATAAAAATTTCACATAGTCATTTAACACATCGGATAACGTAACTATGGTTTATATTATTTCTTGAAACGATTACATGGATGTTCAAGTTCACCCTACACTAGGCCTCTTATAATAGGCTACACCACATGATTCTATTTATATGGATACTTCTTATCCTGATCTTTGGACATATAGATCCTCACTCCCGATCTCTTGTATTGTCAAATGCTTCGTTGACGATCACCTGGAATGCTGTTGCCTTTGGCTTTAGTGGTGCATTTGGTTTTGTAGCTCTTTCCCTATTTGGGCAGTCTTTCTTGAAGTGTCCATCTTCACCACACTTAAAGCAGACTTCTCTCTTGGCAGTGCATTCACCAACATAGTGACCAGTCTTTCCACACATAAAACAAGTGACTTCTCCGTTACATTTCCCGAAGTGTTTCTTTTTTACACTTCTCACACCATCTTGCTTCACCTCTTCCTCCTTTGAACTTGACTTTGAGAATTTTCTCTTCTCATTGGACCTTGAAGATCCTTCAAACTTTCTCCTCTCACCAACTTCGACCTTGTTGGCGGCTCTACTCTTGATCATCTCTTCAACTGACTTAGTAGCCCAAATAGCCGCCTCAGGAGTAGGTGCTTAGCGTACTGGCATAACATATTTCCATGGTAGTATCTTCGTTTACTTATCGCTCTCGTTAGTTCGTCAAGGATAATGCGCAAAGCAAACTCTATCTTGTCCGTGAAGGCATTGGTGTATTCATCACTAGACATACTGCCCTTCTTCAATGCTAGCAATTGGTTCTCTAGCTCTAGTAGGTTTTAGACTGAGCTAAACTTGCGCTTAAAGTGTACCAAGAACTCAACCCATGTCAGTTGTAGTACTCATGATCTTTCCCAAAGTGTTCCACTGACGTACTACATATGTGGTTTGTAGCTTTCCCTTGCAACCACAAGTTATGAAAGCTAGCTCCATTTCAGATATCCAATCCATAACTCCAATTGGATCTTCTTTACTTGTGAAATTTGATGGTTTGCAAGTCGTGAAGTCTTTGTACATGCATCCATTCCTTCGATCCCTTTGTCTTGGTCATTTCTTCTAACCACTGGCGGTTCTGCTTGGCCAACGGTTCTACTATAGTTTCTTTCTTTTGACCGACCTTCATTCAGTTCAAGCTGTTCAACCGGCACAATAGGTTCATCCCTATTGTTTTGCAACATCTTCCTCATCTCTTCCCTTTCTTTGGCCGTCATTGCACGAATCATGGCTTGGACTCCTGCCATTGTGATGGGTTCAGGAGCAGTTGCTACTTCTGGTGCACGCTCAATCATAGATCAATGAATAACATTTCCATTAATGTTTCCACATCGTGTTCTCACCATGTCGATCTATACACCAAATCATACGTTCGGTGTGCAATGACGAGAATTTAGAAAGGAATGCTTTATTTACGATAGACGTATAAATCTCCTTATCTTTTCAAAAAGTTACATGCAAGTTCTAATATCGTAATTAAACATTTAGAAATCTGATCACATAAAGTTTCTAGATCCGGTCGGCAACCGACCATAGATCTGATAATATAAAGTATCATAAATCATTTAGCGCATAAAAGAAATTTAGGCATCTTTCCTAAAATAATCTAGTGTTCGTGTCTAAAATATACCGGACACTCATCTCACAATCATCGCTTAGCATTCTAAATTCAAGTCTAGAAATCCTACAAATTCCAAGTTCGCTTAAACTAATGCTCTGATACCAACTATGACATCCCTAAATTCACGGTCAGTTAAAAAAAATATTTATGCTTATTTGAAAATCAAATTAAAATTAATATGGCAGAATTTTTTCCCAAAAACATGATAAATATATTATCAAAGCATTTCCGAAGAAATGTAATTTTTTTATATTAAAACTTTGGGATGTAATCGTCAATACAGAAACATAAGCATAAACAGACTTTACATTCATTTAAACTAGTGATTTACATCTCCTTTGATCTCTTAGTGCAATGCGTCTTCGTATCGATACCTGTGATACAAATACACCAAGTGGGTCAGGTTGGAGAACCTGGTGAGTACATAGGGATTTCAAGCCCACAATGTTATATCATATATATATATATATATATATATATATATATATATATATATATATATATATATATATATATATATATTAGAACTTATAAAATATACAATTTCACCATATATAAGCAACTTTAACCCACCCTGTCGATCCTCACAACAACACGATCTATACTCTCGAATCTAAAATTAACCTCTTCATCTAATCCATACTCCCGGATCTAAAATTTACCTCTTTACCTAATCCATACCCCCAGATCTAAAATTTACATCTTTACATAATCCATACTCCTAGATCGGGTATGTCTGATCCATACTCCCGGATCAATAACTATGCCCATTACATACTCTCGGACTATGGATAATTGACTATGTCTTAATCCATACTACTATATTAATAACAAATAACTATGTCCTATCCATACTCTTGGACTAAGAACAACTGACTAAGTCCAATCGATAGTATTAGATCAAAGACAAGTTTTAAAGTTATTCCCTCCGTATATATCTTACTCGTACTCACAAGGAGATACTACCCAATATCCCTCTTATTCTATTTAGGTATACTCTGTATCCTAAATCATCATGTATTTATCAGATATGCTCTTAACACGTATTTTCAGGCAATATCAAGTACTTCACACATAAAGATATAATTTAATACTTGTATTAAAATCATGTTCAAGAAAAGGACTATGCACTCACATTAGTAGCGTGATTTGATAGAATCTAACTAGAAATGGTCAATGGTTCGTGATCATCGCGCTTGGGACGTGGAATGCCTTCAACAAATGAGAGAGAGGAAAGAAATTTAGGTGTAATAAATGAAAGGGCCGAACTTGCTATTTATAGGGTGTTATGGGCAATTTCACGTTGTGGAAATGATGTTCAGATCGTGGCGCATGGCTAAATCACTTCGTAGGCTTGTCGTCTGCATTCTAGCTTCGAAAGGTTTCCGAATGACATTTCCAGGTCGTGAAATACCTAAGCTCACATTGGGAAATTCCATGAGTCATCTTATAGCCTTAGCATGTGTTTGCTAGCCTTTATTAGTGTCTTTGAGTAGTTTCACGTCGTGGACTTAATATTCACGTCGCGGACTTGAGGCGGCTAGGGTTTCTGCCACGTGTCATGCCCTTAGGCGGCTGCATCTTCGGAAGGTCATAACCTTCTCATAAAAAATTCCTTTTTGATGTTCTTTATATCCACACATAGGTGGAGACATACTCTACAACTCTCTTTTAGATCACTAGGGCTAAAAAGTACTTTATCATAAACTCACTTTTTACGATTTTCGGTATCGTGTTGGTTTTGTCACGAAGCTTCAACAGGTCATAACTTCTTAGTTATAACTCAGATTTCAGCTTTCTTTATATGTATGGAACCCTTGTGGCATGCACTATAACTTAGTGAAGATTATTTATTCTAAATAGTATTCTATCAAAAAGTCATTTTTGATGTTTATTGTCTCTAAATTGACTATCCTGGATCTGTGAGCGTTATAGGTTGGGTCTTGGACTTCCTTTTGCTGGGCCACTTCAGCTGATGTACTCCTATTGGATCTTGGATGATCCTTGGGATTCGGCTTAGGATTTTATTGGGTTTGAAAACTTGTTTGGCCCATCTCACTTTGGAAATTAGTTGAGTGTTGTAAGTTTTAGTCCAGATTTTGACCTAATTGTGTGTGGGACTTTATTTTTTAGTGAGCACGGGAATTTATCCATTTTAGCATCCTGAGTGTTTATCTGGGATTTCAGCAGTTGAAGTGAGTTTTCCCACCATGTTTGTGGTTTAAAGGCACCAATGCCGACCCATTTCTTGTTATGAGGAAAGTTGTTGCATTTGTGATAAGTGTATGGAAGACCATGGGGGTAGCCCATGACACTTGTGTGTAAGACCGACATTTGGCCCTCGGAATCGCACGGAAAGACCATGGGGGTAGACTATAACACTCTTATGTAAGACTGGTATTTGGCCGTCTTCATTGTGTGAAAAGACCATGGAGGTAGCCCATCGCACTTATATGTTTTATGTATGTGGTATGATTAGAAACTCCTTATGCTTTTTCTTACAGTTTAAAGTTGTGGTTTTAGGTACTTCTAGTACTAAAGGGAAGGGCTTGGCTTGATGGCACATCATTCATTCCTCACTATTTTCCGTATTTTTGATATTATACTCTGATGATTTAACATTATTAGTATGGGTTGGTTTGGAACAATGTGATGATTGTTACTTTTATGTTTATTTAAAATGGAAAATTTTATTCTGGTTTTTTGGTTGTTACAAATTGGTATCAGAGCCTTGGTTTGAGGGGTTCAGGCACACTTTCTGGTGTGACAAAACTCAAACTGAGGAAATGATAATCTTTTTAAAAGAAAAAGAACTTGAACTTTTGAAAAATATTCGTTTAAGAGAGGGGAGTGCAATGCGTGCAATTAGCCGCGCTTAAGTAAGTGTTTCCCAAGTTACTCATATTTATGTATATTGACTAGTATGTTTGATATGTGAATTCCATGCTAGAATATTGTTAAGGATACCTTCAGGAATCATATGATTGAGCTGCCTGAGTTGTGTGATGCCTTATAGCTAGATATAGTTTGATGTTATGTATTACTTGGAATGGATATTGGCTCGGTTATTTTCTATGTGTAGGCTTTCAAAGTTTTGTATACTTAGGACTGTACAGCCCTAGAATAATCAGTTTAGCCTCATTTCCTATTCCTTGTTTGGTTGTGGATCTAGGGTAGAATCTTCATTCGATAGTCTATGCGATCCTATTTTGTGTACAACTTGCATGCATAGGGAAACCAAAGGTATTGATTGAGGTTCTTGGTACTGCTAATGATAGAGGTTGAGGGTTTCTATAAGAGTTTATGATGTGTATGTTGTGTATCATAGGTTGTGATGGTTGTAGTGTGGTAACTTAGAGGAATCATATTGTCTTGGGGATGGTACAAATATTCAAGAGGTGGTTGGATGTGGTCAAAGATTATGACTGTGAGATCCTGTACCACCCCGGGAAGACCAATGTGGTGGATGATAGTTTCAGCTATAAGGTAGTAAGCTCATCTATTCAAGACATTTGTTTTAGGATGACTGTCACTTCACCTCTGATGGATTTGATCAAGGAGGCTCAGGTGGAGGGATTAGAAAAGGAAAATCGGAAGATAGAGCTAATTAGAGGACATATTCTTTTATTTGTTAGCGATAGTCGAGGGTTGTTAACATAGTGTGGTAGAGTTTGGCTTCCGACATCAGGTGGGGTGAGACAGACGATTTTAGAAGAGACACATAAATCTAAGTTTTCTACCAATCTGGGGCTACAAAGATGTACAAGCTTTGATATTGAGTTACTGGTGGCCCTGTATGAAGAAGGAAGTTGTTTGGTTTGTGGAGAGGTGCTTGACTTGTAGAAAGGTCAAAGCTGAGCATCAAAGACCCCACGACAAGGTCCAACCTTTAGCCTTTCCTAAGTGGAAGAGGGACATCACAAAGTTTCATAGAATGGCACATGGTGTTGATTCTATCTGGGTCATCATGGATAGGTTGACCAAGAGTGCGTATTTTATTTCGATTTCCGAGACCATATCCGCGGAGAAGCTAGCTGATATTTAAGTTCGGGAGGTGGTAGTTAGGCACAGGGTGCTCGTTTCAGTGGTCTCGAACTGAGATGTATGCTTCACTTCTAGATGTTGGAGGAACTGCCATGAGGAGTTGCGAACTCAGTTGCATTTCAATACAACATACCACTCGCAGACTGATGGCCAGAGTGAGAGGATGATTCAGATAGTCGAGGATATGCTTTGGGTGTGTGTGTGTGTGTTGCATATAATAGGGACTTAGGATACTTACCTTCCCCTGGCCGAGTTCTCTTACAATAACAATTTCCGTGCTAGTATTGACCGACCACCATTTGAGTTGTTTTATGGAAGAAGGTGTAGGACGCCGGTTTTATGGGGTGAGGTTGGTCATCGGGACATGGGAAGCACCGACGTGGTTCTTAAGACCACAGAGTTGATTCAGCAAGGGCACAATAGGTTGCGGATCGTGCAGATTCCATAGAAGAGTTATCTTGGCCGAGACCGTTCGGGCCTTAAGTTTAAGGTGGGAGACTGTGTGCTGCTAAAGGTGTCACCTTTGAAAGGTGTTATCCACTTTCGGAAGTAGGGAAATATGGGTCCCCAGTTTACCTGTCCCTTCAGGATTACTGCCTATGTGGGTAGGGTTGCATACCGGCTAGATCTTCTTGATGAGCTCGCTCAGATCCATAACACTTTCCATGTATCTCAATTGCGGAAATGTGTAGTCGATGATTCAGCAGTGATTTCGTTGGATGATATTCAGGTGGATGAGCACCAGAATTATGCGGAGAAGCCGATTGTGATTCTCGATAAGAAAACCAAGTCTCTGTGTAAAAAGGTGGTGAATACGGTAAAGGTTTAATGGCCGCACCGAAAAGGCTCTAAGTAGACGTGGAAGCCGGAAAGCGAGATGAGAGAGCACTACCCTGAATTATTCGAGGCAGACGATTTCGAGGGTGAAGTCTAGTTCAAGTGAAGGAGAGTTGTAACATCTAAAATTATTAGGTTTGGTTTTGAACCCTTGAGTTTTGATTCCATTGCAAATTGGGTCCTCGAAGTCGAATGTTGAATTTTTGGTCTTGTCCGTGTACATAGGGCATACGTCCTTGTACGCCTAGTGTAAAAAAGGTCCCATATGAGTACGTTGCACGTACTCCAGTACACAGGGCGTACGTGGCTTAGACCAAAACCTTAAGAATTAGGGTTTGTGCACTATTTAAACCTCATTATGGCCTACGACTCTCCCCTACCTCAGCCTTCATCCCCTTTCTCGACCCTCTTAGCAAACCCTAGTGCATTTTGATCATTTTGGAGCTTTTAGAGTGATAGTGTGTGCTTTTAGTTGTGAAGAAGGTTATTCAAGAAGGAAGCTTTTCCCTCAAGACTTTTGATCCATCATCTCCTCTTCATTTTGCACGACTATGAGGTATAAATCTCCAAACTTGGTTTGTGTTTCATTAAGTTCTAGTTTGAGGCTAGTTTCTTCTTTCTTGTCCCTAAAGTTTAGATCTTGGTGAGTATGAGCTACTCCTAAGCCTCCAAGTTGTATTTTCATACGTTTATAGGCATCTTATATCATAAAGGTGCAAGATTGGACATTGTTTAGTCCCCATTTAAGAGTTAGAGTGTAGGATGGGGTGAAATAAGCTAGATTTTAGAGTTTGGGCTCCTTGTATCCACCTAAAGGCATAAAGTTTGAAACTTTATGACCTTAATGGTCTTAATGGTTTCAAATCTAAGTTTTAGTCGCTTGGTCTGTTTTTGCATGATTTGTATGGGGGCCGCATACGCCGTGCGTAATTCCTATATGTCGTGCATACTGCCTCCCTAATCACAATTTCCCGCTTCATCCTAGTACGATGCACGTACCATTGAGTACGCTGAGCGTACGACCCAACTAAGCTTGATATGTCTTTTGGTCCCACATCGATTGAGTTGCTTGTTGGGGTTAGGCCTTGGACTTCTTTCTATTGGGTCACTTCGGCTAATGGACTCCTATTAGATCTTGGATGATCCTTAGGATTGGGCCTATGATTTTATTAGGCTTGAAGTCTAGTTTGACCCATCTCACTTTGGACATTAGTAAACTGTTGTAAGTCTTCGGCCATATTTTGACCCAACTGTTTTTGGTACTTTATTGTTTAGTTAGCACAAGAATTTATCCAATCTATCAGCTCGATCGTTTGTATGGGATTTCAGTAGTTGAGGTGACTTTTCTTACCATGTTCATGGGTCAAAGGCACCAATGCTGACCCATTTCTTGTTATGAGGAATGTTTTTGCATTTGTGATAATTATATGGAAGACCATGGGGGTATCCCATGTCACTTGTGTGTAAGACCGGGATTTGGCCCTCGACATCGCAAGGAAAGACCATTGAGGTAGCAAACAATACTCATATGTAAGACCGAGATTTGGCCCTCAACATTCCATGAAAATACCATGGGGTAGCCCATGGCACTTATATGTTTTATGTATGCGATATGATTGGGAAACTCACTAAGCTTTTGCTTGTAATTTATATTTGTGGTTTTAGGTACTTCCTATACTGACAGAAAGGGTTCGACTTGATGGCATATCATTCACTCCTCACTATTTTCTGTATTTTTGATATTATACTCTGATGATTTGAAATTGTTAATATGGGTTAGTTTGGAACAATGTGATGATTGTAACTCTTGTGTTTATTTAAAATGAGAAATTTTATTATGGTTTTAGGTTGTTACATTAGGTGGGGAGGTGTGTCTATGTATGTTTGTGGGTGTAGGTGTGTGTGTGTGTGTTTGGGGGGTGGGGTGGGTGTGTGTGTTTGTGGATGCGAAGGGGGTGGGTGGGTGTTTATGGGTGAGTGTGGGGGTTATGTGTATGCTTGTGGGGGTGAGTGTGGGTATGTACGTGTGTATGGGGGGTGGGGGTGGGTGGGTGTGTATGTGTGTGTATGTTTGTGAGGGTGGGGGTAAGTATGGGTTTGTGTGTGGGGGTGTATGTGCGAGTGTGTTTGTAGGGGTGGAGGTAGGTATGGGTTTGTGTGTATGTGTATTTGTGGGTGCGTATGTGTGTGTAGGTGTGTGTGTGTGTGTATGTTTTTTTGTGAGGGTGGGAGTGGGCTTGGGAGTGGGTGGGTGTGGGTAGGTAGGGGTGCGGTGGGTTGGAGTGTTAAGGTCGGGGTAGGAAAAGGTGGATGCGGTGGGAGTAGGTATGCGTTTGTATTTTAGACAAATTTGGAATTAGAAAAATATGGAAAACAATGATTATCAGTTTTTCAAAATTTTCAACTTCTTTGTAAGTTTAGAAAACGGAAAATTTTCATTTTCCGTTAATAACTTAGAAAAATAGACGAAATAAACGTGTTTTCAAAATTTCATTTTTCCTGGAAAAATTTCCCGCGAAAACAGTCTATTTTTTCGCAACTAAACACAACCTAATATTGTGACGAGGTTTCACAACTAAACACAACCTAATATGATGAAACCAAAGGTTTCATATTCTTTTCTTCTATGGATCTTACATTTCATGTTTATTACATATAAAGGAACTAAAATTATTAAATATTAATATCAAATAAAAATAACCATACTATACTTTATAAATGAGACATTTTGTAACACCGTAAATTTCAAAAAAAAAAATTCCATTTTATAAGAACATAATTCATTTAATATTCGTAAAAACACCCATGTTTGAAATTCAATCCATGTCATACAAAAATCCCAAGATCTCATAACATAAAATCCCGTGTGTGTGTACTGATCAAGCCGGCGCCTTCCCACGGTCGTCACTAGTACCTAAAACAAATTACACCAAACACTGTAAGCACAAATCTTAGTGAGTTCCCCAAAATACCACATATAACACATATTAGCCACTCGAGGCTATAACTCTGTGGGTCCGTGCACCCAAACTCTGTGAACCCTCAGGTTCTAACTCTGTAAACATTCACAGCATAAATCACATAGAATAATGCAGCGCAACACATAACATATATATAGCATACAAGCACTATATCACATAAATCTAGTTATCTACTCAAGGTAAAGTATAGTGAGAAGACTCACCTCGTGTATCTCGATAACTCGCAAGTCCCTGAAATCACTCGTCCTCGATCCCCTGAGCTATAATCTTCCTATAATACAATATATCTCTAATTAACACTTTTACAACTAGGGTTGACTAACCCTATCAAGTCAACACTGATCAAATCTGGTCAACGGTCAACTTTGACCGGACTCGGCTAGTGCACCAAAGCGACTCGGCGAGTCTATATGCGTTCACTAACTCCCTCGGATCCTCTCTTGGCACGTCGAGTACTTCCCTAACTCAACGAGTTCCACCTGACACGAATCGCGGGGCAACCACGACTCAACTCGCCGAGTCTCAATAACAACTCGGCGACTTCCGGCTTGACTCAGCCCCATATTGACTCTCCCTGACTCACTGGGTCATCCCCCAACCCGGAGAGTCTACTCGCTGAACGCTTTACGTGAAACCCCAACCCTACTCCCTGAGTCTGAAGAATGACTCGGTGAGTTCATGCCATGCACAAACCCTATTGACCTTCTGAGGTCATATCTGCTTTCCCAAACCATAGATCTGGCCTTCCCAAGCATGAATGTCACGTAAAGTTCGAAACTTGATGCTTGTATAACCCCCACAAGGCATCAAAAGGAGATTTGGTCTCGAAAATAACCACCTAGGTCCAATGACTCCATAATAACCCAAAAAGCTTCAATGGTTAAGGTCTCTGGACCTCTTTGAGTCCAGATCCAAGGCACAAACTCGAAGAGGGACCATTTGCTTCACATAATCACTCTCCAAAGGGGTTATAAAACCCTAAATCTAAAGATCAACCGTAAAACTGAAGGAGATTTGAACCATTACCTCAAAATGAAGCCTTTGGACTCTGGATCTGCTGGAATCTCACCTCCTCCTTGCTCTTACCACCTTCCTCTTGCTAAACAAAGAATACAAAGGCCCAAAAGTGACTTCCTCTCTCCGAAAACGAATTAACTCTCTTAGGGTTCTCTCAAGGGACTGGTAGCCACAATGGGAGGCTATAAGTGCCCTTAAATAGGCTCCAAACCCGGAGAATTAGGGTTTCATTAATCCAAGTGGACTCGCCGAGTCCAGACGCGAACCCGCCTCCAAAATCGCGATCCTACTCGGCGAGTTTGAGCTCCAACTCGCCGAGTCTCCTCACTAAATACAAAAATATAAGAATGAATAGTACCTGGGAATCCAGGCTGTTACACATTTTTTCTATCACCACAATCATTTAAAAGTTCTATGTCTTTTCATATTTCTTTATAATAATGATTTCATAATATCTATTTAAACCTACATAATTTTTCACTAGTATCTTGTTAATAACCACCACTTAATAGTTTTTTTTTTACCTTTTGATATTTAATGGTCCTTATGACACCAATTAATTCAAATTGATATATATATATATATATATATATATATATATATATATATATATATATATATATATATATATATATATATATTTCACAATGGTAGATTTTTATTAGCATGGTTTACAGAGTTGTGTAAGGTGCTGTTTGATTTTTTGAAGCAAAATTTCATGAAGTCTGCGGACCACCTCTGCAACCCTCTGCAGTAGAAGAGGTGGACCAAACGGCTGCAGACTATAATAAGAAGCGTGTTTGTTTTTTTAACATCTGCATACTGCTGCAGATATTAAAAAATTAAAATAAACTAATTTTATAAACCGAAAATAGCTTTTTAATACATAAAATTTAATAATGTATAACATTTCGGTAAAAATTAATGATATTTCAGTAAAAAAGAATGATATTTCAACAAAAAATAAAGATATTTTAGTAAAAAATAATGATATTTCATCAAGAAATTATCATTATTGAATATAAAAAAAATGAAAAATAAATTCAATAAGAATAAACGAAAAAAAAAACGGAAAACAAATGTGAAATAAAATTTTAATAATATATAATCAAAATTTCAGCAGTAAAAAAAGAAGAAAAAGAAGAGGTTGGAAGAGGTTAGAAGAGGCAGTACAAGTGCTGCGCCAAACAGAGCCTGCGCAGAGATTTTTGACTCAAAAGACTTCTAAAAAACAAACAGCTACGAGATAAAAAGTGTTGTGCATGTGCTGCGCCACGCAACAGTAAGAGGTTTGAAGATGTTTTTTCCAAAAAACAAACAACACCTAAGTGATTAAGAGGTTGATTAGAAACTCCATACAAAAATATTGTCTATGGAGAACATAAGTAATAAGAAAAAGGAAGATGATGATCGAGAAAGAAATATGAAAGTTTATGGTAAGAAATAAGGAAAACTACAATAAAATCCTTACACATTGTTCTCATAATCAATTTAGTCCTTATATCTTTTATTATTCAATTAAGTTCCAAAAACTGATAATCATATTCAATTTATCCGTTTTACTTTGTCAACAGGTCATGCAACTTTCAAAATTTACATTTTTTGCCCATATTTCATAATTTATTACAAATTTTGTCTAAAATTTATATTTTGGCCCAAATTTTAAACTTTATTACAAATTTAGTCCAAAATTTAATCTTTTGTCCCAAATTTTAGAATTTTGTTATGAATTCATCCTAATTTTAGTCATTTTTACAACTTTTTTTCTCAAAATTGTTTTGAATATATTTTTTTTTATAAAATCATATTTATATAAAAAAATATATATTTTCACATAAAAATTCTTATATTTTCTATATAAAAACTTTTTTAAAAAACTATTCTTTTGTATACGAGAACACATATTTGATAGTACACATGAAGATATATATATATATATATATATATATATATATATATATATATATATATATATATATATACATACATTAAACGTATATATGTCTACGAACATATATTTAAAAACAATGTAAACACACACCTATTTTATAATAAACGTGTGTTTGTATATGTGTGTGTCTATCTATCTATCTATATATATATATATATATATATATATATATATATATTTTATTTCATCAAATTATGTATGTAAACATTTCTTTTAGGAAAACGTGTGTGTATGTGTGTGTCTGTCTATATATATATATATATATATATATATATATATATATATATATATATATATATAGGTGTATCTATATTTTTTTTTCATAAAATTATGTATGTATACATTTCTTTTAGAAAAACGTGATTGAATAATTTTTTTATATAATATGTTTTTATATACACTTTATATATAAACGTGTTTGAATACATATGCATTTATTATAAAATAGATGATTAGTGTGTATATATATATATATATATATATATATATATATATATATATATATATATATATATATATATATATATATTTACAAAAGAAATGTATGTGTTTACTATTTGATAGATGTTTGTATACATTTTTTTGTCAAACGGATGCAAATATATATATATATATATATATATATATATATATATATATATATATATATATATATATATATATATACACATATTTTTATAAGTAATTATTTCATATACAAAAAGTTTTTTTGAAAAGTTTTTATATAGAAAATATAAGATTTTTTATATGAAAATATGTTTCTTTTTTTTGTACAAATATGATTTTATAAAGAAAAAGCATATTAGATACCAAATGTTGAGAAAAAAAGTTGTAAAAAAAAAGTTAGGGTGAATTTATAACAAAATTTTAAAAGTCGGGCCAAATGGGTAAATTTTGGACCAAAGTTGTATTAAAATTTAAAGTCTCGGGAAAAAGTGTAAATTTTGGACCAAATTTGTAATTAATTTTGAAATCTAATCCAAAAATGTAAATTTTGAAAGTTGGATGACCCGTTAACCGGATAAACAGGTTAAATTGAATACGTTACATGTTTTTGGGACTTAATTGAATAAAAAAAAAAGATAATGACTAAATCGATTATGAGACCGATATATAAAGACTTTATTGTAGTTTTACCTAAGAAATATTGTTTCATTTTTTCTTTTCTTATAATCCAAATTTATATTATATAATTATGATTTTGGTTGGAGTGAATAATAATATATATGAAGATGCTCTAATCATTGCCTTTAAATTTACATGAGCAATAAGACTACTTGACAACGATACAAAACAAGAACGAGTACAACTAGCGTAGTTCATTCCTCTTGATTTTAAAATTTTGGTTGTTCAGTTTATTTTGAAGTTTTTGCATTTTCTTTTAATGAAAGTTATAATCATGTTCAATGGGGGTCCCAAAATGAAGTTATGCACCTAACCGTCTAAAATCTAAACCCAATGGTCCATGTCGTATAAATTATAATGAAGTTTGCAAGATGGTGCATGTTAATATTCATTCCATATCAAATTGTATAAGTAGACTTTTTAAAAGATTCATTGGGTGTAATTTCTAGAGTGATGTAATGAAGTGTATGTTGGCGTTTAATTTTATAGGTCTTCAAGTTATGTTGGATGTTTACAATCGCTTATATGAAAATAGTCATATAGATAACAATTATGTTGTTGATAAAACTTATTAAAATTGATTTTGTTATATTCCATAAAAAGAGTAAATTTAAGTTGTTAATATATAATTACATACTATTTTTCATTATAAATCGTTTAATCATTCATGATCTTTTAAATGAGAGGTTTATGATTTAAGTGTAAGGTAATTAAAAATGAAATAAGATTTAACCATTACAATTTGCACATATAATTTTATATTATGCTAATGAAAAACACAATGACATGAAATTCTCACAAAATACAAATGGTTCAATTGTTTTATAACTTATGTTTTTATAACATATAAGGGCTAAAAATCATTTTGAGTTTTATAATTATTATTAATCTAGTTATTATATTAAAGCTGGTTCAACTCTAAATCCGTCCATTTGATTAAACGGATTCAAAAGTTAGAACTATTTAACCTAATCAGATTAGAGTTTGTAAAAGTATTTCATCCAAACATGTAAAACATGTTACCATCATTTCATGCATAAAACAGATTTAACAGATGAGAACCTCATCCTTCAGATATTGTCTAACTGTGGACCCTCGAATAAGCAAACTTTTTCCTATGGTCGTCATCCGTGACAAGTATCATATTTTCACTTTGACATCATGCTCAAAACATTTTCATATTGCATATATGTGTTCAAGGAATATATTTTACCTTGATAAACATGTGATGCACATCGATCACCACATACTATTGGATCATATATCTTAGTTTTCATAGACTGGATATCCATGTTTTTTTGGTTCCAATCTGATTATGGATTTTGTATTTTCTTTTTTCAGTCATACTAATATTTTGAAAAAGACTAGAGATATTAACAATAATAATCAATAGGTAACTCATCGAGTCAACGTATTATATTGTACTCCAATGAGTTATGCTATAGGGTTGTCCATAATGGTGGACGGTGGATTTGATCCATATTGACTGGAGCGTTAATAAAACCTCGTGGTGCATGTTGCCAAGCCTTACCAAATCCCCCAAAAGGTTTTTTGGTCTTCTAGACTTTCACGTAGTACGGTAGTAGTAGTGGTAGGAAGAAATAGAGGATTCTAGTAGTTTATCTTTATGAGCATTTGGGTGATTTTTATGAATGATGTGTATAGATTTGTTTATGAAGCACATATACCCCAAAATTAAAGTTTTTTACTAGATGATGTGTATGGATTTTGTAGAATACCATATGTATTACTAGCGGTGGTATGTTGTGCTTTATAAGTTAAAAGATAAGATTGTGTTTAGTTGTTTTGAGACAAAGAAAATAAAATTGTTATTTTTTTATTGATAATAGATAAAATTATACAATTGATCCATATGGTTTTGCAAAAATATTCGTCATGACAACAGTTACCCGCTTGGTCCTTGTAATTTAATAACTTGTCCATTTAGTTATTTTGAGGAACACCATCCATTTGAAGTTATTAGTCGTCCTAGGTGGCCTACCCCGACCTATGTGACTTGTCACCAGAGGCGATGCTACCTTATAAGCAAGGGTGACCATGGACACCCGTTGTATTCAATTTTTTTTATACAAATTGTATTCAAATATTTAGATGGACACCCGTATGATTTTGAGATGGACACCGGACTATAGATTAGAGGATATGCAACCAAAAAAAGTTGTCATAGTTTTTATTGACTTGATATATTACGTTATTGTCCTTATAACGTAGATACCACTTGTTACAATACATTTTAAGTTTTAATATGTTAAGTTTCTGTTGAATTTAATCAAAACAAAGGTCGATGAAAACAAAAAACCCTAAAATACAAAAAATACATGTTTTTGGTATTTGGAGATCCTAATGGCGTCGCGGCTGCCATCTGCAAATCGCCTTCCTCCGCCTATTTTCTACACCATCTGGTGCCTCTCTCCTTTGTAGCTTTGCCCCTTTGCATCTCATCCCTCGTCTTTTTTTCCTGGTTACTACCATTTTCTTGCTTTGTGGATTTGTAAAGGAGAAGACAAAATGTATGGTTAAAGAAGTCTTTTGAGTTTTGAGGGTAGAATAACTCTTGTACTGTTGTACAAAACCAGGAAAGGTAAATATGTAAGCACATTGTTTCAAGTAGCTAGTTGATATATTTATTTATCTTTTAGTTTATTGTTATATTATATTATTTTATTTTGGTATAATTGATATATTTATTGTTCATTAGTGTTTGAGAGATTATATTCAATATACAAAAATCCATCGTACAAATTTGTAAAAAACTTTTTTTTTTTTTTTTAATCTTTATTTCCCAATTAGCAGTTAGGTGGTAGCGTGTAGCAGGTAACTGTTAGTGGGGAGATGTAGCTTTTATTTGTTATACAAATGTTTGACAAAAGTAGCTGGAAGCTTTTGAAATATATAAAATTACATAAAAGAACAATTGATTAAAAATAAAGGGGTGTTTGGTTTAGCTTTTCATAGCCAAAAGTCCTTTTTGGAAAAGAAAAAAAAGCAAAAGATGTTTGGCAAACTAGTTTTAGAAACTACTTTTAAAGTTTTTATATAAGGAAAATGAACTTTTTGGAAAAGTTAGAAAATTCTGACTTTTTGTAACTTTTCCAAAAAGGACTTTTGGGGTTTGAAAAGCTAAGCCAAACACCCCCTAAATAAATATATAAAATATATGTTTAAGGTTAATTTTGGAAATTGATTTCAAAAAGCTCAGGAGCGTTTTGTTAAACGTTATATGAAGTAGCTTTTAGAATTGGAGCGTTTTGTTAAAACTAAAAGCTAAACGCTCGTACTGCCAAACAAAACTTTTTGTTTAAACTAAAAGTCAGAAGCTCCCAAACGCTTCCAAAAGCTCCGTGTCAAACACGCCCATAAGGTAATGATACACTTTTATAATTCGTATCGAAGATGTATTAGATGATATTATCAATAACATTAGGTAATCAAAAAAATTCTGATTTTTTTTCTTGATTAAACTGGACACACCTGTGTTTGATTTCTGGATTTACCATTGCTTGTCACATTGCTCTAACTCATCCAACTAATTAATAAGTGTTCAAATATTGTCCATGAGGTTTCTTTGATTTTATAGAATTGTCCTAACTCATCCAACTAATTAATAAGTACTCAAATATTATCCATGAGGTTTCTTTGATTTCATAGAATTGTCCCTTTTCTTTTTTTACCAAACGTTTATGGATTTTTTGAAGTGTTTTGATTATATGTGTCTTTTTATGCTTATAAGTATTATATATACAATTAATATCAAGTGGTCTTATCTACAATATAAGTTTCAAGTTGGTGGTTTTATGGTTTGGCTTATATGGCTGGTATTGACTTTCATCAACTTTCACTAAAAATATTCCAATCATCGGCTTCTACTACACACATCTTTTCATTGTTTTTGCTTCCAATCAGATCGACTTTCTCCACCGATTTATTCATTACCATTTTTAAAATATTGGCTTTTCTTTGTATTGTTTATCTACATCGACTGTCTCCTTCTATTGCTTTTCCCCATTCTCTTCTTCGTTTCTACTTTATGAATCTATCAATCAATCAACCATAATGGAGGATTTGTAACGTCCTGTTTCGAATTGTTTCCTATTTCGGGGTGGTGATCAAGGATTGGGTATTAGCATACTTAGGACCCCTAAAGAATTAAGATTTGGACTCATTTGGGGGGTGGATGGTGTAAGTTGGATGATCCAGGTATTCGGTTTGTATTTTGGAGCCAAATGATATTTTGGTAATATGTCAACTCGGGATTTTATGGAAATTGGATGTTTGTTCGGGATATTGTAAGAGAGGTATGAGTTGATTAAAGCCTAGAGCTTCTTGTTAACTCTTCATGGATATAAGGATCGTCGGAATTGGATTTATAATAAAGAAGTTATAGCATTCGTAGTGCTTAATGGTTTAAGGGGAAAACCTAGTACGCGGAGCGTACGAAGGGGGTACGCGCGGTGTACTAATGCGAAGGGCATTACACTGGGCGTAATGTGGTATACGCTTAGTGTATTGCAAGAATTGGTTCGGGGGTGCAAGACCTCGTACGCTGGGCGTACGTGGGGTAAAGTGAAAACCCTAATTTTGATGTTGTACCATATATAAGCACATTAAGTCTTCTTGGATGGCCTCTTTACCAACCTCCAAGTCTCCAAAACCATAGAAATTGTCCCTTAGCCTCCATGGTGGTGTTTTTTTATCTCATTATGTTCATTTTGGTGTTTTTGGGTCATTTCCAAGAAGATGGAGTTTGGTGCAAGGTTGTGGATCAAGGAAGAGCTTGTGGATCTTGATTATTTGCTTCATTTCCATCTTGTTTGACGTAAAAAGCTTTGATATTGTTCATTGGTTTAGATTTATGTTGTATGAGTTTTGGTCCCTTTGTCGCCCCAAAAACGAGATCTAGTGGTTTGGTACCACTCCAGGAGCTATGATTTTCCACTCTTGGTGTATCCGAGGTTCTAGATGCATAAAGTTGTCCCTTTTAGGGTTTAGAATCCCCCCCCCCCCTATGCATGAGATGGTGTCCATTATGTGAAAGTATAATGCTTTATCTTGAAGTTTTGTTCTTTTGGGGCATGCAAAGTCATCAAGTCAATGACTTTATGGTTCTAGAAGTTCAATAAGAAGTAGATATGTGGTTTGGATTCCTGGTCTTGAGCATTAAGAAATTAAGAAGGGTTTTGTCTTAATGGATGAGTATGTTGGGCGTTCAATTTTGTATGTGCAGGATATAATCCAAATAGCGAGTACGCTTAGCGTACAACTGATTATGCCTCATGTACTCATTATCACACCTCCAAACCAGGATGATGGAAACATATGGGGGTGGATGAGTTTCATGAACATTATCACAACATACTGAATAATAGTGATGAAAGCAACACAACAATCATAATTATAATTAGGAATATTACATTGTATCCAAATATTGTTTGTTTCAATACCAATTACATTATGACAAAAGTAAATAATGTGACGTCGTAACGTCCCGTCCTAAAAACATTGTGATTACATGCTTAATGATTTCCTGAGAATACAAGTAGTTTTGAAAAAATGGCAACAATTAAGTTGGTGAGTTTATAAGAGTTTGGTATGTGAAAAATCTATAACTTTTTCCTTTTAAAATGATAGCGTATGATTCCAGAAAATCCAATATTTTCTTAAAAATAAACTATAGTCTTAAAACCCTAGACCAAAAATGTATAAGTATTACTATACCTAAAAATACTATTATGTACTTTTATTCTTATATATAACCATTTGAGCACATGTTACCCCGTAAACCAAATGTATTGTTGATTCCCCATGCGAGTTATTACAACCATGCGAAAACCGTAGTTGGCCTACTACGACGTTCTTCAGGCGTCAGAATGTTAGACAACTGTCACCCTAAACTTGTTGGTCTAGCTGTAGCTAACAACTTAGGTGCAAGATTGTCATTCCCGTAACACAAGTGTCACATTCTCTTACCGGGATTCTGATTATAATTTAGGACTTTAGTGTGTACTCTGGTAGGTACGGTGAATACTATGTCTCACATAATTATATCAACAGGTTTACATATAGTTTAATGAAAACTCTTTTTTGTAAGTGGAAATATTAAATTTCCGTAGTAATTACATAATGTAAAACAATTATACTTTTAAATTATTATTTGTTTTGTCCCTAAATGATAAAACAGTGTTAATGACCCACAAACTATACCCATTATAGCTTATTATAAATGTCTTATTGTACCCATATACACAAGAATATATATATATATATATATATATATATATATATATATATATATATATATATATATATATAACATGTTTAGATGTTCATAAAACATATTTTATACATCAAACACAAGTACATGAACCAATGGTATGTTAAAAATCAATTTTCAGGTTTTTGCCATTTTTACGTCACTAAGCGGTAAATATTGAGTTATAAACTTTGTCAAGTTTATTTTTACCTATTTTATGGTGGTTAAGACAAGCTAAGCTTATATGTTTAAAATAATATATTTTAGGTCAAGTCTCACAAAAATAGTGTCATAACCTAGTCATGACCATTTTTGCTTGAAATCCCATATAGTGTTCATAAAAACCATAGGTTTTTTTTGTAGTTTTGTTTTTATGACCCTTTTTATGTGGCTTATTTATGCTCATTTTTCAAACTTTTACATTTTAAACAAACATACCACACATAAATACTCATAAAACTAGGTAATACCATTATATCATGCACATAATACTTTTACCCAACATAAAGAAGAAACATGCATAACAACTTGTGTCATTATACAAATTTACTTGTATCCCCCCCCCCCCCCCCCCACCACCACCACCACACTAAAACTTGGATAAAACGAAAATGAAGGGGTATGAACTCACATTGAGTGTGTTTCTTAGTGGATAAATAGATGAGGGTGAAGGTTTTCAAGCTTTGAACACTTGAAGACACTTGAAGAACACTTGAATGTCGAATTACCCTATGGATATTAAAACATATTAATGTGTGTAATTGTAACAAAACTAGTATATTTAGGTGTAGAATCACTAGATAATTGAAGAAAATCTTACCAAAAGATGAAGAATCAACTTGTAGTGGATTGATCTTCAGAAAAATGAAGTGTTCTTGAGAGGAAATGAGAAAATGAAGAAGATTAAGATAGTGAAGTGAGAGAGGGAGGAGGCATAACTTTTGGAGGGAGGGTGGCGGTGGTGGGGGGGGGGGGTAAGGGGTATTGGGGATATAGATGAGACTAGTTGTGTATTACCTTATGGTTGGAGTTTTTGTATATAAGATTTTAGATTATGGTAGGTAGCATCCTTGATTCTTGTGAGTTTTTTTTTTAAGTCAACTTTTTATAGAACTTGGCATTTTCATAAAAAGAATGATATTTTTATAAAGAAATATGGTATAAATGAGTCATAAATATTTAATTTGAATTATAAAAATTAAAATTATTATAAAATTAGGTTGATTCCAAAATTCTTTTTGCTAAAGTTTGGGTGTCTATGTTGGGTATAAAATTTATCGCACTTTAATCAGTATTTGTAGTCTTTGTTATGAATTTTCCATGTAGTATAAGGTTTATGAACTCAACTATATTGAGTTAAAAATATTATTTATACCCAAATAATATATAATTTAATTATCAAATTTTTATGTTACAAACCCTAATTAGGGTTTGTCTTCAATAATTTACTGCCATAGAGGTACTTTGTATTATAACTTGTCAATAGTACATTAGAAGCAGTAGGGGATGTCACATTTCTCCCCAAATTCTAATACAAGTTGAGTCAAAATGGTTGACTTTTGTTGACTTTGTTTGACCAAAATTAATTATTGTCACAATCAGTCAGCAAGGATTTTACATGTTAGGCTTCGGTTTGGGCCATCTTTTGGGCTTAGTTGTCTTGGGCACTATTGGGCCATTAGGTTTTGGGCTGATAATTATTTTGTGAAGGCCTACAATGGGTTTGAGTCAAATTTGTAAAATTGGGCCATGGATTGGGCCTTGGGTGGTTTTTGGTATTTGGGCCTTGTGGATTATATGGTTTGGGCCTAATTCTTGGTTCAAACTAGGTGAGGGGTAAATTGGGCATTTACCCTAGTAATGGATTTATGATTATGGTTTGGGACCCAAATGTTGATTGGGTGTTGTTTTGATATTTGATAGTTTGAGGATCGGTAACCAGTAGCCATTGATTTATCCGCGGGATTCAGGAATGCGATGTGAGTTTCCTCACTATGTTTAGCAGGTCAAAGGAACCAATGTCGGCCCATGGTTTCTATGTAGAGTGCTAGATGTATGTGTGAATCTTTCATGTGTATGTGTTTGTATGCTTACTAGGCGGGGCCGGATGGTTATTCTATATGGTAGTACCAGGTTATGCATATATGATTTATATGTGGGTGGGGCCCTATGATTGTGCAGTATGCTAATATCTTTGTGATGTTCGCATGTGTTTGAATATTATATGATTAGATGGTTATATGTTTAGTGGGCGGGGCCCGTTATGCGAGTGTGGGAGGGGCATGTATCTCAGTGGGCGAGGCCCGTTATGCGAGTGTGGGCGGGGCCCGTTATGTGATAAGTTATGTATAGTATGTGGTATCTTGGGGAACTCACTAAGCTTTGTGCTTACGGTTTTCATTTTTTAGTTCAGGTACTTCTATTTTCAAATGGAAGAGTTCGAGATGCTTGTAGGTTACACACCACATGTTTCCACATTCTGTGATTTACTCTTATTCGATGATGTTTTGTTAAATCTTGATCACCATGGTTTTATGGAAATGATATGTATTAACGATTTATTTATTTAAAAAAAAATGATGTCATTAATTTTGGGACATTACAAGTTGGTATCAGAGCCTTGGTTTGAGAGATTCAGACATACTCTCGGGTGTGTCTGAAATCAAACTAAGGATTTGGTAAAGTTTTTAAAAAATGAATTAAAAAGGGAAAAACAAATTTTCTAATACAAGAAAGGGTGTGGTGCATGCAATTGAATGGGCTTAAGTAAGTTTCTCCCAAAATACCCATACATTTTATCTGATATGATTTGATTTATGAATATGTGAATTTTATTCTAGTTAGGGCTAAGGATCATCTCAGTTTTTGCATGATAGAATGTTAGGAGATATGCCTTGTATGCCTATTGCATGCTAGTTCCGATTAGCCTGTGATAGGATGGCCTGATGTGTGATGTATGGTAGCCTAAGAAGCTTGGGATGCTGGATTGGGTATGATTTGTATGTGTAAGGCAATCAATAGTGGGGGTGGGAGCTCCTACTATGGGTTGTAGTATGTGGGATTAGATGCTCGTGATTATTTTATGGATTAGAATTCTACTTCACGAATGTTGCTTTCTTTGTGCTTTATGGAACTCTTAGGTGATGGGAGTTAGCTACTAAGTGAATATGTCAAGTCACAGGTGAAAAAAGTTGAATAATCTTAGAGTGATGGATTTGACCCTATTGCCCAGCTCTTGTCTGAGTCTAACCATTGTAGGGATGAGTATGTTACTCGAAGGATTATCTAAGCTTTGTTGCATATGATTTTGTTCATGAAGTGGGTGATGGGAATTATAGAGAGTTCTTTAGCAGCTGATGGCAGGGTAAGGTCGGGAACCTAGGAAAGCCTAGGGATTGCTTCAGTGGGATTTGTTGTGTTGTTTAGCGAGTGTTGGTGTATGGATTTGAGAAGGTGACTTAGAGGATTTAGGAAAATTCTTAAGGAAAGTATGGAGATGTGTGGAAGGTAGTATTGGGCCCATACTACTGGAAGCATAAGATCTATACTCGAATCAAGCAGAGTCTTGGAGAATCTTGGAAACCAGTGGGATGAGTATTCTTCAATATATTTAGACCTTTTGTATGTTGATTCGTTATGGTGTTGAGCACTCATGAATGGGGTTCAGATTCTAATTCCAGCTCAGGAGAAGGTACTGATTCGATCGATACGCGAACGCGGTAGTCCATCTCAAGGGAGGTTACTTATGATATTTGGAATGGACCCTGGTGGTCGTTGGTTCAGTCAAGCAAGGGAATTTGGAGCTCTTGTATGGTCATCTCGGGGCCTTTTGGGCCAAGATTATAGAAGGGGAATGGGGGCTCATCTGTAGCCCAAAGCCTGTGGATCTCTAGAATCCTTTAGGAAGGAGGATCCTACTATTAGTTCTTTTCATTTGGGATAAGAGGGGAGTTTCGAACCATATCCTCAGGGTGGTCGGGGTAACTCAGGAGGAGGATCTCAATATTCCTTCGGATGCTTTTGTGGGTATGTTATCTTCTGTTTTCTTCTGGGGTGTTATTGGGAAATTGTATTACTTTGGAATTTTTCTTGGATTTGGGTAAGTTATATCACGGGTTGGTTTTCTGCTATTGTTTGGGTTATCAAGGATTGTTATATACCATTTCGCATGCTAAGAGTCTTCAATCAATCATTAGAGGGTCGTATCTTGTTGAGCGAGTTTCAACATGTTCACTTCTTGATTAAGGAATATGTCAGGATCAATTCAGGGGTATTTTTGATGGGTTTTGGTCATAAGACATCCTATGTGCTCATACAAACCCTAAAGCTTGGTTCTAGGTTTCTTTATTGTACATGCAAGTTATCCAAGACTATAAACCCTAATTCTAGCATTCAAGTAATCATATTAATATGTAATCAGGTTTAAGATCATACCTTGATTGTTATGTAGCAATAACAATCCCAATTCCTCCTTGAATTGACTTTGGAAGGCTTAGAGTCACAAGTGTCACTCCTCTAATGGTTCACAAACACCATAAGCAAGAGGATGAAGAGGAGAGAGATTGGAGGCTACCAAAAACGTGTAGAAACCCTAACAAGAAGCTTAGCCACGTTTTTGAGCCTAAAGGGGTCTTTATATAGTTTAGTTGGGCTATTAGGGTTATCTAACAAGGAAACCCTAATTTGGATGCTTAAGCCCTAAGCAACCCATAGACTCCTTTTAATCAAGCCCTTGGACGATTTCCTTATGGGCTTCCCCATAGAATTCGTCCAACCCTTGATACAAGGCAATCCATGGCCCAAATTGCAATTATCTTATAATTACAATTCCAGCCCCTTAAGTTTAATTAATCTCTTTTAGTCACAAAACTAATTACCAATTAATTATTGACTAATATTAATTAAACAATATGATTTCTCCTTTAACATATTATTCCCATAATATATTAATAAATCATATTTAATCCTTTCTCTCCTTAATTCATCCTATCAAGTTGCTTTGGTGAAGGCAACCCAAAAGGACCATGCACCATCGGGTCAAGTACATACCAAAATAGTTATGGACTTAGACACTAATCCAATAGTCTCCCACTTGGATAAGTCTAATAACTATTATGCGTATGACTTCAGATCCTGATCTGCAATCGTAGCTTTCCAAAGCCATTGTCAACTCTGATCCTATCAGATACGTGTGTCATTAGATAAGGGATCATATATTCCTCCATTCTAGATATCGTCTGAGATATGATTTCTAATCATTCTCTTTGTATTATTTCTCAATCTTCGATTTATAATGACTGACTAATTGAACAAATCAAATTAGCCCTAGCCCGGCCGAGCATTTACGTTTGTCATCACTAAATCATCGAGGGTCCCAAAGATATCGCTTGTATCCTTCTTTGGATAAATGGAACGGATAAACTTTGATACAATGTTCGCTTGCACTTACTCACCGAATCACACACAATAGTATGTTTTATAACACCAAGTTACTATTGCGTTTTCATATTATCAATATGCAACCGATTAGCAAGATACAACTCACACATCTCGGTTTCAAGAATATAAGATGTTATCGTCTCACCAATCACTCGTGATACAATTCATGGAGTGATCCAAGTGAGCGTGGGTTTAATCCCATGCTCAAATTCATATTCATAAGCACTCATGAACGTTGCAGCAAACATTTGCTTATGTCTAATACTCTTTTAGACAATCCACACACCAATTCACGACAGTCTTCATTCATATCTACTTCCAACATATGAATGACTGTGGCCCGTTCGAATAATTTTACTGTTCTAAACCAATTAAATTATTCAGGAAGTCAAAACATGCAAAGTGAAACACAAGAATAATACTAATCCCATATGGCCTCAAACCTTTGAGTATAAATAAAACACCTTTTATTTATCACCATATCGATTACTCATTATTTGTCGTTTCGGGTAATCAACATCTTACTTGAATTATTATACTTGTCCCATGCTCCTAGCATGCACACAATGTTTACCTATGGTTCTTACTTTGTGAAATAGACCAAATTGAGCACATTTCCAATCATTCTCATTTCACAACTCCTAATCCTTTTTCATAAGTGTAAGAATATCAAATTTTTGCTACTTATAGAATATGCTAGATTCTAACATTCTATGCAATGATTCTTTCGTAATGTCACTGCACCAAAGTCACAAAGACTATTTCCAATGATATTACAAAATCTTCTATCGGAGATTGTTACAAGACAATTCCTTAGATATGATGTCTCTCACTCAAAGCACATTCTTTGAATATCCTTTTGCATAAAAGTTTCTAATCTAGAGATAGATGTTCAATATTCAATTCCCAATATGGACACGCTTCCATATTTTCCATTTGACAACTCATTCTTAATAGAATATTTTCTATTCATAATAATGTCAATATGGTCCATTCAATACCATGCTTCCAACTACTCACAAGCAATCAATCCTCGTCGAACTTTGGATTGTCCTTTGATAGTTGTTTAATTATTTTAGTCAAAACCGATCCTAGTCCATTTTCCCTCTAAATGCGCTAGACATTTGGAAAATTTTAGAATGGTCAAACATTAAAGCATTTGCAATCGATCCTATACCCGAAGCGTATGGGACACGATCCATAATGTTTTATTTGCTATGTTCTCAAAATTCGAATTGTGAAGAGGAATGCCGTAATCATAATCGAAATTTTAAGAACACACTATGTACCTTTGACTAAATTTATCAACATTTCTCAACCTAATCCTTTAGATTTGAAATGAAGCATAATATTCTCTCCCTTAATTATAGCAAAACAACTTTACAACCCTTACGACTTTGCAAGGTATAACTCTTGTTTTCTATAATTAATATTGCCAACTTGCAAAACTTTACATAATAATCATACAATCATAACTTTTATGCTCCCACTATCATGATGATTACTATAAAAACATAACACTTATGCTCCCACTAGCTTCGACATGTATTCAAAACATCTTAACTTCCAGAAAAACAATACCTATTGAATTTCTTAAGTCCATGTTTCTAATACTTGATGCTTTGATAATCTTTTATCAAGGCCTCTTAAGCTTATACACCTTTGCCTTAGATAGTTCATATGTGTGTCTAAACAATTAAGACTAATTGCCAAACCTCACAATTCAAATCATGGAAAGGGATACCGTAACCATAATCGAATTCGAGAATGCAATTTTACAATCACTATCTTCTTAAAATCTTTCTTAGTGAAAGCATTTCCTCACAATCATTTTCATGAAGGAGGAAATCTTATGACACTTAGATTTTAATGGTGTATGTATTTCTATCCATGTGAATTTGTTAAAACCAATGTTTACGACAAATTCCAACTAATATGGACAGAACTCTTTTAATCTTGATTTCTTGCCTTATGGTAGCACAGCTGCCCACCACGTCTTCCAAGTAGTTAAGCAGCTCACCTTTTCCTATCAATGTACCTTTCATTGATTAAGGTGCTTTGCCTTTTATGCGTTCAAAATGAGAACTCATAGAGAACTCACATGCATAATTAACTCAATTGGAAACAACACAGAAACAAAATAATGTCAACACGATAGGTTGTAAACCTCAACTCGTGTGCTAGTGATGATCGATAAGCTTTATTTAATTTTTTCTTGAAACCTTTCAAGACCAATAAGACTCCCACTGACTCCTTGACATATAAGATTCTCTTGTCAATAACCATTTCTTGACAAAACAAATATTCAAGAGTTAGTGTAGCTTTTATCAAAATACTTCATAAATTGGTCCTAGTTGGCCTTTGTCTTATTCAAGACATCACAACTTTCCACATTTGATGAATGTTATAAACCTTCTTAATACTTTTCACTCATTGTCACAATCTTAACTCTAAGACTTGTTTTGGAACGAAGTATGATTGATTTCTTGATTTAACCATTTCTTCAATTCTTGATTCCTCTACTTAGACATACAATTGTGCTAAGACTCACTTAGAGGATCAATTAAGATATGGTTCTTAATCATAAAGACCTATCATAAAGCATAAAAGGTACTCTCCCTTCTTCTTAGAATGGATTAACTTTTATCTTTCTGCCTACTTGATTCTTATTCGTTTTGCTATTGATTTAAACATTTTTAATCAATTCCGAATTACACTTAATGTTATAAGTATAATCATATTTACTAAACCTTTAGTAAATCATGACGAATACCTTTGTTACTCTTATGGTGGACTTGATCAATACGCAACTTTGTGTACTCGATCTCCTAGTCCTTCACTTAACACTTTGTCAACGAATTAGTCTAATTTCCAAATATGAAATTTCTCATTCATCATGCAACCAAGTTGCGTGATTCTAAATTTCTGTCCAATTGAAATTTGGGCGATGAGAAACTCTCCCTATTTGGTAAATTCTCAACATTTCCATAAGCACCATAAATCATATCCATTTGTTGTAGAAATATGCAAACACCAATTTTCATAACGATTTCATTGCAAGGAAGTAAACAAATAAATAAATAAGTCAAACAAAATTTATTTTATTTATAAAAACAGCGGAAAACATTTGTTTTTACAATGCAAAATCCATTGAAAACTATGTATTTCAAAAGGAAAATTTCTAACAACTCTATCATAACTATCTAAGCTCAAAATATAATCTTCAAGTCCATGCGATCAAGATCTATTTCTTGTGATTAGATTCATCTTGCTCTTTCACCAAGCTTCCTTTCTTTTCACCGATCCTACAAAAACATTCAAATGCAATCTTATCACATCATGTATTTTGAATCAATGAATAGGAACTTAACGAAGTTAGATAGTGGATTTTACCTGAAGCGCAGTCATACTCTTTGACTCTCCTATCTTTGGAATTTTCAGGCTCTTGGGGCAGACTTCTATCCAACGCCCTTTCTCTTGGCAGCAAACGTAGGTCACTTCTCTTAGAACGTCCTCGGAAGCATGGTCAATTGACTTTCCCAACAAATACGCTCCATTGCTTCGCCAAATCATTTCTGATTCAGCAGCAATGAGCATGTAAGTTAGGTCAGTGAGGTTGTCGTCATGATCCATCATATAATACTTTCTTTTGAACTCATTATACGATTCAGGAAGTGACCACAAAACTCAATTTACAGCCAACTCATTCGGGAATGACACACCCACCATTATCAACCTATCAATGTGTGATTTCATTCCTAGAATGTGGGCACACACGAATTTACCATCTTCATGTTTCATTTCCAACAGGGCCTTAGTGATATTGAACCTTTCAATTCTTACAATCTTGTGGGTTAGGGAGAACAATTGGAGGAGGTGGAGGAAGTGAAGCACGATTTCTTGTTCCTCGATCGAATCGTGGAATACCATCTTCATGTGGAATGCTTGTTCCACGGGATTTGGGAAGACCATAGTTGTCGAACTTTGACATCTACAAAACGGTAGAAAGCAAATTCAAGTTAGTTGATCGATTGAGTCCTTAGTAAATCACCCAAATGAGATACTAAGGCTAGGACCCAACACAATATGCTACAACCTAGAAAAGGGATGCCGTAATCTAGTTGCAGAATATTTGAAGGTAAGTGAATGACGATTCACTAATTTCCACCATGAAAAATGAAAAAGAAATTTAAGTTTTAAATCTATGAAAACTCCTAGAACCTTTGAGATTCACTGAACATTTCAATGGCATGTTTAAATCTCGATATGCCCCTCTTGTTTGTGACTGGGATGTCGAGTATCACAAAGCGGGTGTGAATAACCATGCAAACTTACATGGTGCCCTCACATGTTACAGTCACCTATTCCATGTGTCGGTAAACCACACACGCTCCACCGAACTATGACAAACATTGAGTCATCCTTTGCTACCTTTGCTTAGAACCATTTAGTGTGCCGGTAAACCACACACGCTCCACTAACATCTTCGCAAGGGCACAAAGTGTAATTTCATGGAATTGCATCAATTCACTTTTGCCTAGGTAACTAAGATTGGGAATTTGAGAAACATTTAGTTACTTTTTTATTTCATTATACTTATAATGGAAGGTTTCGTCATATCCTACCTGTTCGGCTAATGACCCTCCACTAGTCAAGAGTGCGGTGGGTAAGAGTGGATACCCATTCAATCGCCATTTTATAGGTAATTTCCTTAAACACCCCTTATAGACCAGCTTCGTGAATGAGGCCTACGAACCGTAAGACTGACTTTTACTCATACATATATATAATGTTAGACTTTTAATGTTATATATATAGTATATGGTGTATTTTTATACTTTTAAAATACTAGGTGGTCAAATTTAACAATTATACTTTTAATTCAATTAAATTGCAAACCTAAACTTTTATGGATTTATTAAACCTCTTTTAATTATACACCTTAATTAATTAATAAAACCATAAGGGTGTGAATTGAACTTTTCAAAACATTATTAGAGTTTTAGAATTTAACATTCCTAATTAAACTTTTAATCAACTTTTAAATTCCAAAACTTGAGGGCAAGTTTTGAAACCTTTTTCAAAACATTAGGGTTTTAACTATTTAAATTTCAAAACTTCAAAAATTTGGGTTCAAATTTAAACTATAAAACCTAAAGGGGAAAATATGAAACTTTTCATAACAACAAGGATCAAATAAAAAATAATTTTAAATTAACATTTAATCACATAATTATCCATATTTGATTTATTTAATGATTTCTTGCAAAACAATTTATCAATTTACTCAAAATAATTAATCAATTATCTTATAAGGAAACAATTATCTTATTAATTGATAAATATCTTCATTTAGATCAAAAATATAGTCAAATATATCATATAATCAGATTAATATTGATCTAACATGATAAGGTAACTATCCTAATGCAAAAACAACAAGAAAACCCGAGATTCCCTCCTTCTGACGAGCTGACTCGTCGAGTCAGGCTTGGACTCGTCGAGTCTGCATGGACTCGGCGAGTTCAGCTATGGACTCGGCGAGTCCAGCCTTCAAAACACCAAAAAACGATTTTTCCAGTTATACAATGCATCAATACAATTGCAACCAAGCTAGGCTCTGATACCACTGATGGGTTTTGGTCGTAAGACATCCTCTGTGCTCATACAAACCCTAAAGCTTGGATCTAGGTTTCTCTATTGTACATGCAAGTTATCCAAGACTATAAACCCTAATTCTAGCATTCAAGTAATCATATTAATATGTAATCAGGTTTAAGATCATACCTTGATTGTTATGTAGCAATAACAATCCCAATTCCTCCTTGAATTGACTTTGGAAGGCTTAGAGTCACAAGTGTCACTCCTCTAATGGTTCACAAACACCATAAGCAAGAGGATGAAGAGGAGAGAGGTTGGAGGCTACCAAAAACATGTAGAAACCCTAACAAGAAGCTTAGCCACGTTTTTGAGCCTAAAGGGGTCTTTATATAGTTTAGTTGGGCTATTAGGGTTATCTAACAAGGAAACCCTAATTTGGATGCTTAAGCCCTAAGCAACCCATAGACTCCTTTTAACCAAGCCCTTGGACGATTTCCTTATGGGCTTCCCCATAGAATTCGTCCAACCCTTGATACAAGGCAATCCATGGCCCAAATTGCAATTATCTTATAATTACAATTCCAGTCCCTTAAGTTTAATTAATCTCTCTTAGTCACAAAACTAATTACCAATTAATTATTGACTAATATTAATTAAACAATATGATTTCTCCTTTAATATATTATTCCCATAATATATTAATAAATCATATTTAATCCTTTCTCTCCATAATTCATCCTATTAAGTTGCTTTGGTGAAGGCAACCCAAAAGGTTATGGTTTTTTGTTGTCAGCATAAGAACTCAAGGAATTGGCAACCCAAAAGGTATGTTTGCATGGGTTGTAGGCGGTTAGAGTTCAGTGGTTCTTCAACAATGGAAGTTGGGGTAAAGATTCACCAGTTCAGGGCAAAGGTTATGGTTTTTTGTCGTCAGCATAAGAACTCAAGGAATTGGTATGCTATCATGGGAAGTGATTTGGATTATCAAACTCGTTAAGGTCTTAAGAGTATTCTTTCGGATTTTAGAAGTTGGGCGATCATTAAGTTGAATAGTAATGGAATTCTGGTACTGATTAGCGCATGTCATAGGTGGTTCATACTATATGAGGTTGACGAGTTAGGAATCCATTGGGATTTAAGAGATGAGAGAACTTCGCAGAATCCAAGTGGGGGAGGCTCGATCAGAATTTTCGAAAGTTTGGAAGGGTGTGGAACTAGCTTCACATCATGACCAGGGAGAGAGACGACCTAAGTGGCCGTTTAGATTAAGATTATGTAAGTGAGAGTTCAAGAAACTTCCAATCTTTGGTTAGTGTCTTCTTTGTTATGCATAGGAGGCTTGTGGTTAAGTCCAGATTGAGGGCTTTGGGATTCAAAGCGTGACCCAAGCACCTGATTTGATGCAATTGGATGTAGGTTTTGGCTCAGGAGGTGTGGGGATGTGATGTGTATGGTGTGGTAAGGCCATGGGTGGTAACCATGGTTGGTTAGAAGTTTTGTAAGACTGCGATGGGATCATAACATTCACTAGTTCGAGGTGGACTATCGTTAGAGGTGGTCATGAGCGGAAATAGGGAATCAGTTCGTACATTGAGCACACCGGTCAGAATTGTCGAGGAGTAATTCTCTGTTTAGGTTGAGGACTATTGGGGTCTGAGGAGAAGTCGGGCCTGTATAGCTCTAGATAGGTGGGACCTGTAGGCAAGGCTGCTCTATGGTATAGTTGGGTGGGGCCCATGTGATTATGGTAATACATGTGGGATCGGGTAGAGACCGTTGGGTTCTAGGTTTTGTATCTTGAGTTGCCGGATTAAGTGGGTGATCAGTTTGTGACGCATAGTGGTTTATAGGCTAAGTAGCCTTGTTATTTGGACTCTTGGGAACCAGGTGGTTGGACGAGGTGTGAGAATTGTAGTCTCAGCGATGGTTGGAAACCTTTATATCTCAGGCTAGTGAGGAGTTGTCGTGAATCTGAAGGTTTTGGGTGAAATGCGCGTGCAGATCTGTGGATCTCGGGTTATGAATTGAGTTTAGGGTTGGTTTTGGGTGAGATTTTGAGTTGGTATCATGAGTGTTTTTATTTTTCTTTCCAGTGGGATAAGAATTGGGGTATCTATATGCCAAGGGCATCGTCGAAGGGTTCAAGAGTAAGGAATGAATTCATTTTTTGTGATAGATCAAGTCATTGTGATTGTGTCTTGGATTGGTTCTATCTGTGAAGGGCATCAAGATAAGTCAAGGTGGTACTACTGATTTGGAACTAATGTGTGGAGTTACTTGTTATTCGTAGAATATGTTTGGTTACTTGTAGTTTGGGTTAAACAATCTTAGAGTAAAAGATTTGAACCTGTTGCGCAGCTCTCGTCTGAGTCTAACCGTTGTTGGGATGAGTCCTCTACTCGAAGGATTATTTGAGCCTTCTGTCAAGTAAAAGTGATATGCAACAATTACTGGTTTGTGATTATGTTTTCTAGTGGGAACCTCAAGTTATCAGAAGTCGAGTTGTTAGTTGGGAGATAAGTGGAATGGATTTAGCAATGGTTTAGTATGGGTGGCCTGTTAGGGAGTCAGACCATATCGAGACTTCTGATTTTAGATTAAGTAGACATGGTTAATTTAGGAGGGACTACTTTTAAGTTGAGAAATGATTTTTTCATCTTCGGGTTGAAGAGCCCTGCTTGGGTTGGTTCTGGTTGCCTTGGGAAGGTTGTGGCATGCTTGGGGTTGTGGTCGTATTGCATAGGTTGTCTTCGGTGTCAGGGATGGTAAGGAATGATTTCGAGGATGAAATCTAATTTAAGTGGGGGTGTAACATCCCAAATTTTTAGGTATGAATTTTATAAGATTATTTATGTATTTTCAGGGCAACTCGATGAGTTGGGAGGCTTTGACGCGTCGTGTAGAATGTTTATGCCCGCTTATATTTCCATGTCTACTCGACAATTTGGAGGACCCCAACTCGACGAGTTGAGGCTGTGCATGAAAACCCTAATTTTTAGGGGTTATAGCCTATATTAAAGGACCTTAAACCTCCTCACTGGCCTCCCTTACCACCTTATTGTCCAGAGAAAAACTCCATATGTGCTTTCTTGCTTTCGTGAGTGTGTGTGAGCTTTGGAGAGTAAATCTTGTGTTCTTTTGGAGGAAATAAGAAGATTGATGTAACGCCTAATTCCCAATATGTATTTAATTAAAGATTTATTCCTTTTTGTATAAAAAATCGACAAGTTTGAGGCCCCAAACTCGTCGAGTAGGAATGGAAATTAGACACGAGTTGTCAAGTCTACTCGATGAGTTGAGATCCCCAACATGACGAGTAAGCCGACAGGGGTGAAACCCTAATTTTTCGGTTTTGCACCCTATTTAAGCATCTTAATCCCCACATGTTGGCCTTATTTCGAGCCTCCAAGTCCCAAACCCTAAATCCAGGAACCCAAATGCATTTGTTAGCTTATGAGCCATGTTTTAGTAAATTTTTGTGTGCGTGGAAGCTTGTGAAGGAAGGAGAAGCTTGGGGAATCAAGAAGAGGCTAGTAGATCCAGAGACTCCATTTCATTCTCATCATTTTCGGGTATGCAAGTATCAAACTTTCTTAGTAGCTTCTTAGGTCTCCTTATTGTCATTTTACTAGGTTTTTGGTCCAAGAAGCATGATCCTTGGGAAATGGACATCCCAAGTGAGTATACCTTCAGATCTAGGACCTAGAAGGGCTCTCATCGCATGAAGGTGCAAACGTTATGTCCATTGAAGCCCCATGCAAGCTTTAGGATGTTATTTTGGCCTTTTAAGCTCCAAAAGGCCATGTATGGAGGAAAAAAGTGGAAGCTTTACGTGTTTTGTAGTTTCTAGAGTCCAAATCTTAATTTATATGCCTTGGTTTAGAGTATATATGGTGTTGGGACCAATATATAGGTCTTAAAGAATTAGGGTTTGAGCTAAACCCATTATGTAAGGATAATAACAGGTAAAGTGGGAAACTTTACTCTTAAAAGGACATTTCCAGAGTATATGTAAAGTATGAAGCTCAGATCTGAAGAATAAGGGCTTAACCCATTGAGATGGCTTAACAGATTAAGGAAAACATCGAGAGAGGAACTCTATGAGTTGGTTCGAAATGCCCCGACCCCGTAGAAGGAAAAACTCGACGAGTTCATGTAACATCCCAATTTTCAAGGCTAAAAATTTCATTTTTATATAACGATTTAGAAAAACGTGTATAAGAAAACATCATCGAGTCACATCATCTCATAAAACCATAGTTACATGTCTCAAAGTCGTATCATAAAATAGTAATAATGTCATAGTACAATCCTAAGAATCTCATAATGCGGAAATAATGTTTGTGTGTGATGCACTGCTACCGTGCCGTCTCCTTCCCCTTCGATGAAGAGGTACCTGGAAACAAAACTGAAAACTGTAAGCACGAAGCACAGTGAGTTCCCCCATCATACCACATACGATACATAACACATTCTTCCAGGCAAATCTGGGTGCCCAACCTACCCTGCTGAGCATACCGGGGTGCTCAACTTACCCCTGCTAGGCATACCGAAGTGCCTAACCTACCCATGTCATACATATCAGGGTGTACAACCTACCCCTCCAGTTTATCTCAACTGGTTACCGGGACTATTTCATCCCTACTACTACCACATAAAACATAAAATAATCATACTGTCAGTTATACTGGGGTGCCCGACCTACCCTTTGGCCCTATCAACCAGATATGGTGACTATTCCCCCTACTACCACTATCACATAACATCATATCATACTAGCGCATAAAACATATTAGATAGTGGCAAAGCAGACACTTATCACGAAGATAATCATCCATAATCACTCCTATTAGTGGGCCAACATTGTGGCCTTAGACCCACCTCTACTGGAAGGTAACTCACCTCAATGGCGTGTAGTATCTAAACTATCCTCAGTGTTGGGATCAAATCCTCTCAAATTCCTCAAACTCCTACACATAACAACCTTCTTTAATTTACCATTTAATAATCATAACCTTTCAAGGATCAACTCAAGTTAAATACAAAGTCAAAGGCAATACTCTGGTCAAAGTCAACTTCTGGTTGACTCAACTCGCCGAGTTGGCCCATCAACTCGTCGAGTTCCATAATCCACAAAATATTGGAACTTCAATTATACTCTTTGAATCTTTCAAGAACTTGTCGAGCTCTCCTTCATACAAAATCGGGACCTTTTGCTCATGACTCGCCAAGCTCATCCTTCAACTCTTCGAGTCCTGCTTCATATAAGTTGGAATGTTTAGCCCTTGACTCACCGAGTTATTCCTTAAACTTGTCGAGTTCTTCTTCATATAATTTGGGACATTTCCTTGAGCTCACCAAGTTCTTTGATCTTCAAGTACATGTTCACATCTATCTTGTTGAGTCCTCTTCTAGACTCAACCATACTGATCAGAAACAAAAAAGGTTGGGGAACCATGACCCGACTCGCCGAGTCCTAAGAACGAATCGTCGAGTCCCCCAAAGTCCAAGTCCATACAGTCGATTTCAGTCGGGCTTATTGCGTCCAAGGTGTAGATCTGACCTCCTAGGGTTGATATAAAATGTAAAGTTACAAGCTTTACGTGCATGCCTGTGTGTTATGAAGCTAGAACAACAAAAATAAGGCATAAAGGAGTCTCAATACATGGGATAGGGCCATAGCTCAATAAAAGCGGTAATTTTGAGCTTCCTGAGCTCAAATGTTCTGAAATCTGAAGTCATCACTCCAATATACACTCAAATCCATAAGTGACTTAAAAATGGCCCAAAACTAACAATATGCAAGCCCTAAAGAAGATCTAAGTGATGGAAAGCCAAGGTTGAAGCTTTTTACCTTAAACAAGCTGGAAATGCAACCTAAACTCTGGATCTACTGCCTTCTACTTGAATCTCCAAGTCTTTCCTTCCTTCTCTAAGCTTCAAATCACTAAAATGGCATAAAAAGCTCAAGAACACTCACAAACAGATTAGAGTTTCAAGAATACGGTCTGAGGGTGATGGAGGCCGGAGTGGAGGCCATATAACTTGTTTAAAAAGGGTGCAAACCATTTAGGGTTTCATTCAGATAGATCTACTTGTCGAGTCGGGGCTTCCAACTCGTTGAGTAGACTCTTTCACCTGCATCCAAGATTCGTCGTTACTCGACGAGTTTAGGGCCTTAACTCGTCGAGTCCTAATATAAAGTGCAAAAAATCATAATTAAATTTGTACCGCGAACCAGGCGTTACAGTTCAGGATGGACTCAACAAGTTAGAACAATTTGTCTTGACTCTGTAAAGGGTAGAAATTGACGAGTCTAGGAGGGACTCGACAAGTTGACTCGTTTATCACGATTCTGCTGAGCATGGAAACTCGGCGAGTCAGAGGGATGACTCGACGAGTTGAGTCAACTTTGGATGTTAGGTTTGATTTTGACTGGATGTTGACTTTGTCCTTGACCTTGACTTTGACTAATTTTGACCCATGAAGGGGTCTTATGTATATAATGGTATCTAAGGGGTTGTTCTGTATAGGACGTGAGTAGAGCCAATATTAGGAGCAGAGACGTTCAGTTATTTGACCCGACATCCGAGGTTAGTTTTATCCTATAGGAACAGGCCGAAGGCACCAATTCCAGACCATGTATGTATGTTAGTATGTTCCAGACTAAGGTCAGATGCCGGATGGGCTTGATGTAGGTTTATATGTTTCCCGGGTTTTGACTTGGATTCGAGGCGGTACCCGATGAATGTTTGTATGCTTGATGTCTTTGTGATTCTTTCATGTGTTTGTTTATGTATGTTTCCAGGCTACGGTCCGATGCCAGGGCGGTTCCTGAGGGATGTTTGTATGCTTTTCAGATCTCGATCTGATATCGGGCAGGGCCCGAGGAATGTTTATATGTTTATGATCAGGTGATTATGCTTATGTTTATGTGTATTAGTAGATATGCTCATACGTATGCCAAGCTTTGCTCGATGTCAGGCGGGGCCCGATACCGGGTAACATCGATGTCGGGCGGGGCCCAATGTAGCAAGGTGGGGCCCATGATATGTTGTTATGTGATTATGTGATATGTGTATTGTATGTGGTAGTTTGGGGAGACTCACTAAGCTTCGTGCGTACAATTTTCCAGTTTTGGTTTCAGGTACTTCCGCTAGTAAGGTGAAGAGCTCAGGATGACTGCATTGCACACACCACAACGTTTAGCCCATGATGATTTACTCTGATGTTTGAACATGTGATTTTGATATAGTTTTTTGATATGATGTTTTGAGATACTATCACTTATGTTTTTATGAGATGATTTGGCTTACTATGGTTTTATTTATAAATTAAAATTGAAACTTTTGGAATGTGTTTCCGGGATGTTTCAAGTTGGTATCAGAGCCTTGGTTTGAGGGATTCGGATATCCTCTCGGGTGTGTCTGGACTCAAGTAAGTACTCCCAAATTACCTATACAAGCTTGTTATGTTATGATTATGAAAACGACATGCTAGATTAGGGCTAAGGATCTAGGAATGATGCCTTGTATATCTGTTATATGATAATGAGAACTGTATGCTAGTTTAGGGATAAGGATCTAGGAAGGATGCCTTATGTGCCTGTTGTATGTGCTTATTGAATTGTATGTTAGTACTGATTAATCAGTAATATGATAGCCTGAGAAGGACATGCTTGATTATGTTTACTCAATGCTCGAAGGTTGCTTGCTTTGTGCTTTTAGGAGTTCTAGTTATTTTCAACTAACCAGTAAACAAATACGTTAAGTTACATATTACGAGGACTAAATAATTTAAGAAGGTTAAGTTTAGCTTTGTTTCGAAGCTCTCCTTTGAGACTAACCACTATAAGGTAGAACCTCTCATTCGAAGAATTATCATGTCTTAGTGACATGTAATTGTATTTGAGATCTAGTTAAGGGAGATAGCATAGACTTCTTATGCAATTGATAGCGGAGAGTTGGTTGGTGATTACCCTAGGGAAAGCCTAGGATGAGATTAGCGCGTGAAGCAGTAGTAGTAGTAGGGACTTGGTAAAGTCAAGAAGTTTCTTGAGTAAAGTACAGATAGATGTGCAAGGTAGTATGGGCCCATACTACTGAAAGCAGAGGATCCATACTCGAATCAAGGAAGGCTGAGATGAATTCAGGGAACTTGTAATATATGTGATCCCTCAAGATATGATGAGTATTCTGATGTTTGTTATGGTGTATTTTCAGTATGGTGAGGCTACACACTAGACCAGCTGGCACTTCAAGCGCTGGTGAGGGATCAGGATCAAACTCTAGATCGGGGTGGCTAGATGAGAATATAAGAGAGTTCATTTCATCTCAGGTCACGTGCAGTATCATTGACTAGAATCATGTGATCTTTGGTACGATCAAGGAGTGCATCTTGGAGCTTTTGGATGAGAGACTGAGTGCTTTCCGTACCGAGGTGGCGGCCATGATGGGGTCGCGCATGCTGACGTTCAGGGAGTTCAAAGCTTGTGGATCTCCTAACTATCATGGGGCTTAGGACCCCATTCCTAGCGGCAGGTGGTTAACTATGTCGCCAACGCCTTTCGGACCAGCAGATGTCCTGAAGGGGACAAGGTTTGACTTGCTTCTTGCCACCTGAAGGACACAAAGTGAGATTGGTGGAAGGAGGTTAGGAGAGATATTAAAGATGATGCCGTTATTGATGTGATGAATTGTAGTGATATCTTGACCACATTTAGGGCCGAGTTTTGCACCTCTGATTGAGGTAAAACATCTTGCGAGGGATTTTTAGTACCTCCAATAGACTACGGAGACGGTGGCCGAGATCACCACTATGTTCAGGGAGAGGGCCCTTTTTGTTCCGCAGTATGTTGCAGATGAGGAGATGAAAAAGTCCTGATACCATGAGATGCTGCGGAGCGATATCCGCCAGTTTGTGAGCCGATCCAGCGGTAAGATGCTGGAAGATATGATTGCTAGGGCGAGAGAGAGAGAGAGAGAGAGAGAGTTGGATTTGGAGATAGAGATGAAGAGGAAACTAGATGGGGTTCAGATAGGTAGTTCCGGAAAAAAGCCCAAAGTATCAGATCACAAATCGAGGAGACAGTAGGGCCGTAGCCGGTTTGGCAAGTGTGGCAAGATGCAAGAGAGGGCGTACACGGTGGGGAGTTTAAGCTGTTTCAAATGCGGCCAGACTGGTCATATGAGCAGAGATTGTACTGCTACCACCATCACCACATTAGTTTCAAATATGATTTGATTTCAGTGCAATCCGATAGGCCATAAGAGGGCCTAGTATCTGAGTTTAGCAGCAACAGGTTAGGTGGCGGCACCCGCTCCCGCGATGTTGAGGATTACTGATGGTCGTCTAGGTTAGGCTGAGGCACCTACGACGAGGAGTAGGGTTTCCAGCTTACTGCGGAGGAGGCACGTGCAACTCCTAATGTTGTGACGAGTACGTATTCTCTCCTTATCTCCTTATTTTTATTTATTTTCTCTTACGATTACGTGTTTCATTATAGGATCATTCCTTGTGAATGATCTATTTGTTCTGGTATTGTTCGATTCTGGGGTTACCCGATCTTTTCTGTCTCTCGCGCTCAGGAAGCGATTTGTAGGGGCTCTAAGGGAGCTGGATTGCCTACTTTATGTAGTGATAGAAGATGATAGGACCGTTTGGGTTGCGAGGGTTCACCGAGGATGTACACTGCAGTTGTTTGAGGAGCAGTTTTATGTGGATTTAGTCCTTATTCCCTTGCGAGGGAATAATGTTATAGTTATTATGGATTGGTTGAGCCTCAACGGGTTAGTGATTGATTGTGAGCACCAGCTAGTGAGAGTTCAGACTCATAGTGCAGGAGGGTTAGTGATTCAGGGCGAGAGGCCGCACTGTGGACTAACTTTGTGTTCAACAACGAGGTCTAAGCATTACCTTCGTCAGGGTTGCGCAAGTTATGTCGCTTATGCCATGGATACCCAAGATAAGGGTAAGGCGACAATGGATGATGTACCAATTGTGCAAGAGTACCCAGATGTATTCCCAAAGGATTTCCCTAGGATACCTCTGGAGAGGTAGGTCTAGTTCAGGATTGACATAGTTCCTGGTGCGGATCCGATAGCCAAGGCACCATATCGGTTGGCTCCTCCCGAGATGCAGGAGTTATCTGCGTAGCTGCAAGGGATACTAGACAAGGGATTTATCAGGTCGAGCAGTTCGCCATGGGGAGCCCCGATCCTGTTTGTGAAGAAGAAGGATGAGTCACATCAGATATGGATAGACTACCAGGAGCTGAATAAAGTAATGGTGAAGATCCGTTGTCCCCTCCCAAGGATTGATGACTTGTTTAACTAGCTACATGGTGAATCTTGGTTATCAATGATTGATTTCCATTCGGGTTATCATCGGATGCGAGTCAGGGATGACGATGTGCCAAAGATAGCTTTTCAGACTCGCTATAGTCACTATGAGTTCGTGGTGATTCCGTTTAAGCTCACCAATTCTCTTTCCGCGTTCATGGACCTCATGAACAGTGTGTTCAGATAGATGTTGGATCGATCTGTCATAGTCTTCGTCAATGATATCTTGGTTTACTCCAAAACTCAGGAGCAGCACGAGGAGCACATGAGAGAGGTGCTGGAGACTCTCAGGTGGGAGAGACTTTTCACAAATTTCTCCAAGTGTGAGTTCTGGTTACGCGAAGTGTAGTTTCTGGGGCACCTTGTCAACCAGATGGGTATTGGTCGATTCAACCAAGATAGAGTTCGTGTTGTAGTGGGAGATACAGAGGTAACCATCTAAGATTCGGAGTTTTCTTGGTCTAGCGGGTTATTATCGGAGATTCATGTAGAATTTATGCAAGATCGATGTTTCTCTAACCCGACTGACCAAGAAATCGGTCACATTCCACTGGGGGCCTGAGCAACAAGCAGCCTTCGAGACTCTCAGACAGCGGTTGTGCAAGGCACCGATTATGACTTTGCCAAAGGGCGTCGAAGACTTCATGGTTTATTGTGATGCTTCGATCATGGGCATGGGAGTGGTATTGATGCAGCAAGGGCACGTGATAGCTTACGCTTCATGGCATTTGTAGCCTCACGAGGCAAACTATCTGACACATGGTTTAGAGTTGGGGGTTGTGGTTTTCGACCTCAAGATTTGGCGGCATTACCTCTATGGGGTTCTTTGTACCATTTACACATACCAAAAGAGCTTGAGGTTCCTCATGGATCAGCCGAATCTGAACATGAGGCAACCTCGGTGGTTAGATATAGTAAAAGACTATAACTATGAGATCCTATACCACCCGAGCAAGGCTAATATGGTGGTTGATGCCCTGAGCCGCACGGCAGTGGCGGCTCTGATTCAAGACATATATTTGAGGATGACAGTGATCACTTTGTTGCTAGAGCAGATCCAGGAGGCGCGGGTCAAGGGCCTGAAGGAGGAGCACCGAAAGTGGGAGAGGATCATAGGCTAGGTTGCCTCATTTGATTATGATGGGTATGGGTTGTTAACCCTGCATGGGAGGGTCTGGGTTCCGTACTGGGGCGGTGTACGGCAGGTTCTGATGGATAAGGCCCACAAGTCGAGATTTTTCATCCATCTCGGGGCGATGAAGATATATCGGGATATTTGCCTTGATTATTGGTGGCCCTGCATAAAGTGGGATGTATCATGGTATGTAGAATGGTGCTTGACCTGCAGGAAGGCCATGGTCAACATGGTGTTGATGCGATTTGGGTCATTATGGACCTACTGACGAAGAGTGCTCACTTCCATGCCATTAGTGAGAGATCTTCTATAGAGAGATTGACTGAGATCTATGTGACAGAGGTGGTAGCATGGCACAGAGCGCTGATATTAATAGTGTCACTTCGAGACATACGATTCACTTCCAGGTTTAGGAATAAATTTCATGATGAGTTGGGCATGTGTCTTCATTTCAGCACTGCATACCACCCGCAGACATTCGAGCGTAGGGAGTCTAGATCTAGTGTATGGAGTGATAGATCTACCCAAAAACGTCTGAATGAGAGTATGGACTGGATGAACTTGCTGAATCCATGAACGGACTCGACAAGCCACTTAGGGTTTACCCGATAAGTCTGAACACGCTTCAATTCGTCGAGTTGACGGGTCTACTCGACGAGTATAGTTGGTTTTCATAAGGTGTTTGAGGAAACGAGGGGACTCGACGAGTTTAGTAAGCATGGAATGTTGACTCAAGTTTGACCTTTGTTGACCTTTGGAGTTTGAACCAAATATGACTAATGGAGACCATAGAGGGGTAGAATGGTCTTTTAACCTTACCAAGAGTTAGAGAGGGGTTAGTAGGAGTTATTAGAATATTGGTCTAATTAGAGATAATCACCACATGTATTAGGCAGAGGCTAGTTCGGTGATTCGTGTATGAGGTGTATTAGCTTGCTTACTTCAAGGTGAGTCTTCTCACTATACTTTACCTACAGTGGTAACTATGTGTGACCAGAGGGTCTTATGTTCTTGCTTGAGTTATGCATTTTTGTGTGACATGTATTGTATGTTATATTATGTGTTACTTAGACCGGTCCGGAGGGTCCAACGAACTATGAGATCGGAGGGTTCTCAACCATACCGGACCGGAGGGTCCAACAAGCCATGGGACCGGAGGGTCCCAACCAAACCGGACCAGAGGTTCCAACGAGCTGTGGGACTGGAGGGTCCTACTGAGACACATTGACTGGAGGGTCTTACACAGCTATAGCCTCGAGTGGCTAGTTCTTTGTGCATGGTATTTAGGGGAACTCACTAAGCTTCATGCTTACCGTGTTATGTGTTATGTGTTTATGGTACCTCAGAGGATCACGGGAAGGCACCGACTTGATTGTACACACACACACACACACCCATGAGCTGGAGATTTTATTTATTGTGGATCCTGGATTTGTGAAAAACTATTTGAATTATGATTTGAAATTGATACTTAAGAGTTTTGAGAAGTGTGATATGTGATTGTGGTAATTAAAAATGGAAATTTTGGTTTGAAATTTATGTTGTTACAAGTTGGTATCAAAGCCTTGGTTTGAGGGATTCGGATGCACCTCCGGGTGTGTTTGAACTCAAATTGAGGATTTGAGAAAGATTATTTAAATTTTTTCTAAAAATAAGAAAGAGTCTAAGAGAAAACGAGTTAGAGCAGTGTGTACAATCAGCCAAAGGCTGAACGGTGATTTCCCAAAATACCTATTTTTTGTGTTATTAGATATTATGAGATATATTCTGCATGCTAGAGGGTAGGCTAGGTATTTCATATTTTAGGACTAGAGTGGCCTGATTTATGATGCCTTAGCCTAGAAGTTACTGCTACTTGTGAGTTTCTTGAGTGCAAGTAGGTAGCAGAGATGAGCTTATGAGAGGTCTATTATGAGAGTAGTCGATGTTTGATGGGATTCAGAGTACCTGTGATATGGCATCTTAGGAGGGAGACTTGGGATGGGTACGGATGCGGTGTGAAAGGAAGTAATGGGCCCGTACTACTGGAAGCATCGGTTCGGTGAGCACTCCAAGTAAGAATACTTAGGGTAATAAGGAACAACTAGGAGTGAGTGATCAAGTGTGAGTATTCTTGATCGAGTCTTTGATTGTTTTGTATTGTGTTTCAGAGACATCGTGGTGAGTACGTGCCATCACCCTAAGAGCATTGGGTTTAGCGATGAGGAGATCCGTATGATGATTCATGAGGAGGTGGTCGTAGCTATCCGAGAGGCTATCCCAGAGATGTTTGGGTTTATTAAGACCACATTGATTGAGACGTTTGACGACTAATACGCTGTTGTTACTGAGGCGGCTGTTGCTGCAGTTGTCGCTCCTGCTAGGCCATAGAGGGGTGACTCGTTGCTGTATCGGGAGTTCAGCAACACAAAGCCACCAGAGTTTGATGGAACGCAGGATCCGATTGTTGCGATGAGATGGATCTCTGACATCGAGGGGTGTTTCTACACTTGTTCCTATCCGGAACATTTGAGGGCACGGTTCGCGCTGAACCAGCTTCACTTGGGGACGAAGGACTGGTGGAAGTTTGTGAAAGCCAGTTTCACTCCTACAAAGCACACTGTAGTGACATGGGAGTGGTTCACTGCTATGTTTCGAGATGAGTATGCTCCCCCAGCTGAGAGGGAACGGTTGGCCCATGAGTTTCTATCCCTCAAGCAGAGGACGGAGTCTGTGACAGTGATTACGAGGATGTTCCATGAGAGGGTGATGTTCTTCCCTAAGAACATGTTTACCAAGTAGTAGGGATGAAAGTGGGTCCAAACCCGGACCGGATGGACCCGGACCCGAAAAAATCGGAACCAATTAACGGGATTTATTAGAACCAGAAACCGGGTCGGTATATAGGAACCGGTTCCAGGTACGGTACTGGGTAAAGTGGGTCTAGAACCGAAAAAACCAGAAACATCAAAGTGGGTAGGTTGGAACCGGATAAAGTGGGTTTAGAACCAGAAAAACCAGAATTTTTTGGTAGTTACGTAGTACTTAGTGGGTTGAACTTTGAAATTTTTCATATTGATATCCCGAATTTGGGCGACTGTAACTCATTGAATATGAAACCAAAATTAACAAAATTATAGTCTAAAATCATGTAGAAACTCTAAAATACACTCTGGAAAAAACTGCATGTCAATCCGACTTTAAAAAAATGTATGCATGTGTTAATATTTTCACAGAATACAAAGTACAAAAACAACTAGTTGAAAACTTGAAAATTTTCAGTTTTGATATCCCGACTTAGTAAGGCTGTAAATCATTGAATACTAAACCAAAAATGACAAAATTATAGTCTAAACTCATATGCAAACTGTAAAGTACAATTTGGAAAAAACCACATGTCAATTCGACTTCAAACGAATTAGATATGCATGTTTTGAAACTTTCACCGTATACAAAAAAACAGAAAAACTAAAAACTTCTAGCTTTCATATCTTGACTTTAGGAGACTGTAAGTCAATGAATATAAAACAAAAATGTCAGGTTTATAGTCTAAAATCATGTAGAAACTCTAAACTACATGTTGGAAAAAACTTCATGTTAATCGGAGTTGAAACGAATGAGATATTCATCTTTTAACCGTTTCAAAAAAACCAGTTCTGGCTCTAAAAATGGTTCCGGTTCCTAACATCGGTTCCGGTTTTTAGACCCGGTTTACCCGGACATGATGGACACAAAACCGGATTACCCGGAACCCGGATATAGCCAAATTTTAAACCTAGGATCGGAACTGATTCTACATATTCCGGTTCTAACGGTTCTGGTTTCGGTCCTGTTCTGGTTCCTGTCTGGTTTTCCGGTTTTAAATCTCATCCCTACCGAGCAGGCACAGATGAACCGGTATTTGAGCATATTGAGGAGGGACATTCGCGATTTCATGGCGAACTCAACATACCGGACATTTGATGAGCTCTAGGAAAATGCCTGAAAAGAGGGAGATTTAGCTAGAGACTCAAGCTAGGGAGGAGGCGGGGTCTCAAGGGAGGGATCACCGGCTGGCGCAATCACAACCGACAGCCAAGTGGACAAAGCCCGCTGATTCGAGATATGGGGACAGAAGGGCAGTATTTGTGGGAAGTGTGGAAAGAGTCATGAGGGAGTATGTCGATCGGGTGTATGCTATAAGTGTGGCAAGGAGGGGCATATTACGAGGGATTGCCCCAAAGGATTTGCAATTTGCTTTCACTACAACCAGACGGGCCATCGGAAGGTCGAGTACCTGCAGCTGTTACAGGAAGCAGCACAGGGATCTGCACCTGCTGCTATTCGAGCTACTGAGAGTTGTCCAGCGAAGACTAAGGCACCGAAGGCTCACGGGAGAGCCTTTCAGCTAACAGCGGAGGAGGTCCCTGCAGCACCCGACGTTGTGGATGGTATGTGATCTTTTACTTATTCTATTTGAGTTATTTTGTGCTTATATTGTGATATGCATAGGTACTTTTCATGTGAGTTATGTACATGCCTTGGTGTTATTTGACTCGAGTGCGAGTCGATCCTTCGTATCTTTAGCATTTAGTCGTCACATCGGTATCTGACGAGAGGCGTTTAGTCGACCTCTGAGAGTCTCCATAGCCAATGAGCATAAGGTGTTTTGCGATTGATGTGATCCGGGGATGTGTGCTTGAGATTTTTGGAGTTGAGTTTTTAATAGATTTGGTATCGATCGCGATGGGTGATATCTGTGTCATTGTGGGCATGGACTGGTTGAGTCGATTCGGAGCTATGATCGACTGCAAGCGTTAGTTGGTGACCATAAAAGACCCTAGTGGGTAGTGCTTACAGTATATGGAGAGGGTACCAGATATGGGTCATCATTTTGCTTGGTTGCCAGAGCGAGAAAGAGTCTTCATCAGGGTTGCAGGGGTTTTGTAGTGTATGTGATGGATATACGAGTTCCTGCCGAGAGATCAAGTTTTATCGTGGAGGTTTCGATAGTGAGTGAGTTTCTGGATGTTTTCCCGAGGATTTACCGAGTCTGCCTCCCGAGAGGCAGGTGGAGTTCTGGATTGATTTGGTTCCAGGAGCAGCGCCTATTGCCAAGGCACCTTATCGCCTTGCACCGCCCGAGATGCATGAGTTATCCTCGCAGCTTTAGGAGCTATTAGGGAAGGGATTTATTCGACCAAGTAGCTCACTATGGGGAGCGCATATCCTTTTTTTCAAAAAAATGGATGGTTCACACCGGATGTGCATTGATTACCAGGAGTTGAACAAGCTGACGGTCAAGAACCGGTATCCATTACCGAGTATCGATGATCTGTTCAATCAGTTACACAGCGCGTCTTGGTTTTCCAAGATCGACTTGAGGTCTGGATATCATCATATGAGGGTTCGTGAGGAGGATATCCAAAAGATGGACTTTAGGACTAGTTACGGGCATTACAAGTTCGTGGTGATGCCTTTTGGACTCACCAAAGCACCAACAACATTCATGGATCTCATCAACCGGGTGTGAGGACCTATATTGGATCGATCGATGATCGTATTAATTGATAATATTTTGGTGTACTCGAGATCCGGAGAGCAGCATGAGGAGCATCTGAGAGAGATTCTGGGAATATTGAGATCGGAGAGGCTTTATGCCAAATTCTCCAAGTGTGATTTCTGGTTACGAGAGGTTTAGTTCTTGGGACACCTTGTTAATCAAAACAGGATTTTGGTCGACCCGCCCAAGATTGAGGCAGTTATGAGATGGGAGGTGCCGAGATCCCCCACCGACGTCAGGAGTTTTCTGGGATTGGCCGGCTACTACCGGAAATTTATCATAGATTTCTCCACGGTTACCGTCCTCTTCACCAGATTGACCCGGAAGGGCGTTGCTTTTATTTGGGGTCCCGAGCATCAGACCTCATTCGAGACTCTTCGCCAGCGATTTTACGAAGCCCCGGTGTTAGCCATTCCCAATGGCGTGGAGGACTTTGTGGTTTACTGTGATGCATCTATATCCGGAATGGATGTGGTGATGATGCAGATAGGGCACGTGATAGCATACACATCGTGGCAGTTGCAACCTCATGAGACGAGGTATCCCACTCACGATCTAGAGTTGGGGGCAGTGGTGTTCGCCCTCAAGATCTGACGCTACTATTTGTATAGGGTTCGGTATACCATATATACTGACCACAAGAGCCTGAAGTAGCTAATGGACCAGCCCAACCTGAATATGCGACAGAGGAGATGGTTGGATGTGGTGAAAGACTATGACTGTGAGATCCTGTATCGTCCAGGCAAGGCTAATGTGGTAGCCGACGCCCTGAGCCGTCGGGCAGAGAGTGCCCCTATTCGATACATGTGTATAAGGATAACAGTGATGACTATGGTTTTGGATACCATCCGAGAGGCCCAGGTGGAGATCGTGAGACCGAAGAACCGCAAGAGGGAGCGGGTGGTTAGCCAAGTTTCAGAGTTTGTGATGGATATTCGTGGGCTTATGACTTTCCGATGATGGATTTGGGTGCCCTATACGGGTGGAACTCGAGGTATACTGATGAAGGAGGTGCATAGATCGAGATTCTCGATCCACCTTAGGGCCACTAAGATGTATTTGGACTTGAAGAGAGATTATTGGTAGCCCTATATGAAGAGAGATATTGCATGGGTAGTTGAGAGGTGCTTGACCTGACACCGGGTCAAGGTGGAACACCAGAAACCGCAAGGTCCATTGCAGCCGTTAAAGATTCCCCAGTGGAAGTTGGAACACACTACCATGGATTTTATAACCAAACTACCGAAAACAGTGCATGGTGTTGACGAGATTTGGAGGATTATGGACCGAATGACGAAGAGTTCTCACTTCTTTGCCATTAGTGAGAGCTCCTCTACAGAGAGATTGGCTGAGATCTATGTGAGAAAGGTGGTAGTATGGCACAAAGTGCTGATCTCAATATTGCCGGATCAAGGCGTACGATTTACTTCCAAGTTTGGGAAGAAATTTCATGAGGAGTTGCGCACGCGTTTGCATTTCAGCACTGCATACCACCCGCAGACAGATGGGCGGAGTGAGCGAATGATACAGACACTTGAGGACATGTTGCGCACATGTGTCATCGACTTTGGAGGAAGATGGGACACCTACATACCACTAGCTGAGTTTTCTTACAACAACATCCACCATTCGAGCATCGATATGCCTCCCTATGAGCTTCGTTACAGGAGGAGGTGTTGGACTCCCATTTCCTGGGGAGAAGTGGGACAGAGAGTGATGGGTGGCACTGAGATAGTGCTAAAGATGACCGAGCAGATTCAGCATGTCAGAAAGAGATTACTGACGGCACATAATCGCTATAAGAGTTATGCGGATAGGCGACAATCCGAGCTAGAGTTTCAGGTCGGATACTTTGTACTCCTTAAGGTATCCATTTGGAAGGGGGTGATCCAATTCAGGAAACAGGGCAAGCTGGGGCCCCGGTACATCGTTCCTTTCAAAGTGACCACCAGAATGAGCAGGGTAGCATATCAATTGGAGCTACCTGCGGAGTTGAGCCAGATCCATAACACCTTCCACGTGTCTTAGTTAAGGAAGTGTGTGGCTGATGAATCGATAGTGGTTCCGCTAAAGGACATTCAGGTAGATGCGAGCCAAAATTATATTGAAAGGCCGATCGCGATTTTGGGTCGAAAAGTGAAAGTCCTGCGGAACAAGTGTAACGCCCGTAGATCCGGGCTAGTCAATTCAGAGGCAATAGGGGTCGAAAATGAATTTTCGACAAAAGATTATTAAGAATAAATAATCTCACCCAAGTTTTAGTATATGTTACAAGGTTTCCGTACATATAAAGAGCGTCGAAATCCGAGTTATAACGAAGAAGTTATGACCCGTCGAAGTTTCACGACGGAACCGACACGATACCGGGAGGCGTAAATAGTGAATTTACGATAGAGAGATATTTAGCCTTAGCAATCTAAACAAAATTCGTAGTATATGTTAAACCGATAGTGTGCATAAAAAGAACATCTAAATCTGACTTCGTATGAGGAAGTTATGATTTTTCTAAGATTTAGCATAGTAGTGCACGACCCGAAATCTGAATTTTAGATCGGTCGATTTTTAGCCAAAATAATCTAAACGATAAATGAAGATATCGTTAATAGGAGTTAAACGATAAAAAGACAGTTGAAAACGGAGTTCGTATGCGAAAGATATGGACGAAGCTTAGTCCCTACTCTTCGAGCATTGCGAATTCGACATAGTTTTGTAAATCGGAGATAGAGTGAGAATTAGCCAACGAGGTCTAAATGAAATTTGAAGATCTCATTAATATGAACTCAACGGTAAAAAGACAGGCAAAAACGGAGCTCGTATGCGAAAGTTATGGACGAAGCTTAGTCTCTACTTTTCGAGCGCAGCGAATTCGATACAGTTTTATAAATCCAAGATAGAATGAGAATTAGCCAACGAGGTCTAAATGAAAGTTGAAGATCTCATTAATAGGAACTCAACGGTAAAAAGACAGACAAAAATGGAGCTCGTATGCAAAAGTTACGGATGAAGCTTGGAGACTACTTTACTATACAATTCCTATAAATAAGAGATGAACTCTTCATAATTTTCTCACACCTTCAAACCTTTCTTTCTCTCTCTAACTTCTCTATAACCTCCCTAAACCCCTCCCAAGTCTAGGGAACCTCCGTATCACGAGAAGAAAGCCCCAGAGCGCTCGACGGCTCCGAGAAGAAAAGCTTTCGGCTCGGAAACGCTGGTCCAGCGAAGCCCGATTTTTAATAAAAACCCGCTGTAAGTGAGTTACGCCTATACTATATTGAATATAACTTTTATTTAATTATAGTAACATTATTAAGACCTTAAAACAATTATTTAGGTTATTATTATGAGTTATATTGGGTGTTATTTAATGCTTATATAATAGTAATAATAGCTAGACTATTAATTCGTCGCGATTAACGTTAAAACTAAACTCTAGTGGTATTAATACTAGGTTTTGGTCAAGAAAAAATTGTTTTGAGATAACGAAGTGTTGTTCAAGTACCGAGCCACCACCTAATCAAGTGAGTGCATAGTTACTTTCAGCTTACACATAGATATGAAGTATTTTATATAAATTATGTGCTATGTGTGCATATTATCTGAACACTTGCTATCTATGTTGGATGAACGTTTTATACATGTTTTCAATGATTTAAACCGTATATGTATTTTATATCTACAAAATGTGTTGGGTAAAACATGGGTAGATGTAATAGTTGTTGTGTGATAAAATAAAATAATGAGAGGCCTCGTTATAGATGTTATTGATGATCCAGTCATCTAGCAGAGTATAGATAACAACCGCGGACTATTCTAGACTGTCCAGTGGAACACTAGCAGGCTCGCAACATGTAGGTTTTTATTTGAACTGTGTGCTCACCAGATGTACTCCATCCCCCACATGGTTGCCTTAAGGACATTTATTGCTGAGGAATCCTCTTAGCAGTAGTGTCCATCCCGATGATAGTCCTTAGACTAGGTCCCATGTGTTAGATGTTTTAGGGACGTAAAGTGAGGATAATGGGAACGGGTAATCAGGTTTGTTTGGTTTGATAAAGTTAATAAACTTATTTATTGTGGGTTGAAAACCCTATGTGCTCACCAGGCTCCCAAGCCTGACCCACTCAGTTTCTTGTATTACAGGTAGTGGCGCATGAGCATAGACGTGATGTCTTGGGATGAGAGATTAATGGATTTTAGGCCTGTAAATACGGAATAATGTAGTAAGCCCTATATTGTATTGTTTATGCTTATGATCTGTATCGAACATGAAATCCCGAGTCTTTTTTATGAAATACATTTCTACGGAAATGCTTTTGATAAATCTTTATCATATATTGTTTTGGGATAAATTTCGCAACACTTTTATTTAAAATGTTACTCTGATTTTTAAACAAAGCATAAACAAAACCTGTCTTTTCTGGCCGTGAAAATGGGGATGTCACAACAAGGAAGTGCCCTTGGTTCAAGTCCAGTGGCAACATCGGAAGGGGTTCGAGTTGACATGGGAGCCGGAGTCAGAGATGCCGGAGCAGCATCCAGAATTATTCGTGGAGCATGACTTCGAGGGCGATGTCTGATTCTAGTGGGGGAGAATTGTAACATCCGGAATCCCAGGCACATCATTTTGATTGTTTATTTTTGAAGTTTATAGAGTGACTCGACGAGTTGATGCTACGACTCGTCGAGTCGAGTCGCGCATGGACACATGGGTTTAGTGACCTACTCAACGAGTCTAAGAGGCTACTTGCCGAGTAGGCGTTGGAATGAGAAACCATAAATCCCCGGGTTTGGGACCTATTTAAAGGCACTTATAGCCTCCTTGGCGGCCACACTTCACAGAGAGAGACCCTAACCTTCCCATTTCGATATATATATATACACACACACACACACACACACACACATATATATATATATATATATATATATATATATTAAGAGAGAGAGAGAGAAAGAAAGAAAGAAAGAGACCATTTTGAATATTCTTGTGCATTTTGGAGGAAGGATTGGAAGAGCTTGGTGGATCTAACCGAGGGAAGGTTGTGGATCTTGCATTCTTCGGTCATTAGCTTCTATTTAGAGGTAAAAAGCTCTCATCTTGGCCACATATTCGTTAGATCTCATTTTTGGGAGTTTTTAGGGTTTTCTCCCAAATCATCTTGAGTCCTTGATTTATTTGAGCTTGGTTTAAGGTTAGAACCTCAGATCTAGACTAGAGAAGGCCTTGAGAGTCCAAAGGTTCGAACTTTATTGAGTTAGAGGTAGGTCCACATACATTTAACTTTCTTTAGAGCTTGTAATGGCATTATGTTACATATATGCCATGCATGAACATAAAGATCAAAGCTTTACGTGACATTCGAGCGTAGGGAGTCTAGATCTAGTGTTTGGAGTGATAGATCTACCCTAAAAACGTCTGAATGGGAGTATGGAATGGATGAACTTGCCGAGTCCATGAACGGAATCGACGAGTTGCTTATGGTTTACCTGATAAGTGTTAACATGTTGCAACTCGTCAAGTTGACAGGTCTACTCGACGAGTAGAGTTGGTTTTCATAAGGTCTCTGAGGGAACGAGGGGACTCGACAAGTCCTCCCGATGCACTTGACGATTTGAGTCAACATGGACTGTTGACTCAATTTTGACCTCTGTTGACCTTTGGAGTTTGGACCAAATATGAGTAATGGAGACCATGGAGGTGTAGAATGGTCTTTTACCCTTACCAAGAGTTAGAGAGGGTTTAGTATGAGTTTATTAGAATATTGGTCTAATTATAGATAATCACCACATGTATTAGGCGGAGGCTAGTTCGGTGATTCGTGTACGAGGTGTATTAGCTTGCTTACTTCGAGGTGAGTCTTCTCACTATACTTTACCTAGAGTGGTAACTATGTGTGACCAGAGGGTCTTATGTGCTTTCTTGAGTTATATATGTTTGTATTATATGTATTGTATGTTATATTATGTGTTACTTAGATCGGATCGGAGGGTCCAACAAACTATGAGATCGGAGGGTTCTCAACCAGGCTGGATCGGAGGGTTCTCAACCAGACCGGACCGGAGGGTCCAACGAGCCATGGGACCGGAGGGTCCCAACCACACCGGACCATAGGTTCCAACGAGCTGTGGGACTGGAGGGTACCACTGCAACACATTGACCGGAGGGTCTTATAGAGCTATAGCCTCGAGTGGCTAGTTATTTGTGCGTGGTATTTTGGGGAACTCACTAAGCTTCATGCTTACCGTGTTATGTGTTATGTGTTTCAGGTACCTCAGAGGATTGCAGGAAGGCACCGACTTGATTGTACACACACACACACACCCATGAGCTGGAGATTTTATTTATTGTGGATCCTGGATTTGTGAAAAACTATTTGAATTATGATTTGACATTGATACTTGAGATTTTTGAGAAGTGTGATATGTGATTGTGGTAATTAAAAATGAAAATTTTAGTTTGAAAATTTACGTTGTTACATTGTCCCCGAAGGAATTTCTATCTCATTGCCAAATGAATCATACTCTTGACCCCAAAGGAATCTCTATCTCATTCCCGAAGGAATCATAATCTTGTCTCCAGAGGAACATCTATCTTATTCCCAAAGGAATAATCTTTCTACACATCTAATATGTGAATCTTCAAATAATACATGTCTCCCAGACATTTTATCTATTTATCTCATTGAAAGATCTTCTATTACACTTCTAATACTTAAAGAATTAAGTAGTTAGTCCTTATCTATATCTAGTAACATATAAGTATTCTACACAATATAATTATTTCTAGACATATATGCATAAACTTATGATAATATTATGTATAATCAGTCTCTATCTCTATCTAAACTACATTAGGTATGCGTAACTACCTTTTCTCATATCTACTCTTACATAGGATTATAAGACGTAATATTATACTTTCTTTATCTACCCTTAAGGTTATTACTCATAACACCCCTATTCTTTCTCTATACATCTCTACATATTTTGATTATACACACATGTTCAAATACATGACCTTAAGTGTATAACCACAAGTACATAATCTTACTTAGGATTATAATACATATAATCCTCTTCTTTCTCCCTCTTTGTCATGCTCTGATACATGACTCTTATACACACACACACACACACACACACACACATATATATATATATATATATATATATATATATATATAAAGAGAGTGAGAAAGTCCGTGGGAGTTATAACTCACATTGTTAGTTAGTGAGGACTAACTACCCTTCTTGGATCTTTTCTTTAATTAATGCATTTGGCTCATCTTCTTGCTCAAGGCCTATTCGTATAACATTTCAAGTTCCTTAAAACACACCTTAGCCTATTAAGAGCTTATCTACTTCTAATGTCAAAATGATCACTTAATTGATCATAATTCTAAGAATTCATTCTCTACTTTTAAATTTAATCTATTCAAAGAAGTAAGCATCCCATAGTACTTAATTCATCACATTCTAACATCTAATGCATCAATTAACATAATTTCTAGTTTAGGGTTCCAAACCCTAACTTCATACATAGTGATTTCACCAATAAAATCACACATAAATCTTATTCAAAGCTACTAAACACTACTAATGACATCAATTAACAAGCTTCTTAAGAGTAATCATTCATATCTAACTCAATCCCATTAATCACTATTAAATCCATAAAAGCTTAAAGATGAAGGAGATTATTACGTCATAAGCTTTTGATGTCTAACCCTTTTATCTAGCACCTTGGACCGCCACTTGACCCACCTTCATCCTCCCAGTCGTCAGAGCTCCCCCTCTAAGGAATGGGGGTGTTTTGGTAAGAATGATGGTGATCATGGGAGAGTAACCTGTGCACCACCACACCATGGTTTTCTAATCACCATGCCACGATGACCTTTTAACTCGGGGTAAATGGCTACTATGTAATTTCCATGTCGTGGCCATCTACTTGCCACAATGTGGTATTGTTACTCAAAGGCATCTTACTTTAGATACCATGTCATTGCACCCATATGTCACGCCACGGGGCAAAGCACCTTTCCGTTCCTTCTTATGGAGATTACTCGTCATGCCTTGGAGATTCACCCATTGCGTTGCAGTTTTGGTCTTAACAACAACCCTCCGCTGATTCCATTCCAACCTTGGGACAAGTTTTCTTCAATCTTCAATCCCTCATATCTCCTTCGTTACTAACCCGTTTTCAATGTTCTTTATATTCACATGAAGCTGGGAATATACTATACAGATCTGTTAAGTCATACTAAGTGAGTTAATACGGGTCTTAATATGTTTAGTTACAAATTTTGCCAAAAAAGCATCCATTTTACATTTTTGACCAAAAATGCATCTTCTCATGTATTCTTTCTTTTGAAGTTACTCATCTAACATCTTTTAAGTGACTTAAACTCGATTTGAACATTTTATGAAGTCACAACTTCATATTCCCATCTCTTTCTCATAATTTGATCGTTTTGCCATTTTGGTCAATATTTGACTAAAAGTCAATTTTCTCTATATTTTAGGTTCTTGCAGTGAATCATATACCATGCAATTGATTTTGTTTTGATCACTTCTCCTTTAGCTTCGTGACTTGGTCCCTTATTTCTCAGTGGTAGGATTGTGATATCTTCTTATTCTGTAGTTGTTAATTGGCTTACATGGCATGCACCTTTACCTATAAGGCTATGTTTGATATAATAGATGAAAAGTTAGCTAATAGTTGAAATGCTAACTGTTTTATATGAAACGTTAACTAATAAAAAATTATATTTGGTAAACGAACTGAAAGATGTAAAATAGTATTTAAAACAATATGTTTTAAATAAGGGATAATGACTTAAAAGAGTAATATATTTTTCAATTTGTACACATTTGGTCACTGATTTTTTTTCGTCCACATTGACCCCTTCAACTTGTTAAACTGTACACATCCAGTCCCTATGGCCGGTTACTCTAGGTTAACCGGAAAAATGACTTATTAGGGTAATATATTTTTCATTTTGTACACATTTAATCCTTAATATTTTTGTACACATTTAGTCATTAATATATATATATATATATATATATATATATATATATATATATATATATATATATATATATATATTTGTTTTAAAATAAGTCATTTTTTGTTTTTGTACCAATTCAGTACTTATGAATGATTTATTTAGGGTTTTTCTCACGACATCTAACATGAGACTATGATTGATGACATGGACGGTTTGGGTGTCCGCGGTGACACCGACAACCCCTGTTTTTCTGTACGCAGTGTAAATTTTTCGATATTTTTCAATTTTTTTTCTACTTACCGGCAACACCTACTACGGACTGACAACACCTACTACCAAATCATGCGTCCGTCCCTGATTGATGAGGTGTTTGGGGCTGTTGATGCTTATGTCACGATCTCGACTGCTTGGTTGCATAGGTCATGTGGTTTCACATAGGTTTTGTATACCGGACGTCGTAACTTCTTCATACGATATCTGATTTTAACGATCTTTATATGCATGTGTTCATTTTTTAAGTCTGCTTTAACTTTCGTTAAGATTACTCCCGTTAAAATATAATATTTTTTTACTTACGATTTTATAAAAAAATATCGATACATGCATTCATAAAAAAAACGTATGGATATAAATATTGTAATTAAAAAATATATTACTTTTTAACGAGATTAATCTAAACGAAAGTTGTAGTAGACTAAAATACAAACCATAGATATAAAGATCGTTAAAATCCGAGATAGTATGAAAAAGTTATGACGTTCAAAACACATGACCTAAGCAACCAAGTAGTTGAGTTCGTGATGGACATAAACATCAAAAGTCTAAAACACCTCGTTAATGATTGTTCCATGTAAAATATTGTGAGAAAAAACTTAAAAAACATTAATAAGTATTGAATGAGTACAAAAACAATGATAAATTATTTTGCAAAAAAAAAAATGACTAAATGTGTACAAAAATATTAAGGATTAAATGTGTACAAAATTAGAAATATATTATCTTATTAAGACATTTTTTATATGCATGTGTTCATTTTTTAAGTCTGCTTTAACTTTCGTTAAGATTACTCCCGTTAAAATATAATATTTTTTTACTTACGATTTTATAAAAAAATATCGATACATGCATTCATAAAAAACGTATGGATATAAATATTGTAATTAAAAAATATATTACGTTTTAACGAGATTAATCTAAACGAAAGTTGTAGTAGACTAAAATACAAACCATAAATATAAAGATCGTTAAAATCCGAGATAGTATGAAAAAGTTATGACGTTTAAAACACATGACCTAAACAACCAAGTAGTCGAGTTCGTGATGGACATAAGCATCAATAAGTATTGAATGAGTACAAAAACAATGATAAATTATTTTGCAAAAAAAAAAATGACTAAATGTGTACAAAAATATTAAGGACTAAATGTGTACAAAATGAGAAATATATTATCTTATTAAGACATTTTTTATATGCATGTGTTCATTTTTTAAGTCTGCTTTAACTTTCGTTAAGATTACTCCCGTTAAAATATAATATTTTTTTACTTACGATTTTATAAAAAAATATCGATACATGCATTCATAAAAAAAACGTATGGATATAAATATTGTAATTAAAAAATATATTACTTTTTAACGAGATTAATCTAAACGAAAGTTGTAGTAGACTAAAATACAAACCATAGATATAAAGATCGTTAAAATCCGAGATAGTATGAAAAAGTTATGACGTTCAAAACACATGACCTAAGCAACCAAGTAGTTGAGTTCGTGATGGACATAAACATCAAAAGTCTAAAACACCTCGTTAATGATTGTTCCATGTAAAATATTGTGAGAAAAAACTTAAAAAACATTAATAAGTATTGAATGAGTACAAAAACAATGATAAATTATTTTGCAAAAAAAAAAATGACTAAATGTGTACAAAAATATTAAGGATTAAATGTGTACAAAATTAGAAATATATTATCTTATTAAGACATTTTTTATATGCATGTGTTCATTTTTTAAGTCTGCTTTAACTTTCGTTAAGATTACTCCCGTTAAAATATAATATTTTTTTACTTACGATTTTATAAAAAAATATCGATACATGCATTCATAAAAAACGTATGGATATAAATATTGTAATTAAAAAATATATTACGTTTTAACGAGATTAATCTAAACGAAAGTTGTAGTAGACTAAAATACAAACCATAAATATAAAGATCGTTAAAATCCGAGATAGTATGAAAAAGTTATGACGTTTAAAACACATGACCTAAGCAACCAAGTAGTCGAGTTCGTGATGGACATAAGCATCAATAAGTATTGAATGAGTACAAAAACAATGATAAATTATTTTGCAAAAAAAAAAATGACTAAATGTGTACAAAAATATTAAGGACTAAATGTGTACAAAATGAGAAATATATTATCTTATTAAGACATTTTTTATATGCATGTGTTCATTTTTTAAGTCTGCTTTAACTTTCGTTAAGATTACTCCCGTTAAAATATAATATTTTTTTACTTACGATTTTATAAAAAAATATCGATACATGCATTCATAAAAAAAACGTATGGATATAAATATTGTAATTAAAAAATATATTACTTTTTAACGAGATTAATCTAAACGAAAGTTGTAGTAGACTAAAATACAAACCATAGATATAAAGATCGTTAAAATCCGAGATAGTATGAAAAAGTTATGACGTTCAAAACACATGACCTAAGCAACCAAGTAGTTGAGTTCGTGATGGACATAAACATCAAAAGCCTAAAACACCTCGTTAATGATTGTTCCATGTAAAATATTGTGAGAAAAAACTTAAAAAACATTAATAAGTATTGAATGAGTACAAAACAATGATAAATTATTTTGCAAAAAAAAATGACTAAATGTGTACAAAAATATTAAGGACTAAATGTGTACAAAATGAGAAATATATTATCTTATTAAGACATTTTTACCGGTTAACCTGAAATAACCGGTCATAAGAACTGAATGTGTACAGCTTAACAAGTTGAAGGGGTAAATGTGAATAAAAAATAAACTCAGTGACCAAATATGTACAAATCGAAAAATATATTACCATTTTAAGTCATTATCTCTTTAATTAATAAATATATTTGGAATTTTTTTTAAAAAAAACTTACCGGAAATATAGTTTTAATAGTTTTTTAGAATGTTAGCTTATGAGCTGCTAAGGAAATATTTTGCTACACAACTTATTTGTTTCCAATGACAAATAAGCATTTTGAGCACCGTGGTCTGTTATTTAATTATAAAACTTCTCATGTAGAACATTGTATATTTATTTCGAAAATATGTTCATATAAAATATAAAAACTGCTTGAAAAATATGTTTTTTATTTAGTATTGAATTTGTAGATTATTAAATATTGCATTCATTAATCATTTGGAATGACATGGTCATACGGGTATTCTTGTAAATTGAGATCACGAGGTAGGAAGGTTTAGCATGTGGTATGAAAAAGAAAAGAAAAAAGCAATGCAAAAGCCAAAAGGCAAAAGGGAATCAAAGACTAATGGTCCCTATTTTGTTAGCACGTTTTTGCATTTATACATGTTTTCCATTAGTGGCCTCCTAAACATTTTCCCAAATATTATCGGTTTTCACGCTTTTTCCCCATTATTCAATTCCACCACAAAAACATCACATATTTATTTATCATTAACATTAACATGTATAATATAATATAACAAAATAATGATGAATAAACACTGAATAATGATTAAAAATTTAACATAAAATACAAGTTAATTTTTGTTAAGGAGGATCATAGTTGCTTTATTAAGAGGTAAGCATTTTAGGCATGTGACACTTTTCACTTTACAATCAACACCACCTTATATTGGACATTTTTTCTCCCCTAATAAGAAATTCCACTTTTACATCAAAATATCGTAGTTTCCTATCATTTCCAAAGAGTCGGGATCATGACGATTCATGGATCGACTTGTTTTAACGGTCTGTATAAATATGTTAGGCCGACCACATGAGTATCCGGATTGTCTAAAAAAACAAGACAGTCAGCACACAATAGTACACAGTTAGTACAGATCAATCTGCTAGATGGCTAACAATATTTACTTAGATACTACCTAATACCAATTGTGTTCTATACATTAGGGGATCACAATCACTACATAACATCAAACGATTCACGACGAATTATATATTCCACAAGAAACGATCATACGAATATAAAAAAATCCGCATACATGTTATTTTTCTACACTTAACCTTGATAAAACTGTATATAAAACCGTAAAAAGGGACATTCGCAAAAGCGTTTCTAAGTTTTTTTACCTGCTCTACACATCCAAGATCAATTGGTAGCATATAAAACTTGCTTTTTTTTTTTAACTTTTTTTTACCTTGGTTTCATCTTTCATGGAGATGGATGTAAAGACGAGTTTGTTTCTCTTGAAAACGCAGAGATCAACTTCTCTTTGGTTGATTGTTCAGGGCCTTGAGATTTGACAACGAAGGTATGGAAGACCATGTCGTTTCTTGCAGTCATCTTGGATTCCATGATTTTGATCTTTGATTCTTCGAAGGTTTGAATGACTTTAGATATAGGGTGGGTTTCTAAAGGGGAGGTTACCTTTACGATGACTTCATCTAGAGCTGCTTGAACTTCGATTTTCTCTAAACGAGATCCTGATTGTCGTTCGGATTCCATCTCTTTCACCTTTTTTTGAAGATCGGTGATGTATGTGATTGCGTCGCCTAATAATGAAGCTTTGTCCATTTTTGAAATGTTGGGCACCACTGCTCGTAAAGCGTAAAATCTCTGGTTCAGTTTCTCTCTCCTCTGTCTTTCGGCTTCCACGTGATTCAATGGTTCTTCTCTACCGTTAGCGGGTTTCCGGCCACGTTTTCTAGGACGTTTTTCGTCCAGAATGGTGGTTATGGCTTCTCTTTCGTCTCTCGCCGGAGCTTCGTCGGAGATTTTCGACTCCCGGCTAACCGGTGGAGATGTAATGCCGGAGAAATCGATTTGTAACTGTGGTGTTGGCTTTTGAGGAGTGTTGTTGAACTGGGCCCAATTTGAAAACGGAAGCCGCGTCTCCTCCGGCTTCCTAACGGCGAGCTTTTCCCGGAATTGTGGCTGGTTTAAAGTTGAACTGAGATCATGTCCGAAAATTTTGGAAACCCTGACGGGTCGATCGGAGGCATTGGTGGTGGGTCGTTTGTTGACTGGAAGTGGTGTGGCTACTGAAGCGACGGAAAACGAAGATCGGATTGATTGTAAAAGCTTGGGGTTTTCCGGTATTGAACGGATGGATCCAACCTCGACAACGCCGACGTCAGTTGGAACCAAAACGACGGTTTGAATGCCGGCAGATTTAGCGAGATGAGATCGAAAGCAGTAATCGGAAGTTGAATTTAATGCGTCGGAGATCCAGACGTGGTGGCCGGAGGAGAAACATCTGCCGGGACCTCCTTCACCTTTTCGAAACGAGAAATACATGGAGATTAAGAAGAACATTTCAGTATCAGTAACCCTATCCAATCCAAAAGCATAACTATCTTCATCTAAACCACCAAACAGAACATGAATTTTCTGAAGAACTTTTTTCCTAATCCTCTGTTGATTATCATCTTCCAATCGGAAACTCAGAATTCGAGCGATTTCAAATTCTTCTCCTTCTTTAGGCTCTCTACAAGATCCATCCCCCCATCCAAGAACCAAATCCCCTGTTTTCGACCTCGAGATTTGCCAAAATATTGCGTAATTCCAACTAAAATTACCAGAATTTGGTCGGTCTACAAGATCTGAGAGCTTGTGTTGCAGATTCTCGTCATTTGCTAACGAAGTTAATGAGCATTCATTAGAAACAGAGCTTGAAATCAAGTAATCAAACGCTCTAGACCCTAAAACAGCAGCAACAATGGCTTTATCTTCATCGTTCCAGCTCTCACCTCCCATATTCGCTTCCGTTTTCATATCGAAAACTTTCAAACTCAGAACAGTTATTCAAATCCTATGTACCCCAACAACAAAACACAAAACCAAACCTACAAATTTTCAACGACGGATTTCAACTAAACAACAGAAAACAATCCCAAAATTGACCCATTTCATCAGCAGTTTATTTAGTCAAACTAAATCGAATTTTCACATACCCAATTCCTAATAACTCCCAAATTCAGATACCTCAGAATCTAAACTTCTTAATCAATAACGAAAAAGACCACAAATTACGTAAGATTCGGATTTCAGAGCACAAAATTCAAAAGATAAGCTCGTACAAAGAAACACACACCGTTGGCCCAATAAGAAAAGCGGAAAATTCTTCCTCTAATGGCAGCAAAACTGTGGATATTTCAGAGAAGGAGACAAGTTTTTTGTTTTTTTTTTTTTTTAAATTTTCAGAGAGAGAAAGAGAAAGAAGATGGAGATGTAAAGGCTTTGGCTACTGGTTTGTTTGTGCTGCTCCTTAATCTAAACTGTGGCACGTCGTTCACAGGAGGGGTTGAACAAGTTAACCATGGTTAGGTTTATTATATTCATTGGGCCCTTTTGTTATTTCTCTCTATTATAGTAGTAATAAACATCCATTTAATTTTATATACTTTAAGATTTGAAACAAGAAACGTAAGGCATTTCTACTAATTTTTTTATTATAATTTTTTACTATATTTTTTATTGTCAAATCATATTTTAAATGTAAAGTATTAAATAAAGACATATTGTTATTTCTTACTTTTACGACTATGGTGTATAAACAATTATTTTAATATACAATTGATTTATATAGATTTTCATAAAGAATATATAAATTATCAAACAAGTTAAATATTATACTTATTTTTATAATTTAAATTGAAAAGAGTAGGCAGAAATCTTGTGAAGGTTTGTTTAATGAGATTGAAAAGCATGTTGTTGGGTACATTTTGTTGGCATCAATTATTTGGACCAAAGTCACATAACATGCAATTTGTGCTTTTCTCATGCCAAAATAGTGACTACTACTTAATAATTAATTACTAATTCTTACTCGATAACATTTTTGGCCTAATGTTACGTTTTTAGTATGTTATCTTCATTTCAATAGTTATCTACTCATCTTTATAATATCACAGTTTTATGAATTTTGGTGATTAGAATTTTTGATTGCTTATAAAGATCAAAGTAAGTTGACATGTGGGTCCCTAAAACACCAAAATAGTACCTAGGATTAATCAAAATTGCTTTCGATCAATGATGCTGTTTTGGTAAGTCATAAAAATAAATTAATGTTTATAAATGTAAAAGCCAAGAAAACTAATATATAAATTTAGGTGAACGGCTTTTAGCTTGTAATTTTTTTGAAGATTATTATTATTATTATTATTATTATTATTATTATTATTATTATTATTATTATTATTATTATTATGAACTTTTTAGGTGTAATATGGTTTTAAAATGTGTTTTGAGATAAATAACAGGGGACAATTAACTTAGAGTCATTAAATTATAATAGGTCCCTCTTAATTGAGTAGAATCTAAGGAAGAGCAGAAACGTCGGTCCCATCACAACCAATATTCTAATTCCCCTATCTTTTGTTTAAGTACCATAGACTTAACAAATAGAAAATGTTAAAAAGTATTTATAATAATTCCTTTTGCTAAATTTATTAGAACAATTAATAATTTGAATAGTAATGAAAAAATATATATGGTATTTGGTTTAAGAAATAAGATTTGTTGTATATATCTCATACCGAACATGGGTTTGGATAAGTCTTTATCTTTCATATTTTATTTTTATATAGACTTTTATGTAATTTTATGAAAGGGGATTTTTCAAAAATAAAATAAGTAAATTAAATTTAACGGGGAACATGTTTTATGCATGATAGGGTGTTGCGATTTAAGGAAATGTTTGATGGTTTAGGAATCACAAAACAAACGTCGCCCTTCTACCCCATACATGGAGACATTAAAGTAATAATACACCCAAAATCAAACAAACTAATATCTACGTTATAAAATTGGTAATAAATTTATTTCATTTGTTTTTAGAAATTAGTATAACTTTTTCTTTTTTGCCATGGAAAATCTTGATTTGATTTTCTATAGAAATAACAATTTTAAAAAAAAAAATCTTGATATTTTCAGCAAGATTTAAATGTTGGGAAAGGTTGAGATTCTGTGACTAGCATATCCCGATTTATGTGTGGTATTTTGTTAAACTTTTTTTATTCGGTTAAAATTTGTCAATAAAAATAGGATGAAAAAATAAGCTTAAAAATATACAAGATTGCTTTGGACTTTTGGTGTAGTCAATAGTGCATAATAAAATGTGGTAATAATTATCGAAGGGAAATAAAAAATAAAAAATTGAATGAGGTGGGTGAAGTAAGGTGAAAGGCACGTGGTGGTGGGACGTGTGACGAGTGAGTTAATAGACACGTGATGAGAACGTGAATGCCGTGTGTTTGAAAGGACAACGTGAAAAAGGAATTCACATGAAACGCGCATTTGCATTATATTCTTTCATTTTTATTCTTTTTTTCCTGTTAATCATTAACATGTGGTCTTCTCTCCACTCCATGATTTATTATCCGTTCAACAAATTTCTAAGAATATATATAAGAGAATCAAATATCATTTTACTTTATTTGTTTTATTATTTTTTATTTACTAAATCATAACATAGTCAAATTAAATAAAAAATAAAAAAATAATATAGTTTACCTCTCTTTATTTTATTATAAATTAAAAGACGCATAGTAATAAATAAAAGAAAGAAAAATATTTTATATATATATATATATATATATATATATATATATATATATATATATATATATATATATATATATATATATATATATATATATATAATGGTTCTTTTGAGATTAATAAAAAAAAAAATAGAGATTGTCCTAATGAAACTTAACATGGACTTCCATCAACTGGTAAATGATGCATGAGTATAATGGTAAATTTCAACTTAATGTTTAAAAAGCATAAACCTTCATTCTCTAAAAATTATCTTATCAGTGAATCATCGATTCTCAATATCAATCATGTAATCATATCATTCAAGCTTCAAAAATCATTCAATATCATCTTAAACTTCTTATTTTTACTGAATTAATTATCAAATTTATCGCAATTTTCAAATCGAAAAAATCAATCCAAACATAGCATCAATTCATATTTTCATAAATACGATACATAATCCTCAAATCGAAGAAACAAGCACACGACATCATCGCAATTCAAACGAGCGACAGAGCATTTGAAAATTGAATCAAAATGATATCGAATTTCAAAAGAAATTGACGAGTCGATCGTAACTGATACTATTGTAGCTGAAATCAAATCATCTCGTAACAATGAACAAATCGATTCAATTTCTTTGACTTCTGAAAATCAACACGAAGAACTTCAAAATACAATTCGTATTGAAGGTACAAATAATTCGTTTTAATACTACATATTACATTACAATTTATAAAACAGATTCTGATTTTTTTTTATTCAGTCATAAACAAAAAACATAATTGATCTTTTATTAATAATATATTACAATGCATAATCATAAAACGATTATATGTTGTAACTTATTATACAATATAAATTATGATTAATTATATATTAGGATGTATAATCATATACAATTATACATAATAATATTTGATTAATCGTATATAACATTTTAAAAAAACATATAATTTATCATGTGTTTTCAAACTGAAATATATATTAATCATATATTACAAACTATAAATACATATGATTAATCATACATGATTAAACAATATCAATTATAATTACCAATAAATTAAGACGTATAATCATTTATGATTACACAGTACAATATATGATTAATCATATAAGATATTGTACAAACACATGTAATTTATCATATGTGATTCTACATTGAAATATATAGTTAATAATATATTATGATCTATAATTATATATGATTATACATCCTAATATATAATTATTATTATTTTAAAAAATATAAATGCATATAATTAATCACAAATAATTAAACAAATATAATATATGATTACTTATATATTACAATGTATAATCATATTTATCATACATGATTGTGTATTGAAATATATAATTAATTATATATTAAACTCTATAATCATATATGATTTTTCATCCTAAAATATAATTAATAATATATTACACTGTATAAATACATTTCATTAATCACATATGATTATTACAACATAAAATTATATAATAATATATTTGTCATTACCTTCTTTTATCAGGTGAAAAATCAAATTCAATAAATGAATCATATTGCAGTAACATAATTGAAGAATCTGAATATAAACCAAATATCCCTTTAGAATTTGTACCAGTTTTAAACAACATTTTCAAGTCACTAAATTTGGCAGTAGAAATGTATACTAATTATGCAGAAATGGCAGGTTTTCATACAAGACTAAGTAGCCAATCGAAATACAAGAGCCAAATAATAAAAAAACAAATATGTTATATGCAATACGGGTAGAAAGGATAAACCAAAACCTTATGATACGGTGGCTACAAGTTCTGTCAAGAGGAAACCAAATCCGAACAAGATAATTATTGTGTGTACAACAATGATTATATTTGAAAATGTTTATGGAACAACAGATTACAAAGTTAAGAAATTCTTTGAATTACACAACTATCCACTGGAAAGTATTGAGCATAGATCGTATATGAAAAAGGCAAGAAAGATGTCATATTATGAAAAAGAGTGTCATATAAAGGTGATTCTGATTTTTTTTTATTCAGTCATAAACAAAAAACATAATTGATCTTTTATTAATAATATATTACAATGCATAATCATAAAATGATTATATGTTGTAACTTATTATACAGTATAAATTATGATTAATTATATATTAGGATGTTTAATCATATACAATTATACATAATAATATTTGATTAATCGTATATAACATTTTAAAAAAACATATAATTTATCATGTGTTTTCAAAACTGAAATATATATTAATCATATATTACAAACTATAAATACATATGATTAATCATACATGATTAAACAATATCAATTATGATTACCAATACATTAAGACGTATAATCATTTATGATTACACGGTACAATATATGATTAATCATATAAGATATTGTACAAACACATGTGATTTATCATATGTGATTCTACATTGAAATATATAGTTAATAATATATTATGATCTATAATTATATATGATTATACATCCTAATAAATAATTATTATTATTTTAAAAAGTATAAATGCATATAATTAATCACAAATAATTAAACAAATATAATATATGATTACTTATATATTATAATGTATAATCATATTTATCATACATGATTGTGTATTGAAATATATAATTAATTATATATTAAACTCTATAATCATATATGATTTTTCATCCTAAAATATAATTAATAATATATTACATTGTATAAATACATTTCATTAATCACATATGATTATTACAACATAAAATTATATAATAATATATTTGTCATTACCTTCTTTTATCATGTGAAAAATCCAATTCAATAAATGAATCATATTGCAGTAACATAATTGAAGAATCTGAATATAAACCAAATATCCCTTTAGAATTTGTATCAGTTGTAAACAGCATTTTCAAATCACTAAATTTGGCAGTAGAAATGTATACTAATTATGCAAAGATGGCAGGTTTTCATACAAGACTAAGTATCCAATCAAAATACAAGAGCTAAATAATAAAAAACCAAATATGTTATATGCAATAGGGGTAGAAAGGATAAACCAAAACCTTATGATACGGTGGCTACAAGTTCTGTCAAGAGGAAACCAAATTCGAACAAGATAATTATTGTGTGTACAACAATGATTATATTTGAAAATGTTTATCGAACAACAGATTACAAAGTTAATAAATTCTTTGAATTACACAACTATCCACTGGAAAGTATTGAGGATAGATCGAATATGAAAAAGGCAAGAAAGATGTCATATTATGAAAAAGAGTGTCATATATTTTTTTATTCAGTCATAAACAAAAAACATAATTGATCTTTTATTAATAATATATTACAATGCGTTATCATAAAACGATTATATGTTGTAACTTATTATACAGTATAAATTATGATTAATTATATATTAGGATGTATAATCATATACAATTATACATAATAATATTTGATTAATCGTATATAACATTTTAAAAAAAAAACATATAATTTATCATGTGTTTTCAAACTGAAATATATATTAATCATATATTACAAACTATAAATACATATGATTAATCATACATGATTAAACAATATCAATTATGATTACCAATAAATTAAGACGTATAATCATTTATGATTACACAGTACAATATATGATTAATCATATAAGATATTGTACAAACACATGTGATTTATCATATGTGATTCTACATTGAAATATATAGTTAATAATATATTATGATCTATAATTATATATGATTATACATCCTAATATATAATTATTATTATTTTAAAAAGTATAAATGCATATAATTAATCACAAATAATTAAACAAATATAATATACGATTACTTATATATTACAATGTATAATCATATTTATCTTACATGATTGTGTATTGAAATATATAATTAATTATATATTAAACTCTATAATCATATATGATTTTTCATCCTAAAATATAATTAATAATATATTACATTGTATAAATACATTTCATTAATCACATATGATTATTACAACATAAAATTATATAATAATATATTTGTCATTACCTTCTTTTATCAGGTGAAAAATCCAATTCAATAAATGAATCATATTGCAGTAACATAATTGAAGAATCTGAATATAAACCAAATATCCCTTTAGAATTTGTACCAGTTGTAAACAACATTTTCAAATCACTAAATTTGGCAGTGGAAATGTATACTAATTATGCAGAAATGGCAGGTTTTCATACAAGACTAAGTAGCCAATCAAAATACAATAGCCAAATAATAAAAAAAACAAATATGTTATATGCAATAGGGGTAGAAAGGATAAACCAAAACCTTTTGATACGGTGGCTACAAGTTCTGTTAAGAGGAAACCAAATTCGAACAAGATAATTATTGTGTGTACAACAATGATTATATTTGAAAATGTTTATGGAACAACAAATTACAAAGTTAAGAAATTCTTTTAATTACACAACTATCCACTGGAAAGTATTGAGGATAGATCGTATATGAAAAAGGCAAGAAAGATGTCATATTATGAAAAAGAGTGTGTATGCATCAAAAACTAAAATTGGTTCAATAATGACTCACATAATAAGAGCAGTTTTGAAAAGAGGATAGAATATGTAGGGGTGAAGGTAACAAACTACAAAAACTTGTGGAGATGAGTAAATATAATCTTATGTTACAAGGATGCTCAAATAATGATAAACAACATGAATGACCGTAGAGATAATTACCCAAATTATTCATTTGAGTTCCTACGTGATGCAGATCAGTTGGCTTGTAACGCCCCAATTGTCAAGTATCATTATGGTTTCATTTAAATTTCATGTTTTAAGACTTACTTGGCGTGTTGAGGCTATGACTCGTCGAATAAAAGCAAGTTGGGACACATCATTTAATGCGTTGACTCGACGATTCGGGAAGGGGACTCGATGAGTAGGAGCTAGCAGAGGAAACCCTAAATTTTAGGGTTTTGCACCCTATATATTGGACCATTAGCGCCTCCCACCATCCCTTATCACCCCTTGAGAGCCAGAAACCCTAATTTCATGTGTGTGAGCTTTGTGAGTGTTTTGGGGCTTTGTAAAGTGAGTTAGAAGGAACTTGTAGATCAAGAGGCTTGCATCAAGGAAATTCGAGTAGATCTTGAATCCATCTCAGTTTGGGGCACGTTTTGGAGGTAATCAGCTATTACTTTGATCTATTTCTTCTTAGAACCTCTCATGGATGGAGTTAGGGCTTTCTTTAGCATATTCATGAAGGGAGTGTGGTGTATGAGCTAGATCTGAAGTTGAAACTTCAGATCTAGACCTCCCTTGGGTCCTAAGTTCATAAAGTTCCTTGTGTGGCTATGAAAGAACCCTCCCTTATGAATAGAGTTTCATTTCAAGCTTGGATTCAGATTTTGAGGCATGAAAATACATAAAGGTAGCAACTTTACGTTGCTAATACATTCTAGGGACCTAGATCTACTGTTTGGAACGAAAGAATAGTTATGTATCGCTTGATCATGGTAATAACTGTATTGACTCGGCGAGTCGAGTAGGGTTTTGTCCGAATTAGTCCCGTGTGGACTCAGCGGGTGTGGGAGATGAATCAGTGAGTCAGTTTGGGTTTTCAAGCTCTGGGTCGTGTAATGACTCGACGTGTCTGTTAGAGACTCGACGAGTTGGGTCGGGTAATTCTTAAATCAGTAGGGACTCAGTAAGGGGAAAGTTGCACTCAGCAATAATACAACATGGGTTGTTGACCATTGACTAGTGACTTTGAATTTGTCTGAGAATTGTCTTGTGCCTTCCATGGGCATTTTGGTAATTTTAGTATTGACTGGTGGGTCACTCATGGGTACAGGCGAGGCTGTTGGAGCTATATCTGGAGGAGTGGGCAGTATTATCCCAATCCACTAGCGAGGTGAGTTATCCTCACTATGTCAAACGGGTTTAAGGCACCAAGGTCGACCCTTTAGGTTGATATACTGATTTGAGTAGGATGCATTTGATTATGATTTACTAGTTCGGTATCAGGATAGACATGATGTTGTTATGTTATGATGATTCGATAGGTATGTTGGTGATCTGGTTAGGTCAGTATTCCAGTATATGAGATTGCTATGATGATTCGATAGAGCAATATGTTGGTGATCATACATTACAATACATAATCATATATGATTACTCATATATGATATATCCGAATAAGTATATAATTTATACTTATATTAGTAAAACTGTTCATTAATAGGTTACTAACAATTTATTTCAAAACAAGGACTTCAAAAAGAGATTTAACAAGCTTGTTTGGAACATGCATATCAAACCTGCTGAAATTGAGAAGAAGTGGGAGTTGATTATTAATGAATTCAATCTTTAAGATTAAAGATGGTTCAATGATATGTTCGAATTACATGACAAATAGATACCTACATACTTCAGTGACACTAGAAGGTCTGGATTGATGAAAACCACTTCAAGATCAGAAAGCATGATTTCCTTCTTCAACACTTACTTGCAATCTAGAAATTTACTTTTGCATTTCATGGTAAACTATGAAACTGCAATTCGCAAACAAAGAAATACACAAAAGGAGCTTGATCATGAAACAAAGAAGGCAGTATATAAATTTATTTCACAGCGACCGATAGAAAAACATGTTGCAAAAGTTTATACAAGTACATTGTTTTATGAAGTACAAAACAAAATCTAAAAAACGTTCCTAGTACTACCATTACAAACATGTTGGAACAAAAAATGGATGGGAGTTATATAAAGTGGAACAATTGGACAAAAATAGCGATTTAAAAATAGAATTTGAGGAAATATATTATTATTTTAAATTTTGATGAATCGAAACGTAATATAAAACTATATTCAGTTATGATTATAAAACACTATATACAACTATATTTAATTCAATTGAAAAGACACTTAATGCTTTAATTTTATTTTGAACATGTAGAAATAAAACTTCCAGCAAATGATGCAAAATGTACTTGTGAACACTTCAACCGCTTTGGGACTTTGTGTAGACATGCATTCAACATACTCATGAAACATGGAATTAAGGAAATGCCTAAATTGTACGTTGAGAATCGTTGGAGAAAGGATGTGATCCGAAGACATTATCAATTTGGTAGGCATATATATATATATATATATATATATATATATATATATATATATATATATATATATATATATATATATATATATATATATATATATATATGATACGGGAGACAGTGAAATTAACAGATCTGTCAATCAAGCATACTACAACTTTGGAGCATGTTTGGAATACATAGGAAAAAATAAAGAAAAAATGGATTTGTATGTTAAGAAAACAGAAAGCATGTTGAAGGAATACGAGAACGAGCCTACAAATGAAATGTAGAAAAATATGACAGATGTTGAAGAGGTAGGAAAGCTTATGGGAATTTCTATTCCAAAAGACATTGACATCAATGCTACAAATGTTCAAAGCAATAAAGGAAGTGGAACGAAAAATAGAATTCAAAGTGCAACAGGAATAGCATATAAAAATTCAAACAAGCAAACAAGAAGATACTCAGGATGTGAAGAAAGGGCTCCTCATAACTTGCGTACATGCCCAATTATACATGCAGTAGAACAATAATCAAAAGCTACATAGATAATTACTAGTTTAATCAGTAATGAATAAGTCAGGATTTTTTTCTAAATAATATACTTTTTTATGCATTTTACTCATTTTACAAGATAGAATTTACTATGATTTTGTTTACTGAATTCTATCTAATTTGATAATTATTTCTTTAATTTTATTAGTAGTACAAAAAATCAGTTTCTTGAAAGTTTTCTATCTTGAACCTTCTTCTATATAACTTTATGTCTTTTATGATTACAAAAGTATATAATCACTTATGATTAAACAAAACATATGAAGTGGTATTACATAATCATTTATGATTATACAAATAGATATAATTACGTAATTTATTAACTATTATTCAATACATCTAATCATTTATGATTACATATAAATAACATCTAAGTTCTACTACAAATCTCATTACATATAACCATATACAACAACATTGCTCCTAACAAATATACAACAACACTGTTCATAAAATATATAAACATAACCATATTCATCTAGAAAATCAACTTCTAATCACCCATCATAGAATAACATCAAACATGATAAAATCTTCAATAACAAATAATTTCACAAGCCTCAAATATCACGCTCCCCATTTTCCATGACTTGTGTTCTTTGTATTCACAGCTAGATTTTCATACAGATTGTAGTCGACTCCAAGAACACTTCCACCATTAATTAGAAAGATTATCTCAATTGAACATACAAAATCTTTACTACATATCTAATGTAGAGAAATGTGGTTCATTAAAAAGAAATCTTCTTAAAATGAAAAAACATTCCTCTACTTCAAAGACATCTAGTAAATATCTGATATGTTCAATGCAGATAAAATTTTTAAGTAATTGTGGAAGTGGCGTTCTCGGAGTCAGATAAAATATCTATGCAAATCTAGCTACAAATAAAAGAACAAGAATCTTGAAAAAAATAGGGAACATGCTATTAGATACAGCAAAATTAATTCTTTTTTACTTATAGAGTCCATAATTTACCTGAAATAAAATGGAAGTTGTTTACATCACAAATAAGTAATGGTGATATATAAAAAAAATAAATTAAAAATTGAAGAAATTAATATAAAAAACTAACCATTGGAGAAGTATAACCACTAATCTTTGAACAAATCTAAGGGGTAGCATGATGCTACCCCCTTGATAAACAGATTCATAACTCTATGAAAAACCTGATTTGTTTTGATTTATAAAGCCAAGATTCTTCGGTACAAACACTATAAAACAAAAGTAAGAGCTAAAAAAGATAAGATTCTGCATGGTGATGTATTCAATGCACTCAAGATAAGCTCACTTATCAAGAAAAAAAATATAATAAATTATAATGTGCTATTCAATATATGTAATCATTTATGATTACAAAAACAGAGAAAAAATTAATTGATACAATCATTAATGATTACATATAAACAACATATAATCAGTACTAAGAACATAATTACATATAAAAATGTAACATAATCACTTATGATTAACATTCAATGACATAATTCATAAAAACAAACTTACATAATAAAATCCAACAAACTACATATAAACTTGTTTTCTATCACCATGAGAACAAACATTCTTCAGAATATCCATAACATAAAGATAACATAAACCAACATAAACAAACTTGGTCTTAAAACATCATCCTTTTACTTTTAAAATCAATAAATCTTCAATAAAAAAACTTGATAGTCTTGTTTCTATATTCCATTGAGCATGATATGAATGCTTACCACGAATCTTTGGATCAACTTTTTGATACTCATACGCAGCTTTCAACACATCATCATGCTTCATATTAATCTCAGAAGTTAAAATTGTTGCTGCATATTTCATTCTCAACTTCTCCGTAATTTTTTCTTTAGAAGGACCTTATTTTAGAAGACCACAATTCCATTTAGAACCTGTTAACGTATCCCTCATGGAGAACGTTAAAAAAGGAGAATTCAAACTAACACCAAGCTTGTCCTGGTTAGAACTTGGTCATATCTAGTCTGAGGCCAAGGCCATGCCTTTGCCAACGCGGAGTCGCTAGTATGATGGTTAAAGGGCAGAACTGCATCTTGCTATCTTCTCCCATAAGAAATACCCTGACAAATGTGGGACCAATTAGAGAGTCCCACTTGCCATCTGATGACAGCCACAATCATCACAATATCAAAGATTCTCCTCTAGCCAATGAGGTGACGAGGAAAAAAGATGTGATGAAGGATCCTTTAATACGGATCTGCCATATTGTGTCTCACGAGGGAAGGCTCAACAAAATCAGTTAGGAGGCACGCGTTCCATTACTAAATTTTATTGGTTCATAGTATTCCTCCTGAAAATATGAATGTAGGCAAAAACCGTGCGAAAATTCGAGTCTGTATGCAATAGTTATGACTAAAATACTAAAATTCAGATTTTTGATTGAGCTAGGAAAACTGATGTATCTACGCGGGCCGTGTGCTTGGCCACACAGGTCGCGTGTTGTAGCAGCTCAAATAGCTTTAAAAAGTCACTTTTTGAGTCTTAAACTTCTATGGATGGTTTTGGTCTTTTAGGTAATCATTTGTAGGACTTTTAAAAGTTTCCAATCACTACTAGAGGGTGTTTCATCATGTCAAATGTTCAACTTTATTTATTAACTTCTCAATCAAAATGCTAAGTTTATAATGCTTACAAACACTCAAGTGAAAGGGTTAAATTTAATAAAGAATACTCTTTAACCAATATGACTTATTCCCAAATCATCTAATACATCATAGGGTGTTGTCAACTGCTTAACATTAAACAGTCTCATGTTAATTACTTAATGGAGTTGTGGAATGTCAAATTCCATTCCAACCTTCTCATTTTTGCCCTTATGGCGAATAACTCCATATTTGCAACTAGTAATCATTCAAATATTCATTCATTGCATTCAAATCATATTATTAGTATCAAATCATGTTTATGAGTATCATATACTCATCAAATGCTCACAAACAAAAGATTCCATTATTTTCATCACATTTCACTCGATTCCATTCCAGTTCTAGCATATACATGATTCTACCATCATGGATAGATTTGAGCATTCTAATTGGATTTGTTTCTATCAAATATCATCTAGGTCATAGAATATAATCTCATTTTTATTATCAATTGCCATATTCTTAATATGAGTTTTCTAGGGTTCATGAGGGGTTTTAACGAAATCATCAAAACCATCAATGGAATGATTGGTTTGAGATTAGAACCATCAAAACCACCCAAAGAGGGTTAGAAATTGAAATCCTAATCATGAAATCCTACTAAAATCGACATTATGGTTTCGCCTTCTTCAAAACTTCGAATTTTAAGGGTAATAGAGAAGAGTTTTACCTTGTTAGCCTTGATTCCTTCTCTCCTTTGCTTTATTGCCCAATTCTCCTCTTGAATCAAGCCCTAAATGTCAAGAAATGAAGAATTCACCATTAGAGCTATCTATGCCTTTCAAAATACGGTCCAACAAGAATTAGGGAAGTGTGTTTGCATCTTATTTCCTCAAATTTCACTTATGGTCCCTCTAGTTTGAGAATTTTTTTAGTTCTTACCATTACTTGCATTTTCCCAACTCTAACATGTTATTAGATACCTTTTAACCATAAACATCCTTATTTTATTTTTAATTAAAAATTTTAGAATGTTACATATAGTACTTTAGGGTTTTACCTGCTCATTTAATTTATTGACTGATCTATGGGATTGGCATTTGTTGTTGCAATTGGTGGATGGATGATGTAAGAAAGTTTAGCTAATTTGATTTGGTTTTACCATGAGAGTTTCATGAAGAGTTTACATGGTATTTTTTAGCTTTTTTTTTTGAAGTTTGATAATTAATTGGTGGACTTACCGGTAATTAAGCGTTTGTTTCGAGAGAGATGTCTGTTGGGTTGGGGGTTCTCTTTTTATGCCACCAAGTGTTTGATTAAATTCCCTTGAGAGAATTTATAGCAAAACTATTGGGATGTTGATACGAAAGTTGAGATATAGGAGTTAAGTGGAGAAAGATGGAGAATCCGGTTCTAAGGATGTCAATAGGAGCAGGTAATTAGAAAAAATGTGTATGAATCAAAACAACTGAACCTATAGCCCTAGAGTTTAATATTTTTAATATGTATGATATAATCCTTAGCTTTTTTGGGTTAATATTTCTAATGATGGATAAAAAATTTCTATATCTATATTATCTCTCTTTTTCCATGAATATAATCTCATTGGTGTGCTTTCCAGTCACTTGCTTGGAGTAAAATGGGTGGTATGATATTTTTGAAAATTTCATCTTTCTAAAATTTGGAGAAGAGAATAGATGTTCATTTGCTACTTTGAATTTTGAAAATTCAAATTGGGCTAATAAATATAAAATTTTTAGTTTTAATGGTGCAAGAGCCTTATAGTAGGCTCATGTCTATATGCTTCTGGACATGTTGAAATTGCGTACTGATGATATAATATGGGATTATAGTGCGGAAAAGTTGCCAGTAATTCTCAAGAAAAGAAGAAAGGTCTGAAACATACTCATGGTCATAATATATATTTGCATCTTTAAATCATTTTTTAAGTAGTTAATAATTAAGAAGTAATGAGCCAATCATGTTGTAGATGTCCCTATCTTAAGATAGTCATAATAAATACCCTTTGTATTCACTTGAGCTTCTTCTTATGATGTACATTTCCCTTATGTGACAAGAGATTAATGAATAACCCCAAAATGCTACTCAGATGACATGGTAAAAATGTAAGTTGTTTTGATAATTTCTGTCTTTGATACCTGAATGTTCTGGATATTGATATTAGTTGTGTGCTTAACATAATAGATTGTCAAGAGTTATGCAACTTATATCATCTTAACTTTGTTGATTGTAACTTCCTTTGGTTTTCACATATTATCTTTTAATCAATTTCCTCCTTGAGTTTTTCTAATTTTAGGTAACATGGAAAACCAAGAGTATTCGTATTATTCAATTTTATGGTATTTCTGTTGGGTTTTGAGCATTCTAACACTTCCTAAGTGTACATGCAACCCTAATAACCTTGGATTTATGTTTGTCTAATTATCATGCAAAGTTGATTTCCAAGGCTATATATGATCCTATCTAGCATACATGGGGAAACAATTTGAACTTGAATAATAGATAGAACTACATACCTTGTTGTTGTAAGTGTTCCTTGAAACCTTGTGATCTTAGCACCTCAAGTGAGATGCCTCAAATGCTTCACACAACACCAAATGCAAAGTATAAACTTGAGAGAATACTCTAACACACTCAAAATCGGCCAAGCCCTCTTGTTTCTTTTGAGTAGTCGATTTTGGGGAGACACATGGTCCTTACATAGTGTGTTGCATTAGGTAAAACCCTAATGTAACATGACTCTTCATTTCTCAATCCATGGGTTAACTCCATGGAGCATCCTATGGGTGGAACCCAACTTGATAATCCATGGAGCCTTTTAGCCCACTATATATGATATGGAAGATCTACATAATCTACCCATATATTTAATTAGTTATTCTTTTGATCACTTAATTAATTCAAAATTAATTCTTGATCAAAACTAATTAAATAATATTATTAATATATTAGAACTTATAATATATTAATAAACCATATGTGTTATTTCTCTCATTTAGTTTATCCAATTGCATGGTTCCATGCAACCCAAATGGACCATGCTGGGTCGGGTCAAGTATTTACCAGAAATAGTTATGGACTTAGACACCTTATCCAACAGTCTCCCACTTCGATAAGTCTAATAACTATAACTGCAATACTTAAGGAACCGATCGGAAATCATAGCTCTTTCAAGGTGTCTCGGAACTGACAAGATGTTTATACACCATTTAAGATAAGTGATCATATAATCCTATGTTCTAGATATCAGCCAAACAAATACATGGAGCAATGTCTTACTTATTGTCCAGCAGTTTGTTTCCCGAGTTCTGATTTGTTTGACAAAGAACTTAATTGAACACATCAACTTAGTTCTCACCGGGCCCGGTACATAGGTCAAAACAAAATCATTGAGGGGCCCAAATATCAGCTTCTAATCTAAGAAGTAACAGATAAACTTCGACTCATATGTTTGTTCTACCACTCATTGAATTCCACACAAAAGCACGTTTTATAACATCGAGTTACCAATGCGTTTTCGTACAATCAATGCATAACCAACTCGTAAGTAACAAATCATACCTCTAGGTTTGAAGACTTATATGATATTACCATCTCACGATCACTCGAGATAAATTCCATAAAGTGATTCTAGTGAGCGTGGGTTGTGTCCAATGCTCAGAACTTATGAGCACTCATGATTGTTGTAGCCATGTCCAACAACTTAGACCTCTGCAACCAATCATGACAGTGTTGATTCATACCTACTTCCGACATATGACCGACTGTGGAGGTTTGAATAATATGATATACTAAACATAATTATTCTGGAAGTCAAAACACGTAAAAGAAATTATAGTAAACGGTTGACAAAAGATAGTAACACTTTACTCATAAATAAACACAACTTTTATTCATCATCAAATGTCAATTACACTTTACAAATTACATAATTTATCTAACTACTAAAACTCATATCATCCTTCAGCCCTATGCTCCGAGCATGCTGGAGATGCTTAACCCTGCTCAGTCCCTTCGTGAGGGGATCTGCTAGGTTCTCATCCGATGATACCCTCTTTGCCACGAGGATTCCTTCTTCTATGCGATGTCTGATAAAATGATATTTTATATCGATGTGTTTGGATCTCCCATGATCCCTTGGTTCCTTGGCTAAGGCAACCGCACTTTCACTATCATAGAAAAATTCCATTGGCTCCTTTATAGCTGGTACAACTCCAAGGTCTCTAATGAAGTTCTTTAGCCATATTGCCTCCTTTGTTACCTCTCTCGCTGCTATATACTCTGATTCACAAGTGGAATCAGCCACTGTCTCCTGCTTGGAACTCTTCCAAGTGATTGCTCCTCCATTTAAGGTAAAGACCCAGCCCGACTGAGAGCAGAAATTATCCCCATCAGTCTGGAAGCTAGCATCACTATAGCCTACAATTCTCAAGTCATCACTCCCACCGAGGGTAAGGAACCAGTCCTTAGTCCTCTGTAGGTACTTGAGGATATTCTTTACCGCAGTCTAGTGTGCCTTGCCAGGATTCCCCTGATACCTGCTAACCATGCTCAAGGCAAAGGCTACATCAGGTCGAGTACACGTCATAGCATACATGATCGAGCCTACTGCTGAAGCATAAGGTACTTGACTCATTTATGTTATCTCAGCCTCGGTACTTGGGCTTTGTGTCTTACTCAATCTAGCGTTACTCTGGATGGGTAACTCTCCTTTCTTGGAGTTCTGCATGCTGAATCTCTTCAACACCTTGTCCAAGTATGTACTTTGACTAAGTCCAGTTAGTCTTTTACTCCGGTTTCTCAAAATCCTTATCCCTAGAATATAGGCAGCTTCTCCTAGGTCCTTTATAGAGAAACACTTCCCAAGCCAAGACTTAACTTCCTGCAGAGTTGGGATGTCATTTCCTATTAGTAGTATGTCATCCACATACAATACCAAAAAGCTAACTATACTCCCACTAGCCTTGAAATACACACAAGATTCATCTTCACTCCTAGAAAAGCCAAATTCCTTGACCTTTTCATCAAAGCAAAGATTCCATTTGCGAGGTGCTTGATTTAATCCATAAATGGATTTCTCAAGCTTACACACTCTATTAGGGTACTCGTTGCTGACAAAACCTTCTGGATGACTCATGTAAACATCTTCAGTCAACTGTCCATTAAGGAAAGTGGTTTTGACATCCATTTGCCAAATTTCATAGTCATGAAATGCATCTATGGCTAACATAACCCTAATAGACTTAATCTTGGCTACTGGAGAAAAGGTCTCATCATAATCCACTCCAGGAATTTGAGAGAAGCCCTTTGCAACCAATCGAGCCTTATAAGTGTGTACATTACCATCCATGTCGGTCTTCTTCTTGAAGATCCATTTGCACCCTACAGTCTTACGACCTGGTACATTCTCAACCAAGTTCCAAACTTGATTGTCATACATGGATTATATCTCGCTATCCATAGCCTCTTTCCATTTAGCAGACTCAGGGCCTGCCATGGCTTCCGTGTAGCTGTTAGGTTCATCCAGACCTACTAGTGTCTCATCACTAATAAGTGTCTCACCTTCCGTAGTAATATGGAAACCATAGTAATGCTCAGGTGCAATCCTAACTCTCGTGGAACGCCTCAGAGGTATAGATTCGTCAATTGGCTCAACAGGAGCTTCCTCCTCAAGTTGAGGGCTAGGGTTTGAAGTTCCTTCACCACTTGACTCTTGAAGTTCTTCAAGGTCAATTTGCCTCCCACTGTCTCCTTGGCTTATAAGTTCTCTCTCTCTCTCTCTCTCTCTCAAGACTCCTCTTCTTACTACAAAGACCACATTATCCCTAAGTCTGTAGAAGAGGTAACCAAAGGATCTTTGTGGGTAGCCGATGAAAATACACCTCTCGCTTCAGGGTTCTAGCTTATCATGAGACTCACACCTCACAAAATCCTCGCAACCCCAAATCATGATGTGGTCTACTTTAGGTACTTTACCAGTCCACATCTCGTGAGGAGTTTTGGCAACTTTCTTTGTAGGGACTAGATTAAGAATATGGGCGGCAGTTAGGGGTGTAAACGAGCCGAGCCGAGCCCGAGCCTGACAAAGCTCGAGCTCGGCTCGTTTAATTTGAGGAAGCTCGAGCTCGAGCTCGAGCTCGATTCGAGCCTTAAAATGAAGCTCGAGCTCGGCTCATGAACAATTTATTGGGCTCGCGAGCCTAATCGAGCCTAAACGAGCCTCTATGTGTGTGTGTGTGTGTGTGTATATATATATATATATATATATATGTGTGTGTGTGTGTATGTATGTATGTGTGTGTGTGTGTGTATATATATATATATATATATAAAGGCTCATTTAAGCTCGTTTAGGCTCACGAGCCCATCAATTGAAGCTCGGCTCGAGCTCATTTAATAAATGAGCCTCATATTTAGGCTCGAGCTCGGCTCGGGCTCATTTAATTCGATCTCGAGTCGAGCTTTTAACGAGTCGATCCCGAGTAGCTCACGAGTAGCTCGGCTCACTTACACCCCTAGCGGCAGTCTCTAAGGCATACCCCCAGAATGAGATTGGTAGCGAAGCTTGACTCATCATGAAACGAACCATATCCAACAAGGTTCGATTACGCCTCTCAGCCACACCATTCAAATGCGGTGTCCTGGGAGGTGTCAATTGTGAGACAATCCCACATTCCCTAAGATAGTTGAGGAACTCTGAACTAAGATACTCACCACCTCGATCAGGTCGAAGCATCTTAATGTTCCTGCCCAATTGATTCTCGACTTCCTGTTTAAATTCCTTAAACCTTTCGAAAGTCTCTGACTTATTCTTGATTAAGTAGACATATCCATATCTACTATAATCATCAGTAAAAGTCAAATAATAACGACTAACATCCCTTGTGGCATGTTTGAATGGTCCACACACATCTGTGTGTACAAGGTCCTACAAACCTTCACCCTTCTCACAAGAACCTGTGAAGGGTGACATTGTCATTTTTCCAAGTAAGCATGATTCGCAACTATCATCAGACTTTAGGTCAAATGACTTCCAAGACTCCATCCTTTTGGAGTTAGCCTATGCGTTTCTTGCTTATATGTCCAAGACGACAGTGCCATATTGATGCTTTTTCCAAGTTATTATTATTAGGAGAATCAATACACAAAACATCATTTCCTAAGTTATTTACAACAGATACAGTTTCATACACACCATCACAAGGTAATGCTTTAAAATAAAGACTATTATTAAAGAAAGCATTAATCGAACCAACTTCATTATCAAATGAAAAGGTAAAACCTTGTTTATACAATGCATGAAAGGAAATAATATTTTTTGCCATTTCTGGCGAATAACAACATTTATTGAAATCTAAAATAAACCCACTACTTAGCGATAAAGTATAAACTCCAATCTTGGTGACAGGTGAAGCTTTCCTATTTCCCATGATCAAGTTTATTCTTCCTTGCACCACATTCTCACTTCTTCTTAGTTCCTGCAAATCAGAACATATATGAATACCACAACTGGTATCAAGGACCCATGAGTTAGAATAGGGTGAGTTATTAGATAAGATAGTGTAAATACCTTCATGGTTGGGTTTAACTTTCCCATCCTTCACGTCTTGCTGGTACTTTGGGCAGTTCCGCTTCCAATGTGCCTTTTCATGGCAATAGAAACATTCAGCCTCTTTTGGGTCAGAAGAAGGAGTGATGAAACCTTTCTTGGTTCCACTTGAAGAAGAGCCATCAAGGGTCCTAACCTTGGTACCCTTCGAAGAACTCTTTCTCTTCTTCCCTCGTCCTTTCCCGATTGCCAAGACAGGGGCGGAGTTGGTAGGAGTAGGAGTAGTGACAACCTCCTTACCCTTAAGACCACTTTCCACGGTCTTTAAGAGTCCTTGAAGTTTTCTAAGAGTGACCTCTTCCTAGATCATGTGGTATGTCATGCAGAATTGATCATAACATGAAGGTAAGGAGTGCAAAATAATATATATTGCTAGCTCCTCTGGGAAGTTCACATTAAGCTTCAGCAAGCGGTCCACAAATCTTTGCATTTTCTACATGTGGCCTGTGATGGGTTCTCCATCCTTCATTTGGGTTGTTATCATGGAGGAGATGATTTCATACCTCTCTTATCGTGCACTTTGATGGTATATTTCCATCAAATCTTGGTGCATTTCAAAAGGGTAGTAGTCCTCGTAGGACTTTTGGAGATCGGCTGTCATAGTGGCCATCATGATGCATGCCACCTTGGTGGCATCCATTTCATGTGCCCTAAAGTCAACGATCTCTTGAGGAGTAGCAACTGTCTCATCAATCTTCTTAAGCTCCTTATCGAGGACATATTCTTTGTCCTCGTAGCGGGTAATCATTTGGATGTTTCTGATCCATTCATTAAAGTTGGATCCATCAAAAGTGACTTTCCCACACAAGTTCATAAGAGGAAAGGAGCCATTAGGATTAAAGCTAGAAGTAGCAGTGTTTGCAGACATCTGAAAAGAAGAAAAGTTTAGTTTAGAAATAGAAATAGTCCTTAATAAAACACCCAAATGTAGTATTAAGGCTAGGACCCAATCACAATATATTATACTTAGAAGAGGTATGTCGTAATCTAAGTAATAACATATTTGAAAGGTAGGTAAATGACGATTCACCAATTTCCACCAAATTCGAAATATTAAAAATATTTAATTTGGTTCTAAGAAACTCCTAGATTCTTTTGAGATTCAATGAACTTTTCAAAGTCATGTTTCAATCTCGAGTGTGCCCTCCAAGTTTTGTGACTGGGATGCCGAGGATCACAAAACGAGGTGTGAAGTAACCATGCAATTTACTTGGTACCCTTAATAAATTACCCCTCAATCGATGTGTCGGTTAACCACACACGCTCCATCGATACTATGATAAATATTAAGTCACCATTTACCTACCTTGTTAAGTCCAAGTTAGTGTGCCAGTTAACCACACACACTCCACTAACGACTTAGAAAAAGTATAAAGTGTAATTTCATGGATTAGCACCTTATTCTCATTTTTCCTAAAGTAACTATGATTGAGAATTTAATAAAACATTTAGTTACTTTATAATATTCATCATACTTTTAATGAGAATTTATAAGTCCTTGTCTTACCCGTTCGGCTAACGATCCTCCACCAGTCAAGCAAGCGGTGGGTGAGAGTGGATACCCTTTAAGTTGCCATTTTATAGGCAACAACCTTATACCCACCTTATAGACCGGCTTCGTGAATGAGGCGTACTAGCGGTAAGACGACTTTAATCTTACACACACACACATATATATATATATATATATATATATATATATATATATATATATATATATATTATTAACTTATAATATTATAAGTATAAGGGTTGAATTTTAACTTTTTATAATTCTAAGGGTTGGAACTAAAGTTTTAATCAAGAGTTTACTTGTTCCAAAACTTGAGGGCAAGTTTTGTAAACTTTCAAAACTTTTCATTTCTGATAACTTATGAATTAATTGAGTCATAAAAATGAAGACTCTTCATTTTTTTATAACTCTTGTGTTATTTTAATGGCTTTAATAAAAGTGTGACTATTGGTTTTCCATAACTTGAGAACAAGTTATGGACTCCATTAAAACACATAATGATCAAGAATTAATCTACCACATAGGTTACAAATAATTCCTATGATCATCTAAACATCATAAGATCAAGAACATGAATATGAACACTTTCATGAATCAAAACTTACACTTAAAACTTTGTAATTTTGATAACTTGTTGTTGTAAATGGATTAGTAAAGACATTACACCATCTAAAACAAGTTTTCAAGTTCCAAAACAGTTTAGGGTAATGTTTCTAGTCCATTTCCAGCAACTAAAGTCGAAAAACTGCATTCTGAGGCTCCTACTCGCCGAGTGCATGAACCTACTCGGCGAGTAGGTTGAAGATTCACATGAACTCGGGGAGTCCCCCCATGGACTCGGCGAGTTCATCAGTCAGATTGCAAAAATATCGACTTTTTTCAACTATTTCGCACAAATAACAAACAAACAAACCTGGCTCTGATATCACTGTTGGGTTTTGAGCATTCTAACACTTCCTAAGTGTACATGCAACCCTAATAACCTTGGATCTATGTTTGTCTAATTATCATGCAAAGTTGATTTCCAAGGCTATGATCCTATCTAGCATACATGGGGAAACAATTTTAACTTGAATAATATATAGAACTACATACCTTGTTGTTGTAAGTGTTCCTTGAAGCCTTGTGAGCCTAGCACCTCAAGTGTGATGCCTCAAATGCTTCACACAACACCAAATGCAAAGTATAAACTTGAGATAATACTCTAACACACTCAAAATCGGCCAAGCCCTCTTGTTTCTTTTGAGTAGTCGATTTTGGGGAGAGACATGGTACTTATATAGTGTGTTGCATTAGGTAAAACCCTAATGTAACATGACTATTCATTTCTCAATCCATGGGTCAATTCCATGGAGCATCCTATGGGTGGAACCCAACTTGATAATCCATGGAGCCTTTTAGCCCACTATATATGATATGGAAGATCTACATAATCTACCCATATATTTAATTAGTTATTCTTTTGATCACTTAATTAATTATAAATTAATTCTTGATCAAAACTGATTAAATAATATTATTAATATATTAGAACTTATAATATATTAATAAACCATATGTGTTATTTCTGTCATTTAGTTTATCCAATTGCATGGTGCCATGCAACCCAAATGGACCATGCCGAGTCGGGTCAAGTATTTACCAGAAATAGTTATGGACTTAGACACCTTATCCAACAATTTCTTCATGATCTGTTACTCTGTGTTGTTGGTTTTATTCTATTTTCTATGTATTGTTCCTAATCCTAATACTGAGATGAGTTGAACTCAGATGCCCTTTATTCATCAAGAATTATCATCTATCATTTGGTATTTGAGTTTTATAATAAATAAAATTGCTCATAAAGTGGTAAATGTCGACAAATAAGGTTGGAGTTCATGAAATACTAAGCCTTGCAATGCTTTTTTGGATATTTTATGTGGGGACTATTACTTATAATCTTTTCTCAAATTTTGTAAATAACAATTTCATTTTTATTTTTATTTTAGACCGACTACCTTCATAGGACATGAAGAACCACTCGCATTTCTTAGTAAAGCTTTAGGTTAAAATTACCTACTATCCTTCTTGTATTATTTCAATCCTTAAATTCTATTTATTAAAAAGCAATGCAAGAATCTGACTTCTCATATGAAGAGACAGTAGTAGTAGGGAAAAACTACAACATCGTAAATCAAAAGCCAATAATCTTGTAACACCCCTAACCCAGCAGCACCAAGAAAGGAAAAGAAAACCTCAAATTAAGGAAGGGACTCGCCGAGTAGATGAAGTGACTCGACGAGTAGGAGCGCGGATAGTGTCGCGAGTTAAGTGACCTACTCAAAGAGTCAGAGGACTGACTCGGCGAGCTAGTCAGGTTTTGGGAAAACCCTAAATGCGGGCCTTGTACCCTATTTAAGGAACATTATAGCCTCTCTTCAGCCTCCATGATACTCCCTCAAGTCCAGAACGAAACCCTAGTGCCTTCCATGTGTTGTAAAACATTTTTGAGGGTTCTTAAGTGTTCTTGAAGCTTTGAAGAAGAAGAAGGAGTTGGAGGATTCAAGGAGGTGTTGTAGATACAAAAATCTCATCTCATCCTCATCATTTTCTGGTAATCAAGTTCTCATCATGACCTTTACTTTGATAGATCTCTTCTTTGTCATTTTTGGGGGGTTTTTGGTCCAAGAAACCTAGCATGTGAGGAATGGAAGTCCCAAAGGATTATGTCTTCAGATCTAGAACCACTGAGGGTTGTCATGGCATAAAGGTGCAAGCTTTATGCCATAGGAGACCCAATGCATGCTTATGGGATGTTGTTTTGGCCTTTCTAGCCCACAAAGCCCATGTATGGAGGAAAAAGGAAGGATCTTTGCATGGTTGTAAGGTGGTTGGGTCCTGATCTGTCTATGGGTGCTTGAGTTTGGGGTATGGTGGCTTGTGAACAGAGATCTATTTCCTTAAGAGTTAGGGTTTGCATGGAAACCCATTAAGTGAGGGTATTAATGGGTAAAGTTGGAAACTTTACCCTTACGAGGTCATTTCTAGTTAGTATTCTGAGTTTTTGTCTTGGATATGGAATGGAAGGGCTTAATCCATTAAGTTAACCCAACAAATAGAGGAACTCAGCGAGTCCAGGGAGAACTCAACGAGTTGGAGTGGGTTGTACCGAGTTGAGTCGTGTTAGAACTCGGTGAGTCAGAGAATGACTCGACAAGTTGAGTTGGTTTATGATGAGTTAGATCAGCCAGGGAACTCGGCGAGTCAAGGTAGAACTTGACGAGTTGGTTCGCGATTTTAGGATTCTAAGCTTGAGAACCCGGCGAGTTGATGGAGCAACTCGGCAAGTCCAGTAACCTGAAAGTGTTGAGTTTGAGCGTTGACCGTTGACTTTGACTTTGACCAAAGTTTGACTTAGTTTGACTTCTGGAGGACATTTTAGGACTAAGTGTTATGTTGGTATTGGTAGCTTGGGGAGTTAGAGGATCATTGGTTCGGGAAGTTGTCAGATAGTAGTTAGAGGGTATCAATAAGAGTTTTAGCAGTGCAAGGTGAGTTTCCCTTTGTGTGAATGTGTCTAAGGCCACAATGTTGGCCCATGTAGTTATGAGTAGGAAGACCCGGGGGTTAGTCGTAGGCATAGTATGCTAGTATGATAATCCGGACCAAGGTTTGATGTCGGGTGGGAGCCCAAGGACTGTTTGCATGATAGATTATACTTGTCATCTGTGTGATACTTGTATGTGTCTTGTAGGGAGGTGAGTGTGGGTGAGGTCATGTATCTCACCACTGGCAGAGTACATGCGGAGTTCCGTATCTCATTAGTAGCAGATCAGGGGCGAGGCCCGAGATAGGAAAAGAGGGAGTGTGGGCAGGGGCCCATATCTCACTAATAGCAGGAGCTTGGACGGGGTTCCATGACTCATATTCAGTAGGACAGGGGTGAGGCGCAAGATAGGAGAGGCCTTAGAACAGGAATACAATAGGGTACGTTCAGTTTATGTGTTATATATTATGGTTATATGTAGTATGGGCTTAGCGGGCAGGGTCCAAAGACAGGCGGGGCCTAAGAGAAACAGATCTGTATCCGAGTGGGGCTCGAAGCCAGGGGGACTGGAGCGGAGGGGCCTTTATAGCGGGCGAGGCCCGAAGTAGCGGGCGTGGTCCAGTATTTACAGTATATGATTATGCAGGGTATGTGGTAGGTTGGGGAACTCACTAAGCTTCATGCTTACAGTTTTCAGTTTTGGTTTCAGGTACTTCCGGTAGCAGAGGGAAGAACTCGGGATGATCGTATGGCACACACCATTGATTATTAAGTCTGGGATGTTTTACTCTGATAATAATAATGTTTTGGAGCAATGAGATTTATGTTTTGACATAATGATTTGATGATTTGTGGTTTTATTATTAAACTTAAATGAAAATTTTAGACTGTATTTTTGGGTCGTTACAAGTTGGTATTAGAGACTTGGTTTGAGGGATTCAGACATACTTTCAGGTGTGTCTGGACTCAACCTGAGGAATTGGTATAGAAATTTAAAAATGAAAAAAATCAATTTTCATAAGGATTAATTTTTGAGAAAAGAAAAGGAGTTTTAGAAAAAGTTAAAAGAATTTTAGAAAGAAAAGAACTTTGAATAGAGAAAAGGGTGTGGTGCATGCAATCAGCCGAGCTCAAGTAAGTTCTCCCAAAATACCCATACAAGTTATGTTATGATTATTAGTTAGTAGAACAGTATGCTAGATTAGGACTAAGGATCTAGAGAGGATGCCTTATGTGGCTGTTATATGTGCTTTTGAGCTTCATGATAGTATTGGTTAGATAGTAGTAGGATAACATGTTTAGGTTATGCCTGAGTATATGAGCTTATGTCGCATGCTAGTACAGATTCTTGATATGTGATTATGATTTCTTGATTATGTTATGATTAGATTTTCCTTTGTCTGAATGCTGCTTGCTCTGTGATTTGTGGGATTCTGAGTGATGGGAGTTAGCTGTTAGGTGAATATGTTAAGTCACATGTAATCATGGTTGAATAATCTTAGAGTATTGGATTTGACCCTATTATGCAGCTCTCGTATGAGTCTAAGCGTTGTAGTGATGAGTCCCTTACTCGAAGGATTATCCGAGCCTCGTTACATGTGATGTTATTTAGGTAATGGATAATTAGCATCACGAGGATACCTTCAACAGTTGAGGACTGGTTGAGTCGGAGATTTTCCTAGGGTAAGCCTAGGATGAGATTAGTGCTGAGAGCAGTGTTAGTAGAAGGGACTTGGTGGAATCGAGGCAATTCTTTAGGAAAGTACGGATAAATGTGGAAGGTTGTATGGGCCCGTACTACTAAAAGCAGAGGATCCGTACTCGATTCAAGAAAGGCCGAGATGAGACCAGGAAACTTGTAGTGTGTGTTCGATCCCTCAGTAGTGATATCTTATTTGATGGTTGATATGATATGTTTCCAGCATGGCAACGTTGCGTGAGATACCAATGAGTGGATCAGGTGTCGGAGAGAGATCATGCTCGGGTTCAGGAGCCAGTCAGCTCGGGGAGCAGATGAGAGAGTTCATCTCAGCTGAGATTACGCACAACATATTGGACCAGACTCCTTTGATCTTCGGTATGATCAAGGAAGGGATTTTGGAGCTGTTAGACAGCCGCCTAAAGGCTTTTCGGGCCGAGATCGCTGCACGGAAGTTAGAGGCTCCTCAGGGTCGAATGTTTATGGATCATTGGGATCCCATGGGAGGAAGGATTTTGTTAGTAGCTTATGTTGTCAGGGAGAAAAGGTGGGGTGTGCACCCGGTCTTCAGGAGAGTTCACTGCATGATTGGATTGCTTGGGAGATTTCGCAAGCCATGCGCGAGGAGCTACCCGATATTTTTGAGCGTATGATTGGTAGAGTATCCGCAAGGTTTCAGGGGCAGACAGCGACTGTTTAGACGGTTGATGGGGCAGACAGGACAACTCGGAAACAGGAGGTTGACCTAGCGTTAGGGAGGAAGAGGAAATCGGTTGAGGTTCAGTTGTCCATAGGTTTAGGTAAAAGACCCAATAGGCTTGACTCAAGATCAAGAGACTTTCGGAGCCACAGTCGCGAAGGCGAACACGACAGGACGCATGAGGGTACGCCTAGGAGCTGTGGTAGAGGTGATATGAGTTGTTTCACGTGTGGGCGGATCGGTCATTTTAGTAGAGATTGTACTATTACCATCTCCCAGGGACCAGGCATGGTGTATTTCCATTGTGGACAACAGGGCCACAAGAAGGCCCAATGTCCCATTTTGCTTTTAACAGGGCAGGCCAGGGCTCCTGCCCCTGTGACTTTGAGGGTCACTGGCAGTCACCGGGGCCAGGCAAGGGCGCCTACGGCTCGAAGCAGGGCGTACCGGTTGTCTGCGAAGGGGTCGCGTGTAGCACCGAGTGTTGCAGGTGCATATATTTTGATTCCATGTCAGTTTTATTCATGAATTTATGTTTATAATACTGCATCGGTATGGGTGAGGTTGTTTTAGAACTTTGTGGCCTGTTTGTGAATGAATTATATGCCATGTGCATGCGATGGATGATAGAGTAGTAGTCCGAAGATGTTTCCCCTTGGGCAGGTTTTCAGGATGCAGTCACTGTAGCAAGTGTAATTGGGATTGGGAAGGTGCTCTATTAGTTAGCAAGATTGGTTTGGATATGGTAAAGAGTTTGATGGAGCACCAGCAGAATTACACATAGTTGACAATAGATTGACACCTCAGGTGATAGAAAAGATTAGAAATCCGTTTCAAGCAGGAAGAGGTAAGGGATTAGTCGGATCAAAGTGAGGGAGAACCCTCCAAGTATTCAAAGAGCAGAAGCATGCAACATCTGGGGGAATTAGTGACCTTCAAGAAGCAAAGGAAAGCAGTCTGAGGGACTGTGTGGATAGAGAAGTGCAGGAGTTGGGAGTTTGAGAAACTTCCCAACATTGAGTTAATGTAATTATGATTACTAGACGTTTGGTTTTGGAAAACCAAGCTGGAGATTTTCTTGGAAGAATGTGAGTATAACTAGGATGTAAGACTACGGGATAGCTATAGCATTCGTCAGTAAAGAGAGATAGTGTGGGAAGTGTGGTGAGACTGCATGATGACAATATCATTCGTTAGTTGATGGTTGGTTTGGGAAACTAGGTTGATAGATTGATAGCAGGACTCGAGTGAGTCAAGACGCATAGTATATGAACAACCGGCATGGGATGCTTTCGGATTAGTAGTCAGTAGCAGAGACAGTATGGAGAGTGTGATAGAACTGCGGAGAGCCACAACATTTCAGTAGAGGCCAGTTAGAGGAGTGTGGGCGAGGGCCCGTTTCTCTTAAGGCAGAGGAGTGTGGGTGAGGGCCCATATCTCATAGTTAGCAAGGTATGGACCAGGAAAGAATAGTTCGTTGAGATTTAGTATGGAGTTGGTCTGCATAGCTCTAGAGAGGTAAGACCTAGGGAGAGGCCACTCTCGGATACAGATGGGTGAGACCCGTGGGAGAGGCCCATATGTTAGTAGCAGTAAAGGTGAGACCGAGGAGCAGGGTTGCTAAATAGTATGGTTTGGGTGAGACCCGTGGGCGAGGCCTGTGTGACAGTAGTAAGACAGATGAAACTAGAGGGAGGGACCTCTATAGAATACAGTCACGTGAGACCCATGGGCGAGGCCCGCATGATTATAGTAGTACAAGTGGGACCTGCTAGAGACCTTAGAGTTAAGATAGGGGATCGAGGATCCCAGGACTCGTAGAGCCATAGTGGCAGGATAGATAGAGCAGTTCGGATAACCGAAGTTTCCTTCGGGGGTCGGTGGGAGCGAATGAGCGATTAAGTTAGGGTTCAATAACCAGTAAGAGTTCGGTAACCCAGTTGAGCGCAGATTAGTTGGTACCAGGGTGGTCTCGATTCATCTGGAAGGCAGATAAGAGTCAGCAGAAACTTCAGTTAAGAGTAAATAATGATAAGAGAAGTTCGGAATGGAGCAGCTAGTTGGTTGAGAAGTGTTTCGCCTCTCACGGTAGGGTTGAATAATCTCATAGGGAAGCGTTTGACTCTGCTACGCAGCCCTCGTATGAGTCTAACCGTTGCAGGGATGAACCTTTTACTCAAAGGATTATCTGATCTATTCGCTAGGATAGAATGTCAACACCAAGACAAAGTAAGAGGAAACATTCAGTAGTAGTTAGTGAAGTAACCAACACTAGAGGTGACTGGAGCTGTAGTTACAGCAAAGATATGACCTTCACAGAGTTAGAGAAGGTAGTTGTTTAAGGGAAGTATCCTTATGAAGGCCAGCAGATGTGCAAGGAAGAAGGGGTAAACCCCTAGGATGTTTAGCATGGGTACTCGGGGAGTACCGAAAGGAAGGTTGGTTGGATAAGAGTCACGTTCGTGGATGATTGGAGGTAGAGTGCTTACGAGGTATTATTTGTAAGGATTAGTTATGATAGGATGATCAAGCAGAGGGCCGATGGAAGTGATTCTACGAGAACCGGACCCAGTGATAAATTTATCCACATAATAGGTACCTGGTAAGCAGAGTGCATGATAGCTGGCAGTAGCAGACTTTGAGGATGAAGTATTGAATAAGTGGGGGAGAATTGTAACACCCCTAACTCAGCAGCACCAAGAAAGGAAAAGAAAACCTCAAATTAAGGAAGGGACTCGTCGAGTAGACGAAGTGACTCGACGAGTAGAAGCACGGATAGTGTCGCGAGTTAAGTGACCTACTCAAAGAGTCAGAGGACTTACTTGGGGAGTTGGTCAGGTTTTGGCAAAAACCTAAATGTGGGCCTTGTACCCTATTAAAGGAACATTATAGCCTCTCTTCAGCCTCCATGACACTCCCTCAAGTCCAGAATGAAACCCTAGTGCCTTGCATGTGTTGTAAACCATTTTTGAGGGTTCTTAAGTGTTCTTGAAGCTTTGTAGAAGAAGAAGGAGTTGGAGGATTCAAGGAGGTGTTGTAGATCTAGAAATCTCATCTCATCCTCATCATTTTATGGTAATCAAGTTATCATCTTGACCTTTACTTTGATAGATCTCTTCTTTGTCATTTTTGGGGGTTTTTGGTCCAAGAACCCTAGCATGTGAGGAATGGAAGTCCCAAAGGATTATGTCTTCAGATCTAGAACCATTGAGGGTTGTTATGGCATAAAGGTGCAAGCTTTATGCCATAGGAGAGCCAATGCAAGCTTATGGGATGTTGTTTGGCCTTTTTAGCCCAAAAGGCCCATGTATGGAGGAAAAAGGTAGGATCTTTGCATGGTTGTGAGGTGGTTGGGTCCTGATCTGTCTATGGGTGCTTGAGTTTGGGGTATGGTGGCTTGTGAACCAAGATCTATTTCCTTAAGAGTTAGGGTTTGCATGCAAACCCATTAAGTGAGGGTATTAATGGGTAAAGTTGGAAACTTTACCCTCACGAGGTCATTTCTAGTTAGTATTCAAAGTTTTAGTCTTGGATATGGAATGGAAGGGCTTAATCCATTAAGTTAGCCCAACAAACAGAGGAACCCGACGAGTCCAGGGAGAACTCGACGAGTTGGAGTGGGTTGTACCGAGTTGAGTTGCGTTAGAACTCAGTGAGTCAAAGAATGACTCAGCAAGTTGACTCGGTTTATGATGAGTTAGATTAGTCAGGGAACTCGGCGACTCAAGGGAGAACTCGACGATTTGGTTTGGGATTTTAGGATTCTGTGCTTGAGAACTCTGCAAGTTGATGGAGAAACTCGGCGAGTCCAGTAACCTAAAAGTGTTGACTTTGACCATTGACCGTTGACTTTGACTTTGCCCAAGTTTAACTTAGTTTGAATTCTGGAGGACATTTTGGGACTAAGTGTTATGTTGGTATTGGTAGCTCGGGGAGCTAGAGGAGCATCGGTTCGGGAAGTTGTCAGATAGCAGTTAGGAGGGTATCAGCAAGAGTTACAGCAGTGCAAGGTGAGTTTCCCTTTGTGTGAATGGGTCTAAGGCCACAATGCCGACCCATGTAGTTATGAGTAGGAAGACCCGTGGGTTAGTCGTATGTATAGTATGCTAGTATGATAATCTGGACCAAGGTCCGATGTCGGGCGGGAGACCAAGAACTGTTTTCATGATAGATTATACTTGTCGTCGAAGTGATCCTTGTATGTGCCTGGTAGGGAGGTGAGTGTGGGTGAGGTCCTGTATCTCCCCACTAGCAGAGTACAGATGGAGAATTGTATCTCATTAGTTGCAGATCAGGGGTGAGGCCCGAGATAGGAAAAGAGGGAGTGTGGGCAGGGGCTCGTATCTCACTAATAGCAGGAGTTTGGACGGGGTTCCATGACTCATATTCAGCAGGACACGGGCGAGGCCCAAGATAGGCGTGGCCTTAGAACAGGAATACAATAGGGTACATTCAGTTTATGTGTTATATATTATGGTTATATGTAGTATGGGCTTAGTGGGCGGGGAACAGAGACAGGCGAGGCCAAAGAGAAACAAATCTGTTTCCAAGCGGGGCTCGAAGCCAAGTGGGGCCCAGAGCGGCGGGGCCGTTGTAGCGGGCGAGGCATGTAGTAGCGGGTGTGGCCCAGTCTTTGCAGTATGTGATTATGCAGGGTATGTGGTAGGTTGGGGAAGTCACTAAGCTTGTTGCTTACAGTTTTTAGTTTTGGTTTAAGGAACTTCCGGTAGCAGATGGAAGAGCTCGGGATGATCGCATGGCACACGCCATTTATTATTCAGCCTGGGGTATTTTACTCTGATTATAGTAATGTTTTGGAGCAATGAGATTTACTTTTTGACATTTGATGACTAGTGGTTTTATTATTAAACTTAAAAGAAATTTTTAGACTGTGTTTTTTGCTCGTTACAAATCTCTTAGAGCTCTCAAAGACACATAACGAACTAGAGGGAGACATATCTTCTAAACTTGGAGAGTTGGAGAGAAACTACAATGAAACAAGTAGGTCACTGAAATGGAAAGATCAAGGACCCAAGGGATTATATGAAGGGTCGGTTTGATATTTTGTTTCAATTGTTGCATTTATGTTAGCCAAATGGGTTTGAATACATGTCTTAATTAGAGATGGTATATTCTTAGGGGAATTGATAAGATACGATGAAATAGTTAATGTATTACATTTATTTAAGCATTTGAGTGATTATTATTATTTCACATACTATATGTTTTGAAATGGATTATATTTTTTTTGTATGATATGCTATTTCATATTATGAGAAATTAATTTTCATTTAATTTGAAAATTAGTAAATCTATATAAAAAGGTATTTTTTAAAACATTTAAATTTATGACACACAAAAATGTATGTCGTCTTTCTTTATGACATGGGCTTTAATGATACAGAATGCATGTCCTAAATGCACGCTGTATGGTTATGGCACACAAATGCGTGTCGTTTTCCTTTATGACAGGGCCTTCCTTGACACGTAATGCGTGTCATAAATGCACATCGTAAATGTATGCCGTAAGTTTATGACACGCAAAAGCATGTCTTCTTTCTTTATGAAATGGCTTTTCTTTGACACGCATTTGTGTGTCATATATACCCTTTTATGACACGCAACGCGTGTCATTAAAGGGTATTTTTCTAGTAGTGTTATATTCTTTTTGCTTTAATTATGGTTAGGATTTGAACGGTACACCCGCATATGTTTCTAGAAATGTTTTTGAAGTTTTTGAAAGTCTCGTTTTGTGGATGATGTAAAATACTCTGATATTTTCTAGAAAATTAATGTTAATGTTTTATGAAAAATACTGGTAATTACAATTACAAAGGAAAATCATTACATAAACATCTTATGAGAAATAAGTCTTATGAAACTATATATCTCTTAGGCATTAAATCAAAAATCTCATAAGGCAATACTCAAACATAAAATCTTCCTAATCGAAAAAAATCTCACAAAAATCACATTATTAATTTGACATTATTAAAGAAAGTGAGAGAGATGACCGAAGAAGAGAAATTCAATGAGATTACATGTAAGCAATCAGTCCCATGAAACTCTCTCTCTCTCTCTCTCTCTCTCTCTCTCTCTCTCTCGTGTATTAAATCAGAAATCTCCTAAGCAGTACTTACACACAAAAACCATCCTATTCAAATTTTTTTTCACAAAATCACATTATTTGAAGATTTTATATCGAGTGTGTGTGTGAGAGAGAGAGAGAAAGATATTACCAAGGAAAAGGAAATGAAAGTCAATGATCTATTAACCGCAATGGATAACAAATGCGTTGTACCTAATGTCAATAGAGGTAAGCCGAGATTGTAAGTGGTTGGTGTTGATCATTACTGACAAAGAAATGAGGAAGTCGAGATGGAGCAGATGCTTTGATTTTCTTGTTGGCAAAGAGATGCATGCATGATTTCGAGGTGGAGTGGGGGAAGGGAAAGCGTGTAGTACTCCAATTTTTAAAAGATAATAAATAACTAAAAAATCTCTCAAAATCAATTCTAAATCATATTGCTACCTAAACTACAACATAAGCAATAAAATTAAATGAAATGTGTGAATGAAGAACTTTAGAGTGTCACTTCTTCATGGATATTGTCTTCATAATTAAGTCTTCTCCTTACTTTTTTCATTGTCACTTGCTATATAGTTTCCTAAGTTGAAATAAAAGTAAATAAAATGTTCGTGGTTTACATGCATATTAATATCTACGGATAAAACCATAAATAATATTTTTTTTATTGGAAATATTTTGTTTATTTTTCATTCCTTGGCTTGGTGACACACATTTGGGAACTAAAATGTCTTGTCTAGAGAACGGGTCCATGAAACCCAATTCTCTCCATTGGGCACAACAAATATGTTTGCGGATAAATAAATCACAATATAAGTCCTTTTTCTTTTACTCACAATCTGTACAACAACTAATGTAACACTCATAAATATCATGATAAATTTAAACTTTTTCAAACCAACCAACATCATAAATTGTTTACAACGTAGTTTCAAAAGCATTTCAACATCAAACTTCCCAAAATCATAAGTAAAAAACATGAGGATGTGTACGGTCACGCCTTCGGCTTCCCGCGGTCCTCTGAAGTATCTAAAACATAACCCAAAACTATAAGCTAATGCTTAGTGAGTTCCCCTAAAATACCAACACATAACCAAATAACATCAATATACAATAACAACATGCAATGGGTCCATAGCTAAAAATCTCGATTACCCCTGAGCCCATAGCATAACTTGTACTTTCCCTCGGTGCCCACAACTTATGTCTGGCTTGATCCCCGACTAGATCAGTCCTTGGACTGAATACCATCAAGCCTTCAGCTGGTATCTGGAATGCTCATGAGCCCCCAGTATGAGTCGGGCATGCAATACCCGACCCTCAACTCATATCTGGAATGCTCCAAGGTTTGTTGGCTATGACATGGAGCAATACAACCTCAACCCAACCCAACACAATATGTCGACATATACCAGAAAATACATAAACAAATAATCATGTAACAGAGTCATAGGTAGCTCTATAGATCTACCTGTCTAGCATATCAATAACTAGCATAAACATGCATATCTATCCCATACTCAACATATCATTGATTATCAAACCAATGGGTCGGCCTAGGGCTTGGTCACGTCATGACAACGAACCTAATCTAATTCCCACTCGACTCGACCCAAACTGGTCAACTCAGTCAAAGAAATCACCTGAACTAGCATCACGATGTGAGCACCCATTCTTATCTTGTGAACTCCAAGAGTCCTACTTGAAACAAGACCGCTCTGCTTCTCCCGTCGTGGGATCTCACACCCCACGTCGCGAGCACTGTCTAAGGCTAAAAATTACCATTTTTAGTCCTTATTCCATTAAGTCTTTGAGTCCACTTCTTCCATAAGCTAAAGGGGATCCCTAAGGCCCATAAACAAGTTTCCTTTTTAGCCATGCATGCACCAAACATGATCATCCATTTTCTAGGTCAGAAAGGTAAGAAATAAACTTCAAAATTGCATGCATGCCTCAAATCTATACCAACTTATAGATCTGAACACTATGAAGTTCTTGGGACACTTATAATCCATAAAGTTGCCAACTTTATGGATCTACTCCACTCAATCAAGCAATAATGTCAATAAAATGGATAAAACTGAAGATCTACCCCTATTAAGCAATAAAGTTAGAGCCTTCGATAATTACACGGGTCCAAAAGAACGAAAAGGTGATGATGATGTTAATTATCTGCCCATACTACCCCTAAAGTACTCCCTTCTTCTACTTATCTTCATCCCACAAGCTAGAAATGCACCCAAATGACAAAGAATTTCAATGAAATGTAAGATTAAGGTTTTTGGAGGCTTAGAGAGTGATAGAGGCTAAGGGTGTGGAACCTTATCCCTCTCATTCCCTTAAATACTGAAAACTTAGGGTTTTTGGTCGCCAGCCGCCTTCACATCATGAGCACTATATTGCTCAAGTAGTGGACTTTTAAATGATGCTCGCATCTGGATCAATTCTCACGATGTGAAAAAGGCAATCTTCAGGTTGTGAGCAGGGCAATTACTGAAACATATAATTTCACACTATTAAAGATTATACATACCTGATCCGAGTGTTATAACTCTCCCCCTCTTGAATCAGACTTCGTCCTCGAAGTCTACTCGGAACCTCTCCGATGCTGCCATTGTAGCTTTACCAAAGCTATATTCTTATTGCTCAGGAACTTCATCTTCCTCTCTAGAATAGTTACCAGACTCTTGACATAGTTGATATGGGCATATTTAGTTATAAAACTCATGCATTATCATAATACTTTATGTTGATTTTATCTCATTTAATGAACAAAAGGTGCTTAATTGGTTTAGAATTTCATTTTTCAGCAATAATGACATGCTCGGATGGAAAAGGAAGAGGAACTAGCAATTGGACGCTTGGATCTTGGATTTTGAAGAAAGAAGGATATTGTTGGACGCGCTGACTTTCCGTACACAGGTTTTAAGTGATGGACTCGCCGAGTAGGTCACTAGACTCGCCGAGTAGCCCCTGTTTTGTGAAAATCTATATAAAGGGACTTTCAGATCGATACCCTAGGATATAGATGAACCCTTGGAGGCCAATTGTCGACTAAAGGTGCTGCTGGAGCGTGGGAAGCAAGGGAATCAACCCTACATTCAATTTTAAGGAGAATCAAGTCAAAATCAAGTTTACTCTTACCTAATCTCTTGTTTGAACTATGTTTTTACCAATTGATTTCGTTTTTGTGCTTGTTTCTGCTGTAATCATGAGCTAAAAACTCATAACTTCTGTTTAGGTAGATGAATTTGTGAACATTGATTGATTATTTGATTTGGATTAATTTTAATTGGTGATTATGTTTTATTAAGCTTGTTAAAGAACCTTATGTGTTAACAATAACTATTCTTCTGTTAATAAATCAGTAATTAAGTTGTATGAACATCTCTTAGTTGCTAATTTCATATGATTTACGTGACCACATAGTTGTATGTCTAGGAATAACGAATGTGAAACTAGAATTAACTTGAAGATAGGTAAGTTAATGTGTGAGCTTGTGTGATACACCATCAACAAGAGGTTAATTGAATAACCAATTTGATTAGCTAATTACAAGTCTTTCTAAACCCAAATCAACAAACTAGGAAATCCGTTGATTTAGACAACTGGTCATTGCTTTAATTAATCTGTTTTCTAAGGATTAGCTATAGGGAATGTGAATCTAATCACTTTAGTCGGTAACCAATGAAGAATTAATTCGATATATTTACCATAAAATCATCCATGGGAACAAATGATTTGAACCTAAACAGAAGGCCTTTTTAATCATTGAATTTAGTTGATCTTTGTTTTCTTAGCTGTTAGTTGTATAGTTTGCATATTAGTAAAGTATTTAAGTTTCTAGTCTTGTAAAACTAGAGAAAACCCTTTTTTACTTGTTTTATTTAGATAATATTAGCATTTATTTTAATTGTTTACCGTTCCCTGTGTTTGATACCCTACTTACCTGAACTAAACTGCTAATCGATAGGTACACTGCCTTTCGTGTGTTTGTCTTTGTGTTTAAGTTAGTAGGATTAAAACTAGTTTGTTTCACACACATCAAGTTTTTGGCGCCGTTGCCGAGGAACGGTTTTAAATAGTTAATTTTATTTGCTAATTGTTAATATTTTTTTATTTGTTGATTAATTTTTTTTATTTAGTTTATTTTTATTTTTATTTATTATGTATTTTCCAAATCTCGGTGCTTTTGATGCTTTTCTTGAGGAAGTAGTATAGGAAATTGAGCAAGAAGATGAGGAGTGTGGATGGGATGAAGATTTGAAGAAATTTGATAAATGGTTAGATAACATCTTGTCCAACACATAAGAACAATCTGAGTCACAAGAGCTAGAGTTAAAAGATGAAGAATTTAATCGAGAAAGAGATTTGGAGGAACTAGAAAGATTACTAGCAGATGGGTCAGATGAAGAACAAGAAAAACCTGAGTTGCAGGAACCAAGTTGTGGTTTGACCATTACCACGACGTGGCCCCCTGTTCTTCCGGTTTGTGTTTCGAAGCGGGGTGTCAACTTCAACTTTGGAAAAAGTTCTAAATCACGATCCATTTATGATTAGTATCCAACCGGTTCCAACCCTTGTCAATATTCTTGGGTTTTATAAATTCAAGCTTGTTTGGCCAATTTTAGAAGAAACGAGCCAAATTTTACACATTGGTCAAAAGCAAAATATTCAATGCAATGGATGGATGGGCATTGATTTTATTAGAAGTTTATTAAGTTGGGAGTCTAGCTAAAGACTCGCACAAAAAGAAGCGCTTGCGGGAGGCAACCCGTCATTAGAGTTTGCTTTTCTTTTTCTTTCTAAACTTCTAGTATTTAGGGATAATTTAAGATTTTTATTTTGACTTATTTTTATTATTACTTGGTATTGGTTTTTGATCTTTTCAGAATATAGGGTGAAGGATATAATGAACGAATAAAGCGTGAGGAAATAAAGTGAGGGGTCAAGTCGTAGACGAGAAGATTAGAAGATTTGAGTGATTTTATAAGTCCGATGGTTTTAACGGTTAAAAAGGAGTTTCGTCACTGAAGAATATAAGGAGGTGTATTACCTTAATACCCTCTTTGACCTCAAAAATAAACCCAAGGCAGAAAGAAGAATTTACACGATCAGAGCCAAAAACTCGTCGAGTGCACCCGTATAACTCGACGAGTTCCAGCGAAAATTCATGATTTCTGCCCGTATGACGATTCAACTCGGAGAGTCTCCACATAAAACTCGACGAGTTGCTGATTCTTTTATCTTTGAGTCGGCGATTTGATTCAATTCAAGGCGACAATTGGCTATATTTTTTAATACCATTTCTAGGCGTTTCCAAGATGCTTTTTCCCTCATATTTAGAGTTTTCAACCACACAAGATTTGACGCCCAAGGCATGGATGTGCTGTTCTCATGCCAAATTCAGCTGAAGTTGGAGCTTTACATGAAGAATATCAACCTCGCAACTACTATCCCAGGGGAGTTTGTTCTAATTTTCTCTTTCCTTTTATGTTTTTTTTTTATCATGCGTAACATGCAATAGGGGCATTGCATAAATTAAGTGTGGGGTAGGGGTTGGTTAAATTAGTTAAAATTTTAGTTAAATTTCGAAAATCTTGAAATTTTAGTTAATTTTGAAAATTTTGCATTAACATTGCTAGGGCTAATTTAGAAAATTTTGGTAAAGCAATTAGGGATCATGCTAGTATTATATTTGATGATTGCATGCAAACCCAAATGTTTAGTTGAGCCTATATACGTTCTAGTGCACTTATGGCTTCCTTATTCTAGTGAAATCATGGGACAAAAACACGACCTCGCTTAGTTTGAAGGATGCAATATGTTTAGCATCATGTACCAGAAATGTATCCAGGAAAATTATTATCTTTAACCAATAAAGGTTGAAGTTGAGCGCCCCTGCTTAAGCATGTAGGGTTTTGAGTGAAAAAAGTGAGTTACATGTTAGAGAGAGAGAGAGAGAGAGAGAGAATTACAAGAAATGTTTGAAGAATTTTTGGAGCATCAAAGTTAAATATGAAGTGAAAAATCAGAAATTTTGAAGTAATTCAAAAGTTGAGGATACCAAAAATCAAACAACAAGGTGGTGAATTCAAAGAAATCAAAGATCAAATGTCAAAGAAGTGAAGAATTCCAAAGAGCTCCAATGTGGTATCATAAATTGTAATTGTCTAGATTATGTATGCTTCGGTTGCTCAACCAAAAATACCTTGAGGTTAAGAGGTTTTCTGAGGATGGATTCGGAGGGATGCATAAAATGAGCATTGTTCGGAAAAAGTGGGCGAATGGTTATGAGGATTGTGAGTATTTGGAGTATGGGGGGTTATTAGGAAAATTTTAGACACAAATGCATGCATTGAGGTCTTGGCATAATGGCTGGGTTCGATTGGGATTGTCTTATGTAATATTAGTGTACTAAAATTCAGTTTTGCTTGGGGGCAAGCAAAAGTCAAGTGTGGGGTATTTTGATATAGGCATACTTAGTTATAAAACTCATGCATTATCTTAATACTTTATGTTGATTTTATCTCATTTAATGAATAAAAGGTGCTTAATTAGTTTAGAATTTCATTTTTCAGCAATAATGACATGCTTGGATGGAAAAGGAAGAGGAACTAGCGATTTGACGCTTGGATCTTGGATTTTGAAGAAAGGAGGATATTGCTGGACAGCTTGACCCCTCGTCAGTGTTTTGGCCATATCTCACGAACTGTAACTCCGATTGATGAGATTCAAAATGTTCTGAAAACTAGACACAATTTCGGACGACTTCCGTGTTCTGAGAAAATGCTGATTCCAAATGGACTTGGCGAGTAGGCCATCAACTCGCCGAGTTGGTCAGAAGTTTTGCGATTCTGGATGCGCTGACTTGCTGTACACGGGTTTTAAGTGATGGACTCGCCGAGTAGGTCACTGGACTCGCCGAGTAGCCCCTGTTTTGTGAAAATCTATATAAAGGGACTTTCAGATCGATACCCTAGGATATAGATGAACCCTTGGAGGCCAATTGTCGACTAAAGGTGCTGCTGGAGCGTGGGAAGCAAGGGAATCAACCCTACATTCAATTTTAAGGAGAATCAAGTCAAAATCAAGTTTACTCTTACCTAATCTCTTTTTTGAACTATGTTTTTACCAATTGATTTCGTTTTTGTGCTTGTTTCTACTGTAATGATGAGCTAAAAACTCATAACTTCTGTTTAGGTAGATGAATTTGTGAACATTGATTGATTATTTGTTAGGATTAATTTTAATTGGTGATTATGTATTATTAAGCTTGTTAAAGAACCTTATGTGTTAACAATAACTATTCTTCTGTTAATAAATCAGTAATTAAGTTGTATGAACATCTCTTAGTTGCTAATTTCATATGATTTACGTGACCACATAGTTGTATGTCTACGAATAACGAATGTGAAACTAGAATTAACTTGAAGATAGGTAAGTTAATGTGTGAGCTTGTGTGATACACCATCAACAAGCGGTTAATTGAATAACCAATTTGATTAGCTAATTACAAGTCTTTCTAAACCCGAATCAACAAACTAGGAAATCCATTGATTTAGACAACTGGTCATTGCTTTAATTAATCTATTTTCTAAGGATTAGCTATAGGGAATGTGAATCTAATCACTTTAGTCGGTAACCAATGAAGAATTAATTCGATATATTTACCATAAAATCATCCAAGGGAACAAATGATTCGAACCTAAACATAAAATCATCCAAGGTGGAGCACCAATGCTGGAGTGATAATTATTATTATAAGAGAACTCCGCAAGAGGTAGGTAGGAATCCCAAATCTTGCCAAAATCAATAAGAGAGGCCCGCAATATATCTTCAAGGGTCTGTATCGTCTGCTCACTCTGGTCGTCAGTTTGTGAATGATAAGTAGTGCTGAAATGCAACCTCGTACCCAGTTGCTCATGGAACTTCTGCCATAAATGGGAAGTGAATCGAACATCACAGTCTGAAACTATGGAGACCGGAACGCCATGGCGAGCAACTATCTCACAAACATACACATCAGCCAACTTCTTGATCGAAGAACTCTCCAGAATCACCAAAAAGTGGGCACTCTTGGTCAATCGATCCACAATGAGTCATATAGCATCATAACCCTTTGCCGTCTTCAGCAATTTGGTGATAAAATCCATCGAAATCTGCTCTTATTTCCACATGGGAACCTCTAGATGTTGCAGCTTTCAATGCGGCCTTTGATGCTCATCCTTGATCATCCTACACGTCATGCATCTCTCGACATAAAAGGCTATCTCCCTCTTCATACACGACCACCGATAGCTCAATCTTAAATCCCGATACATCTTGGAGTCCCCTAGATGAATAGAAAAATAAGACTTATGAACCTCCTCTAACACAATCTGCATGATCCTACCAGAAACTGGAACCCAAACCCAACCACACCTGGTCAACAACCCTCGACTGACCAATCTGTCAATATCTCCCTGGATCCTCTCCTTACACTTTTCCTTTCAAACTCCCTCAGCCCGAGCCTCCCTGGTTAATCCCAAAATCGGAGAAAGAATTGATATCCTCATACACATTGCCTTATCTAAATACCTAACCGACTTGCGACTCAAAGCATCCGCTACCACATTCACTTTACCTGGATGGTAGAGGATCTCATGGTCATAATCTTTGACTACATCCAGCCACCTGCACTGCCTAATGTTCAGGTTCGGATGGTCCATCAGATGTCTCAAACTCTTGTGATTCATGTAGACCATACAATGGACCTTATATGGATAGTGTCTCCAAATCTTGAGGGAGAATACTACTACCCCTAAATCCAGATCATGCGTGAGATATCGCGACTCATGCGGCTTCAGCTTCCACGAAGCATAAGCAATCACTTATACTTTGTACATGAGGACCACCCCTAAACTGGTGATTGATCCATCACAGAATACCACAAAATCCTCAACTCCCTCCGGGAGGGTCACTACCGGGGCTTCACATAACCTCTACAAGAGTCTCAAATGTTGACTACTACTAAGGGCCTTATCATAAATCCACCACTTCCTTGTTAGATGAGTGAGGGGTACTGAAATCTTGGAGAAATACTGAATGAATCTCCTATAGTACCCTGGAAAACCCAAGAAAATCCTGATCTCTGACGGAGATTTCAGAACCTCCCATTGCATCACAGCCTCGATCTTGGCCAGATCGACAAAAATCCATCCTGATTAACGAGATGCCCTAGGAACTAGACCTCTCGTAACCAAAACTCATACTTCAAGAACTTGTCATAAAGTCGTTCTTGCCTCACAACCCCCAGAAGCTCTTTAAGGTGATCCTCATGTTGCTCTATGGTCTTGGAATACACTAAAATATCATCAATAAACACAATGTCGGATCGATTGATCATCAGTTTGCATACCAGATTCAACAAATCCATGAATAGAGCAGGTGCATTGGCGAGCCTAAATGGCATAAACACGAACTTCTAATGACCATAACAAGTTTGGAACATGGTTTTCTCCACGTCCTCCTCAGTACGAGTCTGGCATGTTCTATCTGGCCTTCAGCTCGTATCTGCAATGCTCATGAGCCATCACTATGAGTCTGATATGGCCTAACCGGCCCTTAGCTCATATCTGGAATGCTCCAGGGCTTGATGGATACCGCACGGAGCAGTACAGCCTCAACCCAACCTAACACAATATATCGACATATACCAGAAAATAAACATAAACAAATAATCATGAAACATAGTCACAGGTGGTTTTACAGATCTACCAGTCTAGAATATTAATAACTAGCATAAACATGCATATCTATTCCATACTTAGCTTATCATTGAATATCCAACCAATGGGCTAGCCTTGGTGCCTTCGACCCACAAGTATAGTAAGGAAACTCACCTCACAAACTGAACAAAAGTTGATGAGGTCTCGACTCTAAATCTCAGCTCTCTAACCGACACATATTCAAACCAATTGACCAAATCCATCAAAATCATAAAACACGCAAAATACCCTTAAGGTCAAACCTGGTCAAAGTCAAAGTCAATTATCCGTACGTTGTGGCCAAGACTTGGTCACATCGTGACAACGAACTCGATCCGATTCCTACTAGACTCAACCCAAAATGGTCAACTCAGTCAAAGAAACCACCTGAACTGGCATCACGACGTGAGCACTCATTCTCATGTCGTGAACTCCAAGAGTTCTAATAGAAATGTGACTAGTTCGATTCTCATGTTGTGGGATCTCACACCCCACATCGTGAGCACTATCTGAGGCTAAGAATCACCATTTTAAGTCTTTATTCCATTAAGTCTTCGATTCCACTTCTTCCAGAAGCTAAAGGGACCCCTAACGTCCATAAAAACGTTTCCTTTATGGCCATGCGAGCACCAAGCATGATCATCCATTTTCTAGGTAAAATACATAGTGGCGGAGCCAATGTAGAAGGAGTGGGGGTGTTTGGACCCCACTTAATTTTTGGTCCCACCATATTTACATATATATTTTTTTAAGAATGGCCCCCCTTTGACTTTAGCTAGCACCCACCCACAGTACACACCTTTTTGGAAACGTACACCCAAATTACTCAACCTGTGATTTGTTTGCTTCACTTCTTTTTATCTTATCTTCTTCTTTCTTTTCAACCTAGCAACAGCCCCACCATTCCACCATGGCACCAAATCACCATTCCATAAAAAAATAACTTCACCAGAGATCAAAGACTATCATCGCCTAAACTGACGCCGACGACCTGTGGGTGTGCCTCCGACCTCCGTTTCACGTGTTCTCTCGATCTACTTCGGTGAATCTTTACTTGTAAACTTGTAAAATACTTTGATTTTATTAGGGGAAATCGATTTTTGTTGGTTTATAAGTTTCTTTTGTTGGTTTGTGGACTCGATGAAAATCAGTTATTCTTTGTGGTTGTATTGTTAGTTTTTGTTTTTTATGGGTATATTTGACTATTGTTATGTAATTTGTTAAGTATTTACAGCTTTGTTGTTTGTAGTGGGTTAGTGGGTCCATATAAATACTGCAAGTTGTTTTCTTATTGTTAGTTAATACTTGAATAATAGATTGTTTCCTAGTTTGTCCCCTGTTTGGATTATCTAAACTTCATATGCTCACTGTTAAATATAATAGATTGTTAATTATTGAGTATAAATATAATAGATTGTTAATTATTGAGTTTTATTGTAACAATGAATAATAACAATTTCTATAAACAAATAAATGAAAATATATTTAAAAAGACGGATATCAATTGATGGGGCATCTTCATCTGGGACCGCCTCCAATGAAATTCCCCAACCTAGCTCTTTTCCATCGGTGCCGGTTGAAATTGATTTGAGTGAAACTCCATGGTATCCATCTGATAGAAAAAAAATTAGATTATCACCCTAATGAAAGAGACGAAATAATGCGAAAATATTTCATTAGAGGACCTTGTCAACCGCGTGATCATACATTTCCAACAAAAGAGATCGGAGGTAGGACAAGACATTTCAATCTTGCTTGGTTTGATCATCGTCAATACAGTAAATGGTTGGAGTATAGTAAAAAACAAATGAAGCCTTTTGTTTGTGTTGTTACTTATTTAAAGATGTATCAAGTAAAAGGGGCGGCGGTGATTCTTTTGTAACAGAAGGTTTTAGTTGTTGGAACAAGCCGGAAAGAGTCAAGACTCATGAAGGCAATTTTACTAGTTCTCATTTCATAGCACTTAAAAATGTGACGATTTGATGAAACAAAATCAATCTATTACCACTGCTCTTCATAAGCAAAATAATTCAATAAGGAATAAACATCGAATCCAATTAAATGCTTCCATTGATACTTTTAGATGGTTATTGAAATGCGCATTACCTTTTCGTGGTCACGATGAGTCTGAAATGTCTCTTTTTAGAGGAAATTTCTTGGAAGTATTGAATTTGGTTCAGGATAAAAATGAGAGTGTACGGAAAGTTACGTTACGAAATGCTTCGGGGAACAATCAAATGGTGGCTCCATGTATTCAAAAAGATATTGCTCATTGTTTTGCACAAGAAGTACTTAAATCAATTTTTGAAGAAATTGGTGATGATGTTTTTGCTTTATTAATTGACGAGTCCAACGATATATCCAAAATGAACAAATGGCGGTAGTTTTGTGATATGTTACATGTGGGATTGTAAAAGAAAGGTTTGTTGGTCTAGTTCATGTAAAGGAAACATTTGCATTGTCTTTAAAATCTGCTATTGACTCTTTATTTTTTGAATATGGATTGAGTTTGATGAAGATCAGGGGTCAAGGTTATGATGGAGCAAGCAATATGAGTGGGAACTTTAATGGTTTAAAATCTTTAATCTTGAGAGAAAATACCTCTGCATATTATGTTCATTGTTTTGCTCACCGACTTCCGCTAGTCATTGTGGCGGTTGCAAAAAACATCCCGACGTTGGAGACTTTTTTGATATGGTAGTTGTTCTAATGAATGTTGTGTGTGCTTCTTGTAAACGTACATATATGATGCGCGAAAGTCAAAAAGAAAAACTAGAAGAATCCATTGGTCGTGGTGAAATTGAAACCAGAAATGGATTAAACCAAGAACTTTCTCTTACTAGAGTCGAGGATACACGTTGGAATTCTCATTATAAAACTCTATCGTGTTTGGTTGGTTTGTTTTCATCTGTTTTTGGTGTGCTTGAATATATTGAAGATGAAGGCCTTAATATTTTTAGTCAACGTCAAGCAAGTGGTCTTCGAATATATCTTCGATCATTTGATTTTGTGTTCCACTTGTAATTGATGTTGAAAATTTTGGGGATCACAAACATATCGTCGCAAGATCTACAAAGAAAGGATCAAGATATCGTGAATGATATAAGTTCGGTGAAATCAACCACTGCAACACTAAAAAAGATGAGAAATTATGTGTTTAATGCACTTATATTGGATATCACCTCTTTTTGTGAGAATAATGGCATTAAAATGTTGAACATGGAAGAAGTTTATGTCAACTCAAGAGCTCGAAGACAATATACCAATATTTCCAACCGCCATTTTTACGAGTTTTTTTTAATTGTTTTAACATGGTTTTGGATATGCAAATCCAAGAGTTCGGTGATCGTTTTAATAAAGTAAGTTTCGAACTGCTTATTTGTATGACGGGTTCGAATCCACATGACTCATTTTGAAACTTTGACCCATCAAAGTTACGGAAGTTAATTGATTTCTATCCACATGATTTTAGCTATAAAGATAGGTTGGATATTCTACAAGAACTTTCGGTTTACCCTAATCATATGCAACAAGATGAAAGATTTGCATCTTTGAAGAACATATCCGACCTTGCTAAAGGGATGGTGGAAACCAAGATGCATCGGTTCTTTCCTTTGATTTATCGGTTAGTGAAGTTGTCGTTGGTCTTGTTGGTTGCAACCACAATGGTAGAGATATGTTTTTTTCGCGATAAAGCTTCTAAAGTCAGATTTGTGGTATCGAATTTCAAATGATTTTCTAAATGATTGTGTAATTTGTGCGGTTGAAAGAGAAGGATTTTCAAAGATTACAAATGAAAATGTTATCAAACGTTTCTTAGTTATGTGCCCTCGTAGATTTCAACTTTAAAATGACATTTAGTTGAGGTTTTAATGCTATTCTACTTTTTGGTTATTATTATTATTATTATTATTATTATTATTATTATTATTATTCTACAGTGGTCAACGGTCAACTATGCACCCACTTGACTTTCGGGCTGGATCCACCACTGAAAATGCATGCCTCAAATGTATACCAACTTCCAGATAAGAACTCTATGAGGTTCTTAGGAGTCTAAGAATCCATAAACTTGCCAACTTTATGGATCTACTATTAGTTATTTTGATAACGAAATAAAAATGCAGAAGCATAAACATTGGATCTTTAATCTCAAATATGTCAAAAGAAAACTTTAAACCTGAAAGAACAATTACATACCTGATTTCATTATAATCTTCAAATCTAAAGAACTAGGGTTAGGTTTTCTGGTTGATCTCAAGAGCTCTCTCTAAAATCCTTTAGCAAACCCTAAATGAATTTTCATGTGTATTTCATATGTCTTGATATGTTTCTCATCACATGTATATATAGATGGAGATATACCCTAATGTGAGAGATGGAAGGGATCTTGAGGATCTTGAGTCAAACTAGGAGCTCAACTCACAAGGTAAGTAAATATTCTATAAATCAGTCCATCAACAATTTATATTGTTACCATAATAACTGGATTTAATGATAACATTAAATATATATGATGTAGTCCCATAATTATCTAACAATCTCCCACTGGACCACGAATATATAAATATACGTATAACTATATATGTGCTTTAATGAATGTGATCATAATATTGGTACACTTAAACAATCTCATCCACTAATCATAATAGTATAGGATCAAAGCGGTATTCGTTACAATTTATGTAACTAAACCTATCAATGGTCACATATACATATATAACTAACGACATAGATTAAATATGATGTATGGTTTTAAAATCTAAATAGATTTCCAACGAGTTCCTCTTTAGATTTAAGTGAGATCAAACTTCAAATATTCAAAAAAGTGCAAAAAAGAATGGAGTTAACCAAATTATTAATTCTGTACAGAAAAACACAATTGTTGTTAAATAAAACGTAAAGCACCATAAAACTCTCACTAAAACCAAATATCACACCAATGTGTGTAGTATGCTCATGAAAGATCTAGGAAGTTAATCCATTAATAAACAGATCCGCTTTTATGGAGTTTGTTCATATGTGCTATATATATATATATATATATATATATATATATATATATATATATATATATATATATATATATATATATATTTCCATTTTACACTATTGTATTAACAGGAGGAAACTTGATGTCAATATGCTTTGATTTAATAGAACTTCTGTTATTGGAATATAACATTGCTAACTTATTATCACAACTTTAGTGGTCCTTAAATACCAATAATGTGTAGCCTTGTGACAAATTTCCGCAACCATATTTCATGCTACAAATTATGCTGCCACTATGGAAGAAGCTATCGAAGTCTATTCCATGAAATGGTGCGTCATGCTAAAATGTAAAATACTCTGATATGGATCAGTAACCATTTTAGCTTCTAATAAAATCATATTCTTAATAAAAGTGATTACCAAAACATTTGAATTTCCTATAGTTGAGCATATAGCCTTTTGTTATATATAGATATCCCAAATCCATTTGGTTGCTTTATTATGATCCAAACTTGATTTGTGTAGATATCTGCCCAAAACCAAAAAGATAAATTTACTCCTACATAATTTTGATACACAAAACCATCTACTGTATTTACCTCAAAAGCAAAATGGGGTACCACACATAGGATATCCAAAGTTGGGGTTGTTGAGTTTTTGTATTCTGAATAGGAGATTGAATAACATTGTTGATCACTGATTCATAATTTGCATACTATCGAAAACAATAATAGGAATCAAGATTGATTCCTCCTTAAGTACAATCTTTTAACATTATTTCTCCCCAAACTCAACATCCTCAAAGAATGTTGCTCTATCCAAAATACAAGGTCAACATCCATGCAATTGAGAACTAACATAATGCCCTCATTCCATTCCTTAAAGTTAATCTTATTGAGTATATGAATCATAAATGTGATCAATGTTAGAGGATATAATACCATAATTCAAATTTGTTGTCTTTAAAACATAAGTAAATCTATTTTTATGCTCATCAATCCATAAACCGTAATCAATAAATTCAATTTATAACATCTTTACAAGGTATCAACACAACATTAATATCAAGTCTTTAGACAATAATACTAACTTGCAAGAGATATCATTGTTTTAGGGATAAACATTGACAATAAATCATGTCAATTAACAAGCCCATCTTTGGATTGACTCATTAATCACATGGAACCAAAAATCGTCAGATGTTTATCACCACATATATGTTTATTCGATCAAATATCAATCTACCTTTAGGTCGGCTTATACTCGTATTAATAAACACATAAACTATAAAATTTAAAAATTAGAATTGACAATATATCATGTCAATTAATATGCTCCTCTTTGAATTGACTTATTAATGACATGTAACTAAAAAATTGTCTCATATTTATCATCAAGCATGTGTTTATTCATCAAAATATTAACCTACATTTGAATCGATTAATATCCGCATTAATAAACACAAACCATAAATTTTAAATTCTTTGTAAATTAATTTTCACAAAAAAGATCACTTTGGCGATATATTGTGTCAATTAATTTACTCTGAAAATAAATAAACCTGTCATAAGTTTAATTTATTGATAACCAAAAAATTAAAATACCATACTAAATACCCCATAACTTTTTAGGCAAATAATTTTATTAAGAACCCAAAATTTATATTATCTTGATTTATAAAATCAAGATAATGACGTGAAAAGTTGTTGTGCTCAGAAAAGAAAAAAAAAATCTATCATGTAATGTGACATATAAATATGTAGATTCATAATAAAAAATCGTTATACAAATTAATATAATATGATCCATTAGTTCTATAAAATCAAGCAAATGGTTAAGAGAAATTAAATATCCTCCTACCTATTGTTCCTACCAATACACTTATCCATTTAAATGATGACATCTGTTATATAAGTATTCTAAAATATCATTGAATTTCATTAAATGAGCGTGTAACATATTAAATGTTACACATGTCACCATTTAATTGGGTATGATGATATTTAGGAACAAAAATTAGGAGGAAATTTAATTTCTCAATGATTAATAACAAAACTAGAAGTCACATGCTTGTGCATTGATATCCGATTGTGACCTTTAAAGAAAAATACATTCTAATAACTTATAACCAGATTCTTACATATATAATGAAATTAAAAGGACTACAATCATTCCAAAAATAATAGTTTAACTTTGAAATTAAAGTGGGTCTTTGACTCTCGGTCACTAGCAAAAGGGAGATGATTTGTACACAACAATTTTTCTCCATAAACGATAATTGGTTATTTTAAATGTTGTACTGTACAACTCTATAATGCATATATTGTTGTGTATGACAAAAAAATTGTTGTGTCGAATCACTTCCCCTAGCAAAAGATCACCATATATTTCCTATTCCACAATGAGAGATTTAAGCCTCATCAAATAAAATGTACCAAAAGAAAACGCCACAATTTTTTTTTTGTGATCGAAAACCAAATGATCATTCCTTTAATTAATCCCCTTTTCTTTTTAAATAAAAGATATCAAATAAAATTTGTATTGGTCTCACAAGAGTAACAAGAAGACACGGTTTACGTAAATTATTTCTATCATCATCGTTCAACAAGAAAGAACCAAATAATTAAAATATTTTTTTACGCGTGAGAGATATACAAATATGTTTCATTGAAGACCCGTTTCAGAGATATTAAACCCAAACAATGATAAACATGGATGTTTAATCTGAAGATCAAAATAACTGAAACTAGTTAAAATTTCTGATAACAAATTTGAGGAGGCTCTGATACAAATTGTTAGTTATTTTGATAACCAAATGTAAACGCAGAAGCATAAAATTTGGATCTTTAATCTCGAATATGTCAAAAGAAAACTTTAAACTTGAAAGAACGATTACATAACTGATTTCATTATGATCTTCAATTCTGAAGAGCTAGGGTTAGGTTTTCAAGTTGATCTCTTGAGCTCTCTCTAAAATCCCTTAGCAAACCCTAAATGAATTTTCATGTATATTTTGTGTGTCTTGATCTGCTTCTCATCACATGTATATATAGATGGAGATATACCCTAATGTAAGAGATGGAAGGGATCTCGAGGATCTTGAGTCAAACCAGGAACTCAACCAACACGGTCAGTAAATATTCTATAAATCAGTCCATCAACAATTTATATTCTTACCATAATAATTGGATTTAATAATAACATTACATATATATGATGTGGTCCCATATATAACATCTACTCCACTCAATAAAGAAATAACATCAATAAAATGGACAAAACTCAAGATCTACCCATGCTAATCAAGAAAGTTGGAGCCTTTGATACTTAAAGAAAGCGAAGATGATGATGATGATGATGCTTATTCTCTATCCATACCAACACTAGAGTACTTCCTTCTTCTTTTCTTCTTCCTACAAGCTAGAAATGCACCCAAATGACAAAGGATTTCAAGGGAAGCTAAGATTAGGGTTTCTGGAGGCTTAGAGAGTGATAGAGGTTGAGGGTGAGGAACCCTGGCCCTCTTATTCCCTTAAACATCGAAAACTTAGGGTTTTGGGTCGCCGACCGCCTTCATGTCATGAGCACTATACTCCTCACGCCGTGGACTTTTAAATGATGTGCGCGTCTGGATCAATCCTCACGACATGAAAAAGGAAATCTTCATGTTGTGAGCAGGGCAATTATTGAAACTTATAACTTCGAAGTATTGAAGATAATACATACCTAATTTGGGTGTTACAACTAACATTCAAAACAATATTGTAAGTCCCCACACTCGTGTCTTACACACGTACTGAAAAACTTCCACATTTTTACAAAATATAATTATACAATTTACTATAATGATTAATATGAAATATTTATAGCAATGACACCAACAAAATTTAATCTCATATAAATAAATAAAACTTTCATTCAAGTAAACACTAAATGCCACGCAAAACTCACCCAAATAAACCTAATCCTTAAACATATTTGTCTCCTCTAACCAAAATCCATAAAAGTTTCATCAAATAAACCTAAGGAAAATAATAGAACTCTTGGAAATCATAGAACTCTTGGAAATTCTCACATAAGAATCAGGATTCACAAGATTTGGTTGAGTTCCCCATGTGTCCATATCAACTAACGTAAATTTATAGTCCGACTAGAATAATAAGTATTTACTAATTCTATCTATTTTGATGAAATCTAGAATGTGTAACTCTGTTAAGTCTTTATGAATGACATTTATTGAACTATCCACCCACTTAAAATACATCATTAATAAATTTTGGTTCTAATGGAAATTCAAAAAAGATTGTTATAATATTGCTAGGTGCATCTGTTGCACCTTTTCACATGTTTATTCATAACATTTCATTGCATTTTAGTATGACTTTGCATGCATTTCACATTTTCGGGACATTTTCAAGGATCAATCTACTTTTCATCCTTTTTGTGGATTTTTCAAGGGAATTCGAGGATTTAAGCATGCTTAGGATGTTCGAGGGAAGCTCTATGCAAAATTTCAGGAGAATCTGATCAAGATTGAAGAAAACGAAAAAAAATGAAAGTGGAGGCTTATTCAAGCGATTCCATGGTCGTGGAATGCCAAACCTTTACCATTCCATGGCCGTTGAATGAGGATTTTAGCATTTTAGTGTTTTTCCATTCCGATGACATGGAATCATTGCAGACAGTTTTTTATTATTTTCAAACATTCATTTTAAAGTAGTTTCTTGACCATTTTGGAGATAACTTCGACCAAGAGCAAGCAAAGGGCAATTTTTACATATTTTATCATCACTTAGCAATTTGAAAACATTTAGATTTCGAATTTGTAAGTCTGTCTGAAGATTAAACTTCTTGAATTCGTATTTTGATTTAGTCATGTGTAGCTAACTTTTCCTTTCATTTTTGGTTCTAGATCCTTAAATACTTTTTGTTAGACTATGATGTGAACTTAATTTCATGTTTCTATCTAGTGATATTCGATTTTTTCTTTATTATATGTTTGATTTGTACTCTATTCACTTGACTAATGAAACTAGGGTTCATATCATTTTTGTTAGTCAAATTGAGAAATTCGTATATGTTTTATGATTTGATGTTGATAACAAACACTTAATTGGTTTCAATGTAATCGCAATTAGTGTAATCAAAAATTGGATGTTCATGTTCCCGAGCTTCTGAGGAAAATTGGACATTGTTGGTATTAATTGTTTGAACTTAAGGTCTTTCAGTGATTTAATCTAAAGAACTTGTTTGGATTTTGTCAATTAATTGAAGTTTTACTTAAAGATCTTGTTTTGAGTAAAATATTTTTGTAAATTTGGAGATATTAGAGTAAATTAATATCTTAAATAATAACCTAGATTGAACATAAATTGAAATCACATTTTATCTTACAACATTGTACTCAAAATGAGAATTAGAATCGGAAACATCTTTTTTAATTCTGAATTTTAGTCTTTAATTTATCATTTTGTGAAGTTAATTAAATGTTAAAAAAAAATCTGCCTTTTAACAATTGGTTAGTGTATCATGTGAAAGTACGGTCAAATATTAAGTCTCGTATCCCTTTGGACCAATTCTACTTACTCAATACAATTTTTAGTGTATTTAGTGCTAGTGATTTGTGTTATTGTTATTTTTTATCCTTTTTTTATTGGTTTGGTACACCATTCAAATATACCCATATTTAATTGTACCAACAATAAATATATATATATATATATATATATATATATATATATATATATATATATATATATATATATATATATATATATATATATATATATATATATATATATATATATATATATATATATATATATATAGGTGGAGTACATAATATACATAAGTGGTGTACATTATATATATATATATATATATATATATATATATATATATATATATATATATATATATATATATATATATATATATATATATATATATATAGGTTTAGGTTCTATAGAAAACAAAAAACCCTAAAATTCATAAAAATGTATAAAAAAAATACTTAGAGATCACAACTTTTTTTTTATAATTTTTTTATGAAAAAATTGCAGGTTTTTAAATGAATTCATTGATTTTTTTTTGAATTTTTTTTATTTTTTTTTTTAAATTGATTTTTTATTTTTTTCAACGAATTTATTAAAAAACCTGTGGTTTGTTTATAAAAAAATGAAAAAAAAAGTTTAATAATCTCTAAGTATTTTTTTAATGTATTTTTATGATTTTTTTTTTGTTTTCCAAATACCTCTTCTCTTCTCTCTCTCTCTATGTGTATATATATATATATATATATATATATATATATATATATATATATATATATATATATATATATATATATATATATATATATATATATCAACTGACATTTTTTTAAAATATATAATTATAGTGATACCATATATATATATATATATATATATATATATATATATATATATATATATATATATATATATATATATATATATATACACGGAAAGAATCAAATAAGAACACCTGAAAGATTGAGAATACGTGAACAATTCTTGACCAATCAAAATATAAGGACATATTACTAATTGTATATTTTAATTAAATTAAAATAAAATAAAATTCAATCAAATTCCCTTAAATTTAGGAGCAGTTACCAATACAGAAATAAATATTCAATTTTTTATTTTTTTTATTAATGGAATATAATTTTTTTTTTTTACCAAAATCTATCTTAAAACTGGATTTTTTTTTTTAAGAAAATCAATTGTTTTTCTTCTATTTCACGGTTTTTTCTTTCAAAAAAGTAAATAGAAATTGACCCCTAAATTAATATATTTGTATTCACAAATGATTTTTTTTTTCAAAAAACCTGATACTTCTCCGATCACAAATGAATACACATCAATTTACAAGTAATCTAATTCCTTTTTTTAATCTACTGAAAAATAAAAAGAGTGTAAAAATTATCATTTCTTCATAAAAAGAATTCCTCTAATCATAAATAAACACATTTATTAACACATGATTTGACTGCTATTCACAAATGAATACACTGTTATTAACAAATGAGTTCCCTATTATTCACAAATGGATAAATGAATACCCCTAAAAGATCAACCACGGAGATAGAAGCTTCAACAATTCGAGCATAAGACTTTTTGCTAACATCATTGACAATAGTAACCACTGGGACGATTTTGATTTGGAATCATTATCAACAATCATCGGCTCATTATCCCATTTAAGATCCAAAAAACTAACTCCCTGTTTCATTTTCAAATTAGTCTTAGTATCTGATCCCATCTTCACATCATTATTTTAACCCTCATTCATTACTTCATCATTACCACTACCAGAATGTTTCACAATCTTCATAGGAATAATAATCGTAACATGAGATGTTTCATGAACAGGGGACATACCAGGAATTCTACCCAAAATAACCTTAGTAGGGATTCCAACATTCAAAGAAGGAGGTGACGAAGGTTGCGAACTGTCAGCCTTGGATTGGGAAGAATTAAACCCTTTAACCATATAAGAAGTAGCTTGTATCAAAACGAATCCATTTTCTTCCACCAAATCATTGATTGTCTTATTATTTAAATAAATTTGAAAAGTATTCTGAATTTCAACGTTCTTACCACCATCGATAATTTTATCCATCGCTGCTAGTTCAGATTTGATAAAATTTGGATCAAAATTCTCCTTGCCACATCCCGATTTGATTACATCTCTAAAGCCATCGCGCAAAACATATTTTGAACCTTCCTCTTCACCAACAAAACAGAGAATCGATTGATTAACTGAAGCGTAACATATGTGTTGGTTGTTGTCATAGGAAGCCACGATACCGAAGGGTATATCTATCTGTGTGTTCGTGTGCTATTGGGAGGGCCAAGAAAGAAAGTGGATGAACATCAGAAAGAAATTGAAGTTGAGATTGATTAAAATGGAACCAATCTGGTCCGATGAACAAAAATCGAGTTGTAGGAGTGCTCTTCCGCTGATTCTATGGCCTCCTCCGGCTCTGATATGTTCTATGAGATTAGGCGGTGAGATGAATATATTTGTGAGATTAGGTCAACAAAATAAAGTGACATAGAGTAATTATAGGAGTTTACAAAATTAGGGTAATGCTTATTTACCTTAATAGGCTTTACAATTTTTTTTTTTAATTTAAAATTTAAAATTTAAATGTATTAATAATTAGAACAAATAATAATTAATTATAGCCACACATCTTAAAACTTAGATATTTCAGATCTGTTCTCGCGTTCCCAACCTTTTAGGTGTTCTCATTTGATCCTATATATATATATATATATATATATATATATATATATATATATATAATTAGCTCCAACTCGTCGAGTTTTTTTGGACAAACTTGCCGAGTTTCTCACTTAAATCACGTGTACGGCAAGGCACTGTTCAATCATGAACTTTCTTTGCAACTCGTAGAGTTTTTGGACCCAACTCATCGAGTTTGTTTGGAATAAATATTTTCTCAAAATAGGAAAGTTGTCCAAAATTGTGTCTAGTTTTTAGAACATTTTTAAATTCGTCAATCGGAGTTACGAGTCATGAGATATGGCCAAAGCACTAACGAGGGGTCAAGTTGTCCAACAACATCCTTCTTTCTTCAAAATCCAAGATCTAAGCTTCCAATTGCCAATCCTGCTTCCTTTTCCTTCTGATCATGTCTTTGTTACTGAAATTAGATTTTAAACTAATTAAGTACCTTTTGTTCATTGATATGTGTATTTTTATATATTTTATCTGAATATTGTAGCATTTATTATTCTTATTTAGAACTAAAAGGTACTTATAATACTTTGAATTGTAATTTACAGCTATTATATGTTGTTGGAGCGGAAATGGAGAAAAAGGCCCAGAAAAACGGAGTTGGACTACAAATATGAAAGAATTGTGCTGAAAGCGGGCCGAACGGCCTGCGTTCCGATTATGAACGTGCTATGTTTGTGTCTTGCTGATTACGCGATCACTTGGAGGAACGCATTGCATTCCTTGGACCTACGCGCTGCGTTCGCTTGGTGGTGTAAAGTTGCTATATATTGACATTTAATTCGTTCTAAGGGGTGGGGGATTCTGACTTCTAACGTATTTTAGTTGACAAGTAACTTCTAGTAAGCCGTTTTGAGGGTCTAGAAGGCGGATAGAAACCCGTTAAGCTGACATGAACGAAGATCTAAAGGATTAGAGAGAGGATTCGTGTCGGTAATCATGTGGTTTGTTACTGTGACCATGTTTAGCATTCCACTGTGATACTACTATGTTTTACTTTCTGATTTTGGTGTCAAAACCATTTGCTTTGAGTTTATGATTAGATAAAACCTTGATATGTGGGTTAATTGCTATACTGGGTTGTTTATTTATGTTTAATTTATCTTTCCAAGCTTGTTAAAAGATCCTTATGTGTTAATGACAATTAATTTCTGTTAATTAAGTATATTGAGTTGTATGAATACCTGCTTGATTGCTTGTCTCTTATGATTTTGATGACCATCAAGATTATATGCCTAGGAATAGCAACGTGAAACTAGGGTTAACTAGGAAATATGTAAGTTGATGTGTAAGCCTTGTGTGACGAACCATCAACAAGAGGCTAATTGAATTAGTAATTTGATTAACTATTTTTACATGTCTTGATTGATACGAATTGAACACTAGGCAACATGTTAGTTTAATCAATTGATCATTGCTTGAATTAACTTGTTTGCTAAACGATTAGTAATACCGAACGTGAACCTAATCATTTTAGAAATCGGTGAACATGAATAAATAAATCAGTATGTGCAATTATCTATGGTTTTATGATGTAATCTATCTAAACGAAAGTATCTAAAGAGATTTGTCTTCCATTCAGTTTATCGACTTTTGCTATTTACTTATTCTTTTGAGATTTAATAATACATTTCTTTATTCCTTTTGTGTGTTTCGTGACCTATAATCAAACATTTTAAATTAATTCACTACCGTTCCCCTTGAGTTCGACACCCTTGCTTATCAAAGCTATACTATACTCGATCGGGTTCACAGCTGTAAGGTGTGGTTTAGATGCGATGAATTAGGAATTATAAATAAAAAACTAGTGCATTAAATATTCACATCAAGTTTTTGAAAAAACTTGATGTGAATATTTAATGCACTAGTTTTTTATTTATAATTCATAATTCATCGCATCTAAACCACACCTTACAGGAAGTGAACCCGATCGAGAATAGTATATCTTTGATAAACAAGGGTGTCGAACACAACATGAACGATAGTGAATTAATTTAAAATATTTGATTATAGGTTACAAAACACATGAAAGGAATAAATAAATGTTTTATTAAATCACAAACGAATAACTAAATTATAAATTTCGATAAACTAACAGGAAGTCAAATCTCTTTAGGTACTTTGGTTTAGACAAATTACATCTTAAAATCATAGATAATTGCACACAAAGATTTATTTATTCATGTTCACCGATTTCTAAAATGACTAGGTACATGTTTATTATTACTAATTCTTTAGCAAACAAGTGAATTCAAGCAGTGATCAATTGATTAAACTAACATGTTTCCTAGTGTTCAATTCGTATCAAGCAAGACTTTTAATAATAGTTAATCAAATTACTAATTCAATTAACCTCTTGTTGATGGTTTGTCACACAAGGCTCACACATTAACTTACTTATTTCCTAGTTAACTCTAGTTTTACGTTCGCTATTCCTAGGCATATAATCTTGATGGTCATCAAAATCATAAGATACAAGCAATCTAGCAGATGTTCATACAACTCAATATACTTAATTAACATAAAATAATTGCCATTAACACATAAGGATATTTTAACAAGCTTGGCAAGATAAATTAAACAAAAATTAACAACCCAATATAACGATTAATCCACATATCAAGGTTTTATCTAATCTTAAACTCAAAGAAAATGGTTTTGACACCAAAATCAAAAAGTAAAACCATAGTAGTATCACAATGAAATGATGAACATGGTCACGATAACAAACCACATGATTACCGACACGAATCCGCTCTCTAATCCTTCAGATCTTCGTTCCTATCAGCTTAACGACCTTCCGGCTGCCTTCAAGACCCTCAAAACGGCTTACAAGTGCGAACGCAACGCGTAGGTCCAAGGAACGCAAGCGAACACAACGGCTTAGAAGTCGGAATCCCTCATTAGAACAAATTAAATGTCAATATATAACAACTTTACACCACTAAGCGAACGCAACACGTAGGTCCAAGGAACGCAGTGCGTTCCTACAAGTGATCCTGTAATCAGCAAGACACGAACACAACGCATTCATAATGGGAATGCAAGGCGTTCGGCCCGCTTTCAGCCCAATTCTTTCATATTTGTAGTCCAACTCTGTTTTTCAGAGCCTTTTTCTCCATTTCCGCTCCAACAACATATAATAGCTGTAAATTACAATTCAAAGTATTATAAGTACCTTTTAGTTCTAAATAAGAACAATAAAGGCTAAAATATTAAGATATAATATATAAAAAATATGTATAAAAATACACATATCAATGAACAAAAGGTACTTAATTAGTTTAAAATTTCATTTCAGCAACAAAGACATGCTCAAAAGGAAAAGGAAGCATGATTGGTGATTGGAAGCTTAGATCTTGGATTTTGAAGAAAGAAGGATGTTGTTGGACAGCTTGACCCCTCGTTAGTGTTTTGGCCATATCTCATGACTCGTAGCTTCGATTGACGAATTTCAAAATGTTCTGAAGACTAGACACAATTTTGGACGAATTTCCTATTTTGAGAAAATATTTATTCCAAACGAACTTGATGAGTTGGGTCGAAAAACTCTACGAGTTGCAAAGAAAGTTCACGATTGAACAGTGCCTTGCCGTACACGTGATTTAAGTGAGAAACTCGGTGAGTTTGTCCAAAAAACTTGACGAGTTAGAGCTGATTTTTGGAATATATATATACATATCGTTTCTCATTTGAACCCTAACTGATGCTGGAGGCTTTTGGCAACTTTTGGAGGCTAGAAAGGTTCTGAGAAGCTTTAGTTTTCAGATTTCAACTAGAGGCTTTGGAATCGAAGAGATCAAAGACATAATACTTCTATATTTCTCTTAATATTAATTTTAAATCATGTTTATAACATTAGATTTCAGGATTATGATGTTAATTGCTGTAGTTACTGGCTAAACTCCATACTTCTGTGTTTGATTTCGTGGAAAGTGCAATGGATTAATATAACAATGGTTTTCGATTTCTAATGTGATTAGGTTCATGTTCACTATTACTAATCCTTTAGCAAACAAGTTAATTTAAAGAATGATAAATTCATTAAACTAACAAGCTTCCTAGTGTTCAGTTGGAATCAAGTAAGACTTGTAATATTAGTTAACAAAATTGGTCATTCAATCAAATCATATGTGGTTGGTCATCACACATGGTCACACATTAACTTACTTATTTTCTAGTTAACCCTAGGTTCATGTTCACTAATACCAGGCATATAATCTTTTTTTCACAATACTATAAGATTCATGCAATTAAGAAGATGTTCATACAACTCAAGATACTTGTTTATTAACAGAAAATAAGTATCATTTATACATTAGGATCTTTTAACAAGCTTAACAAGATAAATAACCAAATCAATATAATCCAAAGCCACTAATCAAACCATATTCATAAGATCATCTAGTCTAAACAGAAGTATGGAGTTTAGCCCATAACTACAACAATTAACATCATAAACTCGAAATCTAATGTTCTAAACATGATTCAAAACAAAGATTAAGAGAAAAGTAGAGTCTTATGTCGTTGATCTCTTTAATTCCAAAGCCTCTAGTGGAAATTCAAAAACTAAAGCTTCTCAGAACCTTTCTACCCTCCAAAAGCCTCCAACATCAGTTAGGGTTTGAATAAGAAATGATCTATATATATTCAAAAAATCAGCTACACCTTGTCGAGTTTTTTTGGATGAACTCGCTGAGTTTCTCACTTAAATCGCCTGTACGGAAAGGCATTGTTGAATCGGGAACTTTCTTTGCAAATCTTCAAGTTTTTGTAACCAACTCATCAAGTTCGTTTAGAATAAACATTTTCTCAAAATACGACCGTCGTCCGAAATTGTGTCTAGTGTTCAGAACATTTTGAATCTCGTCAATCGGAGTTATAAGTCATGAGATATGGCCAAAACATTGACGAGGGGTCAAGCTATCCAACAACATCCTTCTTTCTTCAAAATTCAAGATCTAAGCTTCTAATCGCCAATTTCGCTTCATTTTCCTTCTGAGCATGTCTTTGTTGCTGAAATGAGATTTTAAACTAATTAAGTACCTTTTTTTCATTAAATGAGATAAGATCAACATAAAGTATTAAGATAATGCATGGATTTTATAACTAAATATGCCCATATCACCAGTAAACTACCTTTTTAGTGTCAATTCTTTCATAATTATCAAGCAGGCCATGAAGTCTTGTTCTCTGAATTAAGGTAATCAACTGGAATTAGAACCATAATGGGAAAAATCATAAAGATTTTTAATACAAGAGTGTGCAAAAGAAAACAACATAAAACAAATTAAATTTATGAGATTCTATGATGTCAAAAGAAAATTAACATGAAAGCAGATGGATCACGGGAAACGATCTCCTACTCTTAAGTCAAGAGAGTCGAAAGTGCTTGTGTGGTTTTCTGTTGAATTACGATCACCTATTTATTAAGAAATAATGAAAGGCTTTTTTTAAGCAGGCTTTAAGGGTGGCTTAAGCTTCAACCAAATTCCAAAACTCAACGTAAGTCTGAAGATCTGGAAGTAGTACTTGTTTGACCAGTGTAGTCATAATAACAAGTAAGGTTTGGATATAATTTCTATGACAAGATATGATGAAAATATCAGAAAAAATAAAAATTGGATCTTGTTGGGAAGAAATTTCTTAGGTCAAGAACATTTCATTATGATCACTCAAAAAGAAAAAAATTAGATTTAATTCGTTTAGTGTTACAAATCGAAAAGGTTGTAATCGTCAATTCATTGCTGAAAATTCTTGAACATTTAATTGTTCACCGGCAATTTAGAAATGGGTTTTGGATTTTAGGTTTCACTTAAAATCATGGTTATAATGATTTTTAAGATCATTAACACAGATGTTGTATAACCATAAACCTCAGTGGTAATTGTTGAGAGTCTTAAGGGTTACATTTATGAACATGAGGGTTGATGAAGAAGTTGTAGATTGGTTCTGAAGAAGAAAGTGTAAATCTATTATAAGTATATAACAAAACAGTCAACTGTTAACTTATTGTGAGAAGAGTAAGGTAGCTCAATGGCATATGTTAATAAATAGTCTGATTGGGAAGAAATGATCAGAATGAAAGTTTCATTAAGGCTTCAAACATGGAGTCTCAGAGGCTTGAGTCAACATGTTTCTAGAGACACTTAGTTGGTACATAGATTCAGAATAATACTTGCCCCATCGTTCAAAATTGAGGTAACAAGAACTTGTACCTGAGAAAAGAACGTGTTTTGAAGATAACACACGAAAAATAAAAATAAAGAAAAATATTTTTGTGATTTTTGGTTGTCTAAAAAAGATAAAATTGAAATAAAGAAAATATTTTTGTGATTTTTAGATTCTCTGAAAAAGATAAAACAGAAATAAAGAAAATATTTTTTTGATTTTTAGATTTTTTGAAAAAGGTAAAACAGAAATAAAGAAAATATTTTTGTGATTTTTAGACTTTCTAAAAAAGATAAACTATAAATAAATATAAATTCAGAAACACAAATGAACAGTAACTTCAGAACTATTTCGAAGCTTGGAATCAATCGGATGAAACTTAATATACAGAAGTATACAACTTATTCCAAAACCCTTGATGAATAGTAGATTCTGAACAATTCCGAAGCTTGGAAGCAATCAGAATGTGAACAGTAAATTTTAATTACGAAGGGGATTTCGGAACTGAGTTCACTTCAACGTCATTTCAGGTAGGGCCTTAGTAAAGATACCAGCCAATTGATCAGAGGATCTAACAAAGTGTACTCCAACGTTTCCATCCTCTATATGATTCTAGCCTTGCAACAGGTGAGAATGTCTCTTCGTAATATATACCTTCCTCATGGCATTAACCTTTCACAACTAATCGTGCTTTGTTTCTAATCATGTTACCTTTCTTATCCAAATTGTTGTAGAATACTCATTTCAATCTGACCACTGACACATCCTTCGGAGTTGGAATCAATCTCCAAACTTTGTTTCTCTTAAATTCATTGAGTTCTTCCTGTTAGATATGGTGTCTAAGTCCATAACTATATTTGGTATGTACTTGATCCGGTTTAGCATGGTCTATTTGGGTTGGATGACATCAGAACAATTGGATAGACAAATGAGAAAAGAATACTTATGATTTTTTAATATATTATAAGTTCTAATATATTAATATGAAATCATATTATTTAATTAGTATTGATCAAGAATTGATTTGGAATTAATTTTGTGATCAAAAGAGACTAATTAAATATATGGGGATTGATTGTGTAAATCACTCATTCTTATATAGTGGGCTTATGATCCATGATTCATTATGATGGGCTAAAACCCATAGGGTGATCCATGGATGGTCCATGGAGGTTAAAACCCATGGATCATGGGGGAAATGAAAGGTCATGCACATTAGGATTTACGTGCTGTAACCTTACATGTGGCACACTATAAAAGGACCCCATAGGCTAGCAAAATCGACACTTAGATAAGAACAAGGAGGGCTAGCCAATTTTGTGGTGAAGTGTTCTTCTCTCAAGTTATTCCAAGAGCTTCGGTGTTGTGTGAAACATTTAAGGCATGACATTTGGGGTGCTACGCTCACAAGGTCTTAAGGAATCAAGCAACACACAAAGGTATGTCATTCTACTAGTTTTTATGTTGCAAGTACCCCATAACATGCTAGTTAGGATGAGAACCTTGGAAAAATCAAATTTGCATATGTATTAGAGAAAACATAGATCCAAGGTTTCTAGGGTTGCATGTATACCATAGGAGTGTTAGGATGCTCAAAACTCATCAGTGGTATCACTTGCAAAATTTAAAGGAATATGTTTCATCACTTCACTCCGATAACTCCCCAACCAATGTTTAAAAGAAACAAGATTGGAGAGCTGCAAAACTTGCAAAAGAGATATGGAGAGCCTATGGGTTCGATACCACTTTTTATAAAACATTGATCAATTCTTGGATATATCCTACCTAGAGACTCTTGGACTCAGAATACATTCCATGTCTCACCTATGCAGAACCTCCTTCAGAAGGCTATTGGGATATTCCGATTTCACCCAACTCCAAATACTTCCCATTTTTCAACCCTTTGAGCTCATCATTCCCGACAATCAAAGACTTGCCATGGAATTTAAAAGTCTGAATCTTTTTAATGCCTAACATGGTGATAAGTTCAAAAAATATGGTCAAATGATAAACCAGAAGGAGTGAAGACCTACAAGGCCCTAAAGTTCATGAAGAGTGAATTCTTTCAATACACCCTTTCCCGCAGAGGGTGTGACTACATAAGAACTCAGACAAATTTCATGTTAATTAATCCAGAGGAATTTTTTTTGATTGCCCGAGTATTTCAACTGAAGGCTGAGAAGTATCCAAAGATGAAGGTTCCATTTGAAAGGGCATGTGAGTTTCTTTAATCACTGGTACACGACTTCGACAAGATAGACACTAAAATCCACCCGATACTTGCTCAAAAATTCAACTTCCCTCCTTTTGAACCAGTGCCAACAATCACTGAGGTTTATGAAGACATGAATCTTGGGGAAAAAATATTTTTACAAAGCTAGGGATCGTTTACAAGAAGTTCCAATCAAGTCCAAAGTTCTTCATTCCTATTACTGCCATTCATTGTTTAACCAAGAAACAACTGAAGATCACCCTGACTGCAGTTCAAAATCCAAACAAATCATTGAAGAGGTAAAGTTTCAAATTATCAGGAGGATCAAATGGCCTTTTGATGTTAGGAAATTTTGGTGGATTCTCGTCAAGTTTCTCAAACGCAATCAAAGAAGAACTTAGCTACGAGGTCACTTTGGGGGAAATTGTTGATACAAGAAAGTGACCCTCGATAGCTAAGAATGAACCCGAAAACCCAATTCTCTTGTGAACTAGACTTCATCCTCGAAGTTTGCTGCGGCGAACAAGACTTCATCCTCGAAGTTTGCTGCGACGAACTAGACTTCCCCCGAAATCCTGAAAACCCGAACTAGACTTCCCACGAAAACCCGAAAACCCAATTCTCTTGTGAACTAGACTTCCCCCGCTTGAACTAGACTTCATCCTCGAAGTTTGCTGCAGAGAACAGGTCTGGGTAGTTTTCCTGCATCTCTGCCTTCGGCTCCCATGTCCACTGGGATCCCCTACAGTGCTCCCACTATACCTTTACCAAAGGTACTTCCTTGTTCCTTATGACTTTCACATTCATCTTAAAGACAGCTACCGGCCTCTCCACGTAATTCAGGTGCCTATCGACCTGAATATCGTCTAATGACACTACCATCGCCTCATCTGAAATGCACTTCCATAGTTGTGAAACACCGAAAGTGCTATGGATCTGACTAAGTTTCTTGGGCTTTCCCTGGCATCGGACCGAAGTCCGGAACATATAACACATATCATATAACTAAACATTCCTTGAACTTGCCCCGACATCAGACCAAAGTCTGGAACACATAACAATACATCCAAGAATCACAAAGACATCTAACATAGAGACCTTCATCGGGCCCCACCCAACGTCAGACCGAAATCCGGAGCACATAAACATATAAGCTCCATCAGGCTAACCCCGGCATCGGACCGAAGTCCGGCATATGCTAACATACATAAATGGGCCAACATTGGTGCCTGCGACCCATTCCTACTAAAGGAAAACTCACCTCTCAAACTAGATGCTGAACTCGTGTATGAGGAATCTCTGTTGGCTGCTCCCACGACTCCCCGATTAACACTATACAATAATACTTAGTCAAAATTTGAAAATCCTTCGAAATGTAAAATGACCATTTTACCCCTGGTCAAAGTCAACATTCTGGGTTGACCAACTCACTGAGATAACCTTTTAACTCGCCGAGCTCTTTAACTCAGAAATCCTAAAACTGAGACTCAACTGCCCAGTCGCTCCCCTGACTCGTCGAGTCCTATCGAACTACTCATAGTCGCGACTTGGCAAATCAACTTGTCGAGTTTGTCTATAGACTCGTAGAGTTCTACCCTAATCTGGAACGAGACAACACGACTCGACTCGTCGAATTCCCTTATGGACTCAATGAGTCCCTCTGTTTGATTTGGCAATCTCGGGTTTCCTCTTCCACTCCATATCCAAATCCAAATCCATCTCTCGAGCACTAGCAATCATGTCCTCTAGCGTCTTGCAGCTAGAGCGGATCACAAACTGGAGGATATCACTCCACAACATCTAATCGTATCGGGCCTTTTTCATCTCCTCGTCCACCACATACTGCGGAATGAGAAGGGCCCTCTCCCTGAACATCGCAATGATCCAAGTCACTGTCTCAATAGTCTGTTGGAGATCCTGGAACTCCCTAGAAAGCTGCTACACCTCTATCAAAGGTGCAAACTCGACCCTGAACCTAGCCGTAAAGTCGCTCCAAGTCATAGCATCAAGCGCTGCATCATCACCTATGGCATGACCGACCTCCTCTCACCAGTCACGCGCCATGTCCTTCAGAAGGCAGGACGTAAGTCAAACCTTGTCCCCCTTGGGACATCTGCTAGTTCGGAATGCGTTGGCGACATCTGCCAACCATCTGGTGCTAGCAATGGGGTCCCGAGCCCCATAGTATTTGGGAGCTCCGCAAGCTCTGAACTCTCTGAAAGTCAGTGTGCGCGACCCCATCATGGCTGCCACCTCAGTACAAAAAGCACTCTACCTCTCATCTAAAAGCTCCAAAATACCCTCCTTGGTCATGCCGAAGGTCACAGGCGTCTGGTCATCTAGCTGCCCGGCTTCTGAGACTAGGCCTAATCCCTCACCGACGCTTGAACTGTCGACTGGTCTGTTGCGTAAAACCACCATACTAAAAAACACACCATAACAAACATCAAAATACTAATCAATTCTTGAGGTATCACACATACTACAAGTCCCTTGGATAAATCTCAGCCTTCCTTGACTCGAGTATGGATCCTTTGTTTTCAGTAGTAAGAGCCCATACTATCTTCCACATCTATCTGTACTTTCCTCAAGAACTACCTTGACTTCACCAAGTCCCTTCTACTACTAATGCTTCACGTGCTACTCTCATCCTAGGCTTGCCCTAGGGTAATCACCATCCCACTCTCCGCCATCAGCTGCATAAGAATTCCCTGCTATCTCGCCCTAAATAGCTCACGAATATCATTGCATATCACTAAGACTATATAATTATTCGAATAAGAGATCATACGCTACAACGATTGGACTCAAACAAGAGTTGCGAAATAGAGCTAGACCTGACCTTCTGAAATTAGTTAGTCCTCGCAATTTGTAACTTAACATATTTGTTTACTACTTAGTAAAAGATAACTAACACTCCTAAAAACACAGAGCAAGCAGCATTCGAGCATTGAGTAAACATAATCGAGCATATACTAATCAGACCATCGTACAAACTAATCTATACTAGCATGCAATTCATAAAGTTGATTTACACATAACAGGCACATAAGGCATCCTTCCTAAATCCTTAGCCCTAATCTAGCATGCAGTTCTCATAAACATATCATAACATAAACTTGTATTGGTAACTTGGGAGTACTTACTTGAGCTCGGGTGATTGCATGCACTACACCTTTTTCTCTTTTTTAAAATTCCCTTTGCTTTTTCTAGAACTCTCTTTTTGTCTCAAAATCATTTTTATAAAAATGGTTTTTCCTTTGAAAATTTCTATACCAATTCCTTAGTTTGAGTTTAGACGCACCCGAAAGTGTACCTGAATCCCTCAAACCGAAAGTGTGCCTGAATCACTCAAACCAAGGATTTGATACCAACTTGAAACATCCCAAAAATACGGTCCAAAAATTTCATTTTTAAATCATTAATAAAACCATGAATACCGTCATCATATAAAAATCATAAACCATGTATCTCAAAAATATCCTAAGAACTATCAATGTATCAAAATCTTATATCAAACATCAGAGTGAAATATTCCAGGCTAGAAGCGGTGGTGTGTGCTATGCAGTCATCCCGAGCTCCTCCCCTTGCTACCAGAAGTACCTGAAACCAAAACTGAAAACTCTAAGCACAAAGCTTAGTGATTCTCCCCAAACTACCATATACCATACACATAATAACATACTTTGGGCCTTGGCCACTACATTGGGCCCCGCCCAGCATCAGACGAATTCGGCATCGGGCCCCACCCGACATCAGACTGAAATCCAGCATCGGGCCCTTCCCAGCATCGGACCGAAGTTCGGTATACGAATATCATATCAAAAAACGTAAAACATAAACAAATATCATAAACATATAAGCTAAACCTTCCTCGGGCTTGCCCCGACATCGGACCAAAGTCTGGAACATATAACACATAGCATATAACTAAACATTCCTTGGGGTTACCCTAACATCGGATCGAAGTTCAAAACACATAACAATACATGCAAGAATCACAAAGACATCAAGCATAGAGACATTCATTAGGCCCCACCCAGTATCAGACTGAATCTGGAACACATAAACATATAAACTACATCGGGCTAACCCCGACATCGGACAGATGTCCAGTATATTCTAACATACATAAATGGGTCGGCATTGGTGCCTTTGACCCGTTGCTACTAAAGGAAAACTCACCTCTCAAACTGGAAGCGGAACTCGTGTGTGAAGAATCTCTGTTGGCTGCTCCCACGATTCCCAGGCTAACCTATACAATAATACTTAGTCAAAATCGAAAAATCCTTCTAAGGGTAAAATAACCATTTTACACCAGGTCAAAGTCAACGCTCTGTCTAAAGTCAACATTATGGGTTGACCAACACATTGAGTCAACCTTTCAACTCGTCGAGCGCTTTAACTCAGATATCCTGAAACTGCGACTCAACTCACCAAGTAGCTCCTCCGACTCGTCGAGTCCTATCGAATTGCTCATAGTCGCGACTTGGCGAATGAACTCGCCAAGTTCCTCTACAGACTCGTCAAGTTCTACCGTAATCTGGAACAGGACAACGCAACCCGACATGTCGAGTTTCCTAATGGACTCGATGGGTCCCTTAGTCTGATTTCGCCATCTTAACAGATTAAGCCCTTATTTTTTTAGATCCAAAGTCCATACTTCCTTTGTTCTCTGGAATGATATTTCTAAGGGTAAAGTTTCCAACTATACCTATTGATAGCCATTTTTGAAGTGTTTAGCTAAAACCCTAATTCTTTGAGGACATAGATCTTGTCCAAAAAACCTTAATATCCCACACCAAAGCATTAAAACCTAGATCTAAGGCCTAGGTACCAGTTGAACATGAAAAGTTTCGAGATTGCTTCCATGCATGACCTTTTTGAGCTCAAAAGGCCATAATGACATCCTTAGAGCTTGCATGGGGGGCTCTAATGGCATAAAGTTTGCACCTTTATGTCATCACAGCCCCTATAGGCACTAGATCTAGAAGAATACCCACATAGGTCGATCCTTTCCCAAAAGCTATCAATCTTGGACCAAAAACTCATATAAAGAGGACATAAAGAGATCTAATGAATCACAAGTCAAGGTACAATCTTGATTACAACAAAGTGTAGCAAATGGATTGTAGTTCCTAGATCTGTTATTCCCCTCTTGAGCCCTACATCTCCTTCTTCTTCTATAAGCTTCGAAACGCACCACGATCACTCATATGGCTCACACTCTCAAAGAACACTCTAGGGTTTCGTGGATTAGGGTTTAGGACAAGGAGGCTAGAAATGAGGCCAAGGAGTGGGGGTTATGGAGCTTAAATAGGGTGCAAAACCCCGAGATTAGGGTGTAACACCTATTCCATGTATTGAGTAATTTATATGATTTGTAAGGTTTTGTGCATGGACTCGGCGAGTTGGGATGCTCTAACCCATCGAGTACAGACTATATATGGACGCGGGATTCAGGACCTACTCGATGATTCGGAAGGCCCCGACTCAACGAGTAGGAGCTGTAAAGAGAAACCCTAACTTTTAGGGTTTGTACCCTATTTAAATAACATAACCCCGCCTCTTGCAGCCTCCTTTACTACTCTATAAGCCAGATAAAACCCTAGTTCATCTTTGCACCTCCTTAAGTGAGAAAAATAGCTTTTATGAGTAATTTTGGGGTATTTGTGAAGGATTTTAGAGCTTGGAGAAGAAGGAGTAAGGAGAGGATCCAAATAATCGACATCTACTCTGCATCAGCAATCATCTTGAGGTATAAAGTCGTCACCTTGATCTCTAGTTGATTAGATCCCTTCTTTTGCAAGTAAATTACCATTTTTGGGGAGAAAATGGAGGAAAACTCGGATCTGGACCTATCACAAGGATATAGTTCCAAATTTGGACCTCTCTAGGTCCCCAATGACATAAAGTTGCTCACTTTATATAGTCTAGCCCCTTTCCATGCTCAAAAAGCTTGTAAGAAGCCTAGTTTCGATGTTATGGCCTTGAAGGGCCTTGCATGCACGTAAAGTTTGCAACTCTACATGGTATCTGCACTAAAGGAGGTTAGATTTGATGTTTGGGACCTTAGATCCTATTGGAAAGGGTTGCACATGAAAGGGACTGGAGGAGCTCGTCAAGGCCCTTAGTTGACTCGACGAGTCAAGGTGGGGTTTGCCTGTTTTTGAGTTCTGATTGAGGACAGTGAAGGATTAGGGTTTGGTATGAATGGATTTAAGGCTATATGGACATTTCATGAACTCGACGAGTCACAAAGGTGACTCGGTGAGTTGGCTCGTGATTTAGTTTAATGAACTCGGGAGGAACTCGACGAGTTGCTAGGAGAACTCGGCGAGTTTAGGTCAACATGGACTGTTGACCTTGATTTTAACCAGGATGGACCAAGGTTAACTTTGAGGATATTTATTGGGATTATGACAAGTGAATCACATGTTGATTATAGGTAGTTGAGAAGGAGCAGTGCATGGGGAAATACCTCATCTTAGCTTATCAGTTCAAATTTTGAGAGGTGAGTCTCCTCACCATACCAATGGGTCGAAGGCACCAAGGTCGACCCATTATTTTTTAAGTATGTGCTAGTGGATTATGTGATATGCGATATGCTAGTTGTATCTATGATACTTGTATAGAAGACCTCGGGGGGGTTCCTGAGGCACTTAGGTATAAGACCTTGGAGGGTTTCCACAGCATCCTAGGTAAATACCTTGGGGGGTTCCTGAGGCACTTAGGTGTAAGACCTTGGAGGGTTTCCATGGCATCCTAGGTCAATACCTCAAGGAGGTTCCTGAGGCATTGGGATAAGACTATTTGGGGGTTTCCATGGCATTCGGAGTAAGACCCTGGAGGGTTTCCAGGGCTTCCTTCTATGTTAGTATGCATGGCTTATGTGATATATGTGGCTTTTAGAGCTGATATGATATGTGATTATGTGGATTTTGTGTGTTGTATGCTCTGGGGAACTCACTAGGCATTAGCTTACAGTTTGTGGATTTGTTTCAGGTACATTTGAGCCCAAGGGCAAGGGAAAGCCTTGATGGCATGACATGCACTCTCTCCGGCGTCTTCTTATGGGACACTCTGATAATTTGAAATAAAATTGTACTTAATATGAATTTTGAAAACAATTGTATTTGGGGATTTCATGGTTTGTGGACAGTATTTTGGTTAATCAAAAATGAAAATTTTCTTTTGAAAATTGGTTCTTTACATAGGGTTTCACTCTGGCTGAGCTACTCGTCGATTCGGTGTGAACCATCCTTCTTCCTAACGAAGAGGATCGGCGCTCCGCATGGAGAACTGCTCGGACGGATGAACTGCTTGCCTAGCAATTCCTGCAGCTGTGATGACAATTCCTGCATCTCTGGTGGTGCCAAATGGTACGACGCTTTGGCGATAGAGGCCGCACCTGGCACTAGGTCGATCCTAAACTCGACCTGCCTTTCCGGAGACACTCCTGGTAACTCCTTTGGGAACACGTCAACAAACTCCCTGACTATCGGAACCTCTGAAACTGAAATCTGATCTCTAACCTGCATATCCACATATGCGCTAGATAACCCGCTGAAACGACCCAAAAATACGACCCAAAAATTTTTGTTTTTAATATAATCAAAACTGTAATCAGAGTATCATATAATAAAACCATGCGTGATGTGTTCCAAAACATGATAAGATATTGTGCGGAAAAACTGTATCATACTACATCAAATCAAACAACTAAATCAATCCCAGGCTAAAGCTGAGGCGGTGGTGTGTGCGATGTCGTCATCCCGAGCTCTTCCCTTTGCTTGCGGAAGTACCTGAAACCAAAACTGAAATTGTAAGTACGAAGCTTAGTGAGCTCCCCCAAACTACCACATACCATACAATAACATATAAACACATATTGGGCCTTGCCCACTGCATCGAGCCGAAGCCCGGAAACTGCATCGGACCGAAGTCCGGAACTGGCTGGGACCTTGTCCCCTGCATCGGACCGAAGTCCGGAACTGCTGCATCGGACCGAAGTCCGGAACTGCTGCATCGGACCGAAGTCCGGAACTGACTGGGACCTTGTCCCCTGCATCGGACCGAAGTCCGGAACTGTCTGGCTGAACATGGCATAGCATAACACATCAACTAACATAACACATATACGACATGCTACATCGGGCCGTGGCCCGGAACACATAATACTTAACACATAAAACATAGCACACAAATCCTGTTCGGCCCACTATCCTCTCACACTTCTGCCTCTCCTCCTTGAGACCCTCCATCTGAGCCTCCTTGATCCGCTCCAACAAGGGAGTGATCACTGTCATCCTCATACACAGATCTCTGATAGGGGCCGTCGACACCTTGCGGCTCAGGGCGTCGACCACCACATTGGCCTTCCCTGGATGATAAAGGATCTCACAGTCATAGTCCTTCAGCACGTCTAACCATCTCCTCTGTCTCATGTTCAAACTCGGCTGATCCATAAGATATCGCAAACTCTTGTGATCCGTGTAAATAGTACAGCGGACCCCATAAAGGTAATGTCTCCAAATCTTGAGGGCGAACACAACTGCCCCCAGTTCCAAATCGTGGGTAGGATAATTAGCCTCGTGAGGCTTCAACTGTCTCGAGGCATAAGCTACCACATGGCCTTGCTGCATCAATACTGCTCCCATACCTGTGATCGAAGCATCATAGTAGACTACGAAATCCTCTACACCCTCTGGCAAAGTAAGGATCGGAGCCTCGCACAATCTTTGCCTGAGAGTCTCGAACGCCGCCTGCTGCTCAGGCCCCCAACGGAATACCACCGACTTCTTGGTTAGTCGGGTGAGTGGCACTGCTATCTTGGAGAAGTCCTGGATAAATCTCCGATAGTACCCTGCCAATCCTAGGAAGCTCCGAATCTCAGATGGAGACCTCGGGACCTCCCACTGCATCACGGCCTCAATCTTGGCCGGATCTACCAGAATACCCTTATGGTTGACGAGATGGCCAAGAAACTGCACCTCGCGCAACCAGAACTCACACTTGGAGAACTTTGCGAAAAGTCTCTCCCTCCTCAAAGTCTCCAACACCTCTCGCAGGTGCTCCTCATGCTGCCCCTGAGTCTTGGAATATACCAAGATGTCATCTATGAATACTATCACCGACCGATCCAGCATCGGTCTGCACACGCGGTTCATGAGATCCATGAACGCGGCTGGGGCATTGGTGAGCCCAAAAGGCATCACCACGAACTCATAATGACCATACCGGGTCCTGAAAGCAGTCTTCTGTACATCCTCATCTCTAACCCTCATCTGATGATAACCGGAGCGTAGATCGATCTTGGAGAACCAAGACGCTCCCTGAAGCTGATCAAACAAGTCATCTATCCTCGGAAGTGGGTAACGGTTCTTTACCGTCACTTTGTTCAACTCCCGATAATCAATGCACATACGATGTGACCCATCCTTCTTCCTCACAAATAAGACCGGTGCTCCCCAAGGCGAACTGCTCGGCCGAATGAAACTCTTGTCTAACAGCTCCTGAAGCTGTGTAGACAACTCCTGCATCTCAGGGGGAGCAAGCCGATATGGTGCTTTGGCTATCGGAGCCGCACCAGGAACTAGGTCGATCCTGAACTCAACCTGCCTCTCTGGAGGTATCCCCGGCAAATCCTCGGGAAATACATCCGGGTAGTCACAAACGACAGGAACATCATTAATAGCCGTCTTGCCCTTCTCCCGGGCATCCAAGACGTAGGCTACAAAACCAGCGCAACCCTGCTGAACATAGCGCCTCGCCCTCGCGGCGGAACAGAAGATCGGTCCTCGCTGGGGCCTCTCGCCCTGAATCACTATCTCTCCCCCACTGGGAGTGCGAACCCTCACTAGCTGTAGCTCACAATCAATCACCGCCCCATTGGGGCTCAGCCAATCCATGCCCACAATAACTTTATTCCCACGCAGGGGAATAGGAACCAGGTCCACTGAAAACTGCTCATCAAATATCAGAAGGGAACACCCTCTATGTACTCTGCCGACCCTCACGGTCCTATCATCTGCTATCTCAACCTCTAGTGGGCAATCCAGCTCCTCGGGAGCTCTGCTAAGTCTCTTACTAAGCGCAAGCGATACAAATGATCGGGTAGCCCCCAAATCGAACAATACCAATGCAGGGATGCCGTTCACTGAGAACGACCCTAAATAAAACATATCATCAAATAATATGCAAACGATATAATAACAAAAGATGAAGGAAAGATTCATACCCGTCACCACATCAGGAGTCGCTCGCGCCTCCTCTGCTGTCATCTGAAATGCCTTACTCTTTGCCACTGGCGCATCAGCTCGGCCCTTCCGGCCATCCGTAATCCTCAAGGTGGCAGGGGCAGGTGCAACCACCTTCCCTGCTGCAGCTAAACTGGGACACTGGGACCTTTTGTGTCCCCTCTGATTTCACTGAAAGCAAATCAGATCTGATGCTGAAACCGCAGTAGCAGGGGCCGTACAATCCCTGCTCATATGCCCAACCCGACCGCACTTGTAGCAGCCGGAACTCCCTGCCTTGCACGCCCCGTCGTGCATCCTACCACACTTGCCACACCGACCGTGGCTCTGCTGACTCCTGGACCTGTGATCTGAAACCTTGGGCTTTTTGCCCGCACTACCTGAACCCGAAACCGCCTCCGGTTTCCTCTTCCTCTCCATCTCGAGATCAATCTCCCTCTCCCTGGCTCTAGCAATCATGTCGTCCAGCGTTTTACAACTGGACCGGCTCACAAACATGCGGATATCACTCCGCAACATCTCATGATAACGGGCCTTCTTCATCTCCTCATCGGCTGCATACTGAGGAACAAGAAGAGCCCTCTCCCTGAACTTGGCGGTGATCTCCGCCACTGACTCGGTAGTCTGAGTAAGATCCTGGAACTCCCTGGCTAGCTGCTGCACCTCAATGACCGGTGCAAACTCCACCCTGAACCTGGTAGTGAAATCAGTCCAGGTCATAGCATCCAACGCCGCATCATCCCCGATGGCGTGTCCGACCTCCTCCCACCAATCCCGTGCCCTGTCCTTCAGTAGACAGGACGCCAATCTGACCTTGTCCCCCTTGGGACACCTGCTAGTGCGGAAGGCGTTGGCCACATCCGCCAACCATCTAGTACTCGCTATGGGGTCCCGCGCCCCATGATAGTCTAGAGCTCCGCACGCCCTGAACTCCCTGAATGTAAGAGTGCGCGACCCCATCACGGCCGCCATCTCAGCCCGAAAAGTACTCAATCGCTCATCCATCAGCTCTAAAATACCCTCCTTGATCGAACCGAAGATCACAGGAGTCTGCTCTAGTATGATGCAGGTAACCTCAGAAGAAAGGAACTCCCTAGTCTGCTCATCCATCTGTCCGACCTCCGGGTCTGATCCCGATCCCGATCCCCCTCCGGCATCTAAACTGCCGGCTGCTAGCCTCGGACGCAAAACTACCATTCTGAAACATATCATAACAACATCAGAACACTGAAACATTTCAAGGGATCATGATACGACTACTAGCTTCCTGGTCTTGTCTTGGCCTTCCTTGATTCGAGTACGGATCCTCTGCTTTCAGTAGTATGGGCCCCTACTACCTTCCACATCTATCCGTACTTTCCTCAAGAACTACCTTGACTTCCCCAAGTCACCTCTACTACTGCCATTCTCTGCTATTCTCATCCTAGGCTTGCCCTAGGGAAACTTCAAGCTCGACACAACTGGTCCTCAGCTGCTGAAGGTTTCCTCATAACGTCAATTAGCCATTACCTAAACACCATCACATGTGATGAGGATCAGATAATCCTTTGAGTAAAAGACCCGTCCCTATAATGGTTGGACTCAAACAAGAGCTGCGCAATAGGGCCAGTTCCAGTACTCTGAGATTATTCAATCCTAGTCACATGTGGTGTGACGTGTTCACCTACTGGCTAACTCCCATCACTCGGAACCCCACTAAGCACAAAGCAAGCAGCATTCGGACACGGAAAACAGACTCAAGCAACTATTCTCATAACAAGAAACTGCACTAGCATAGAATGCTAAGCTCGTACTATCAGGCATAACCTACCCAGGCTATCCTACTGCTGTCTACTCAATTCTAGCATGCAATACTCATAAAGCTGTAACACATAAACAGGCACATAAGGCATTCTCCTAGATCCTTAGCCCTATACTAGCATGCTGTTCTACTGAAACTGAAACTGAACAAATAATTTGTATGGGTAATTTGGGAGTACTTACTTGAGCTCGGCTGACCGCATGCACACACCTCTATCTTGTTTTAAAAAAAAAATTCTTCCTTTCTAAGTACTTTCAAAATTCTTTTTATAAACGTTTTTATTTTAATAAAATCTTTCATTTCCCTTAGTTTGAGTTCAGATACACTCGGAAGTGTATCCGAATCCCTCAAACCAGGGCTCTGATACCAACTTGAAACGACCCAAAAATACGACCCAAAAATTTTTGTTTTTAATATAATCAAAACTGTAATCAGAGTATCATATAATAAAACCATGCGTGATGTGTTCCAAAACATGATAAGATACTATGCAGAAAAACTGTATCATACTACATCAAATCAAACAACTAAATCAATCCCAGGCTAAAGCTGAGGCGGTGGTGTGTGCGATGTCGTCATCCCGAGCTCTTCCCTTTGCTTGCGGAAGTACCTGAAACCAAAACTGAAACTGTAAGCACGAAGCTTAGTGAGCTCCCCCAAACTACCACATACCATACAATAACATATAAACACATATTGGGCCTTGCCCACTGCATCGGGCCGAAGCCCGGAAACTGCATCGGACCGAAGTCCGGAACTGGCTGGGACCTTGTCCCCTGCATCGGACCGAAGTCCGGAACTGCTGCATCGGACCGAAGTCCGGAACTAACTGCATCGGACCGAAGTCCGGAACTGACTGCATCGAACCGAAGTCCGGAACTGACTGGGACCTTGTCCCCTGCATCGGACCGAAGTCCGGAACTGTCTGGCTGAACATGGCATAGCATAACACATCAACTAACATAACACATATACGACATGCTACATCGGGCCGTGGCCCGGAACACATAATACTTAACACATAAAACATAGCACACAAATCCTGTTCGAACCACGAAGGCACCGAACATACTAACTGCTGCATCGGACCTAAATCCGGAAACTACTGCTAACTGAACGGGCCGGCATTGTGGCCTTAAACCCGTTCCTACTGGAAGGAAACTCACCTCGTAAACTGGCTGCTGAGTGTGGCTCGGGAAGCTAACGGCGGCTGCTCCTGAATCTCCTCGGCTACAAGTCCATAAACACACTCAATCAAAAACTAAACACTGCGCTTGGGGTAAAATGACTCTTTTACCCTTGGTCAAAGTCAACTCTCTTTTGGGCTGACTCGCCGAGTTGGCCACCCAACTCGCCGAGTCCTACTCTCACTTTTCACTTCTGCTCACTGCTACTCGTCGAGTCTGGCATCGACTCGACGAGTACCCACTTGATCCAAGAACTCAGACAATCTTCATCCGACTCGCCGAGTCGTATGAACAGACTCGACGAGTTGTTCTTGATCCCAAGAAGATTGCCTTGGACTCGCCGAGTTGTATGAACAAACTCGTCGAGTCCCTCCATCACTGAGTCCACTCTCTACTCGTTGAGTCCACTCTCTAACTCACCCCGTACACTCGACACTGATAAAACTGAAGGACTCGGGACTCGCGACCCGACTCGTCGAGTCGTTCTTCCGACTCGCCGAGTCGCCGCCATGCAACTGATTTCTACTTGATTTTGTTTGAATCCAAAGCATACAATTGATAGATCTGAGTCCAATAAGCTGTTTTACCACGTAAAGTTTCCAACTTTACGTGCACAACCTCATGAATAAGGGAAATAAGGCTAAAAGGTGTATAAAATGGGTAGATCTATGGTTATCATGCAATATAACTCCAAAAAGACAGTAGATCTGGGCTCTACAACACCCCAACATTCAGATCCATAGATATTCCGACTTAATAAGACATTCATGCAAGTGTAAGGCTTGAAACAAGCATCAACTAGCTCTTGGGAGAGCTCTAAAGGAAGTTTAAAGCATATAACAAGATGGAACTCCGAAAATACCTCTATTAGCTCTGATTTGGCCTTGGATCTTTGCACTACAACACTTCTCCTTGCTTCTTCCTTCTTCTCCTTCTTCACACCTTCACAAAAAGGCACCAAAACACATATAAGCTCTTCAATGGAGGTTTGGGGCTCTAACACTGTGTTCTCAGGGTGAGGGAGGCGAGAATGGGGGCTATAAGGTGGTTTAAATAGTGGGCAACCCGGGGATTTTAGGGTTTCACCCAGACAGATGGACTCGCCGTGTCCGGGATATGGACTCGCCGAGTCCCCGGCTCCCGCGTGCACAAAATACACGACCCAACTCGGCGAGTCAGGCTAGAACTCGCTGAGTCCCTCTAGAAAAACTCACTACAATTACCAATAAATCAACATACCGGGAACGGGTCGTTACACCCGCACACCCATGTTGAATGCACTGCTGAGCCCCGGTAGCTGAACAAAACCCTGATCCCAATCTGGTAGCCTAACCATAGACAATCCGTTCTCCCCCACTTGGGGTCGTACCACCACTCGCTAACCCTTACTATCGATCATCACACCGAATCGACTAAGCCAGTACATACCCACGATCACACACACATCCCTCATGGGAATCAGAATCAATTTTATCAGGAAAGACACCCCAACGATCTTTAACTCACATCCCCGGTATACAGAAGAAGCGGAAATTTCGTGTCCGTTGGCGATAGAGACTCGCAACGGACACTCTAGCCCTCCTATTGGCACACTGAACTCCCTACTGAATGCCTAAGAGACAAACAACCGAATCGACCCCAAGTCAATCAATACCAAAGCAGGTAAGGAGTTTACTAAAATTGTACCTAATCACAAGCACATACATATAAGCATAAAACATACTCAACATCACATCTGGTAAGATAAGGGTTAGAAACATACTCAACATCACATCTGGTGTTGCCTGGCCTCCTATGCTGTGAGCTGGAAGACGTATCTCGGAGCCCTCAGGGATCCGCTCTACCTTGCCTCCCATCGGTAATCCTCAGTGTAGTCGGCGTTGGATCCTGCGCCGGCCTGGCCGCGAGTTGTGGACAGTTGCTCTTTACGTGACCAACCTGATTACAGTGGTAACAGATCCTCATATCCTGAACTGTTGCTGTCTGGCGACACTCTTTGGCAAAATGCCCCTCTTTTCCGCATTTGCGGCATGCACTCCTCAATCTACAAATCCCCGAATGACCCTTCCCGCACTTGCCACAAGTGCAGCCCTGCTGTCCCCTTGACCTGGAATCAGTGGTCTTAGACCGCTTTAGCGTCGGATGTGACTATGGTAGGGCATGCCACTGCTCCCTCAACTACAACTCAATCTCTAACTCACGCCACCTAGTGGCCTCTTGTAACTCTAGAAGCGTCTCACAATACTGGGTCGCCACAAACTTACGGATGTCAGTCTTGAGCATGCACAGATAATGTGTCATCTTAGCCTGCTCAGAAGCAAACTCCAGGCAGAACATCGACCTCTCCGTGAACATATGGGTGATTTCTGAAATTTTCTCACCATCCTGTCTCAACTCCAAGAACTCCTGAGCTAACCGTTCCCGCTCAACTCTTGGAATGTAGCGAGAACGGAACATATCCCTGAACTACTCCCAAGTAACCGCAACTCTCTTCTCATCAGTTTAAGATCCAGTCATCAATCTCCACCAATCCTTTGCCCCGAACTTCAACAGGTTCAGGGCACATATGACCTTCTGGTCAGTAGCACATGAGCATGTGAAGAAACACCTCTCCAAGTCATAATTCCACCTCATGGTTTTGATGGGGTCCTGAGTCCCATCGAAAGTAGGGGTTCGTGTTATCGAAGTCCCTATACTGAAAAGCCCAACTGGCTCCTCCCCCTGCCGCCGTTATAGTTGAGGTAGCTGTTACGGCAGCCATCTCTGCAAGGGCTACATAGCGCTCATCAAAATACTCAACCATGGGTGTCTTAATAGACCTAAACATCTCTGGAAGCTGTGCCTTGAACAAAGTAGCAATCTCCTCATGCAAGATCTCTCAAATCCTAGCGTCCAGCTCATCCGCCCACATCTGACCAACAACCTCGGGCACTATCGGTCCCTCCTGACCGCCATCTCCTAATTCTGATCCTGATCCGGATCCAGTCACAAAGTGCCTCGTAACCATCATACTGAAAATATACCAGGAAGATATCAGATAATCTGTATAAATAATGAGAAACCAACTCCCAACGAAACCTTCGGGATTTTGACTTCCTTGATACTCATATGCATCCTGTGCTTTTAGTAGTATGGGCCCATAATACCATCCACACTTACCCATATTTGTCTCAAGTATCACCACAAAGCCCTAAAAATATACATAAACATAGCGAGCGCTCAATCCTCATTTCTAGAGGAATGTTAAATATCTCATACTGGTTTACTGACCTCGCACAACCCACCCATACATGATGTTGAAGATTAATGTGTTGCGTCTTGGGCCCTTTTGTTTTACAACCGGATTGGGCTTGTCAATCCATGTTTATCTAGATTAGCTTCCTTTTTCTTAGATAAACTGTTAGGGTTTTAATATAAATATATGCATGCATGTATGCGTATAGGTGGGAGTTTTCGTCATTCTCATTGATTACTGTAAACCCTAAATCCTCTACAGTTGATGTTCTTTATCGAGCTCTTCTGAGGATTGTTTATTAATCATTCGACACCTTTTGATCCATTTGCTTGTTCTTATTGTTTATCTAGTTATTTCTCTACCTGTTTCATAGATCTAATCGATCTTCAAGTTTATTTTAAACTTATCAATTGGTATAAGAGCAGGAGGCTGTGTAATCGATACACTTCTTTGCTGTGAAAAAGCTTCGATTAGGGTTATTCCGCATTCATTGATATTTATTGAGCCGTCATCTCATAATTGACGTATCTCGATATTTATTGTTTTTGCCCTAATTTGATATATTACAAGTCTGATCTTTGAACAGGTTATTCGATCAATTATGGACGAGTCGCAATCCAATCCCATCAATATTTCAAACAGTATTGGATCAACAACGAAGATTCCCATCCTATACACCCATGATTATGAAGTTTGGGTGAATCACTTTGAAGATTATGTCATAGGATCTGAGGATAATGGATACCTCATCTGGGAAGCAATCATCCCTGGACCTTTTTCTCATTCAGCAACTTCAAGGATTATTAAAACTCAAAAGGAGTATAGCGATCTTCTGAAAGATGTTAAAGATATAGCGCAAGACGAAAAAGATAAATTTCAGTGCAATATCAAAGCGTTAAGATTGATCAGATTTGCTCTTCAATCCGATACTTTTAGGCTGGTAAGTTCATGCACGACTGCAAAAGAGATATGGGACAGGTTACGTGAACTGTACTCTACAGACGAAGATCTTGAACACTCCATTCAAACCTTACTCTTGTCTGAGTTTGGTGAGTTCAAGCAAGGAGCAGAAGAAACGGTGACTCAAACGTTCGATCGCTTCAATCATCTTCTTAGCAAGATGATCAAACATGACATCGAAAGGAAGCTTATTGAACAGAAGGTTACGTTTTTGAACAGACTCAGATCTGAGTGGAGAGCAGTTGTGTCCACAGTTAAAGCGCACGAGCAATTCAAATCCTATTCTTTGGCAAAACTGGTGGGCATTCTAAAATCTCAAGAGAAGATCGTATTACAGGAGAAAAACGTGGTTTCAAGTCTAGGTTCATTGGCCCTCCTGTCGAAAAGCAAAGCGGTGATAGAGGACGAAGATCTCAACTTGGATGATTATGATCCCACGTCTGAGGACTATGCTATGATGGTGTCAAACCCCAAGAGATTCATCAAGAAGAGATTCCCCACTAACAGGAACCGAAACTGGCAAGGGAGTTATAGCTCTGAAAAAGTCAAAGATGAACTGAAGGCTGAAGATTCAAAGAAGGAACCGAAGGCTGAAGGAGATTCGGGAGTGAGCTGCTATTATTGTGGAGGAAAGAACCACTATGAAAAAGATTGCGTCCTCAAAAAGATGGCAGAAAAGGATGAGGAAAATGATGAAGAAGCTGTGTTGCTGAAAAAGCTTGATGAATTAAGGATGAAGAAATCTGCTGCTAACCCTTCTATGAATGCTTTAATTGTGCAGGGTTCGGTAGCTGATGATGAGTTCGGTGGCGTGGAGGTCTGGTCAACCGACTCCGAAGATGATGAAGTGAGGAAGCCTTCACATGGAAAGGCTTATGTAGTGAAAGAAGAGAGCAGTGGAGGAAGATGCTTAATGGTGTCCGACGTATCTCATATGAGGGGATACAACACTGATGGTGGGAATGGTGACACAAAGGAACAACAGAATCTGTGCTTTACTACCAAACCACTCAGCGTGCAGTTCAACAAACTTGATGAACTGATCAAGAAGGTACAATCAGTTTTTGTCTCATTTAAAGTCCCACAATGCTCATATGAAAAAGAATTAAAAAGTGTTAATTCAAGAATCTCTCATCTAGATAGTAGTTTAACTCAAACTCGGGTCACCAATTCTAACCTAACTGACCAATTAAGCAGGGTGTCTTCGAAGAGTGAGGAACGGCGAATGTGGATCGAACTGAAGGAGTCGGAATTAATCAAAATAAAAGATGAAAACATTTATTTGCAAAGAGACAATTTAAAGATTTTGAAACAGCGAAATGTTTTTTGTTTGATTGCCAAACGTCTTTATACAAATATTACTCAGCTTCATTTGAATTGTGAAATAGGGCAAAAGATTCATCACATGATTTATCCCTTTCTTGAGTTTAAGGAAGATGAAATTGATGCTGAAGCATATAATTGTGAGAGTGTTATTTCGTCTGAGGATGTTAATCCAACATATATGTATGGACTGGACAAAATAGAATCTTTCATTAAAACCAAGGACCACAAGAACATGCTCAAAAACCTTTTGGATGAAAATGATAAACTGAAGCTAAGAACCGAAACCATACAAAAATTTGACTCATTGAATGTCAACTTAAGCTCAGAAAATAAAATTGATGTTGAAGATGCATCTGAGCTTAATGAGGACGATAATATGAGTGAAATTTCTGTAGAGGACACGATGGATTGTTCAGAATTTGTCAAGAACGAACCCGAGAACCACAAAAATCTCATTTCAGAAAATTCTGTAGAGTTCGCTCGGATGTCCCAACAAAAGTCCCTGATCCTTGTAGAGAAGGCAGTCGTATACCAAAAAGTTAGAACCACTCCAAATCAGGTGTACAAGGTCACAGGTGTAACCGAACATCAAACTGTTGAACTCACAGCTATTGTGAACGAAGACAATGCTGATGGCTGTGACGAGTTCTTCTGGTCAGCTCCCATTGACAATGCTGATGAAACGGTAGGTCTGTCTGAAAGGACTTCATGGAAAAGCAAAGGCAGATACGTACTAGAACCTTTGAATAAACCTGATAGCTTCAACGTGGCAAGTACCAGTGGTACAAAAGATGTCCCTCAAGAGAAAGAAATTTCTGCAAAAGAAGTCACATCCCCAAGTGAAACTTCATCAGTTCAGAGTGGATCAGCCAACGAAAACCAAAAACATAAAGCTAACATCCATTATCAACCAAAGCAGATGAGAAATCAAAAACGAGAAAGGAATCAGAGATACAGGAAGAATCTCTCAGAAAGAAAACAATTTTGGCAATCGCAAAATGCCTATTTCTCACATCAAGACAGGAATTTAAAAATAGAGAAAAATCCTATTGGATCGACAGAGAGCAATAACAACTGAAAGCAGAGGCTCGGTTCTGAGCAAAACAACAACCGAGAGCAGAGGCTTGGTTCTGAGCAAAACAACAACCGAGAGCAGAGGTTCGGTTCAGAGCAAAATAACAACCGAAAGCAGAGGTTCGGTTTAGAGCAAAATAACAACCGAAAGCAGAGGTTCGGTTCAGAGCATAACAACAAACGAAAGCATAGGTTCGGTTCAGAAAATGACTTCAACCGAAAGCACAGGTTTGGTTCGGAAATCAAAAGAGATCAAAACTCTAGGGTTGGTCCTACTGTTGATCAAAAGCAAAAGAGTCACCTAGAATCTTCAACCAAAAAGTCATACCAATCTGAGCTATCTCATTCTAACTCTTCTAACTCTTCAAAATCTTCTATCTCTTCTCCACCTTGTCCTAAATTCCACTCTGTTCCTTCTCAAAAATCTCAGTCATCAACTGAACAAAAAGGAAAACAGAAGGTTTCAGATGTTGAACTAGAATCAATACCAAAAGCGTCAAATCCAAATAAAATCAAAGTTTTCACCATCAAAAAGAAAGATGAAACAACACTAATAAAAAGAACATATTTAGTTGACATCTCTCTTACTATTCCTGTTCCTGTAAAAGGCTCACATGGACCCAAGAAGCTCTGGGTTCCTAAATCTGCTTAATTTTTGCAGGTTATCAATGACGAGCAGTTTGACGAAGAATGGTACATTGATAATGGCTGCTCGCGTCACATGACAGGAAGGAAGGAAGAGCTAAGGGAATTCAGATCTCTTTCAAATGGTGGAAATGTCAAATTCGGGAACAACTCCTTCGGCACCATAAAAGGCTATGGAATGATTACAAATGGTGATTTCACAATAAGGAAGGTTGCATATGTGGAAGGATTACAACATAACCTCATCAGTGTATCTCAACTTGTTGGAGGTACTGGTCTTCAAGTCTCATTCGACGATGAGGGTACTGAGATAATTGAGAAGAAGACGAAAAGATTTATTCTCAAGTCGGAGCGTAAAGGCGAAATGTTTCCTTTAAATCTCAAACCCATCAAAGGAAACCCAGCCATCTGCTTGTTATCCAAAGCACAATCTGACGAAAGCTGGCTATGGCACCGAAGACTCTCTCATCTCAACTTCAAAGATATCAACAAACTCGTTACTGGAGGTCACGTTAGAGGTCTTCCATTGCTCAAGTATGATAGAGATCATCTGTGTGCTGCATGTGAAATGGGGAAGCAGAGTCGTCAAAGTCATCCATCTATAATAAACACTAAAGTTGTTGAACCACTAGAATTACTTCATATTGATTTATGTGGTCCATCTTCTATCGAAAGCATTGGTGGTAGCAAGTATATTCTTGTTATTGTTGATGACTTTTCACGTTTTACATGGGTGTTCTTTCTGAAGCGACTCACAAGCTAAAAGTGTTCATCAAGCAGATTGAAGTACAGCTGAAGAAGGTCGTTCGCAACATCAGAAGCGACAATGGGTTGGAGTTCAAAAATAAAGAATTTGAAGAATTCCTGGAAGAAAAGGGAATCAGTCACAACTTCTCAGCTCCCTACACACCTCAACAGAACGGAATTGTCGAAAGACGAAACCGATCCTTATGTGAAGCTGCCCGAACCATGCTAAGTTTTGCTTCCTTACCTTTATATTTTTGGGCTGATGCTATTTCTGCTGCTTGTTTTACACAGAACATGTCGTATCTTAACAAGCGCTTCACTCTCACTCCTTCTGAGATCATCAACAACAGGAAGCCAAATGTGAAGTTTTTCCATGTGTTTGGTTCCAGGTGTTTCATTTTCAATTCTAAAGAACACCGCAACAAGTTTGATGTCAAAGCTGACGAAGGGATATTTCTGGGCTATTCTCTTACTTCCAAAGCATACAGGGTGTTAAACAAGCATTCAAGGAAAATAGAAGAAACTTACTACGTGACTTTTGATGATAGCTATGTCAAAAAGCTAAAGGCCAACGAAGACACAGTTGGAGAAATCTTTCCTCAAACTGGCCAAGTCACAGCCTCGATCGTTAATCTATTCGAGAACTTCATGGAGCTTTTTGATGAACCAGAGAAGGCCACTCTTTCTGAAGCCAGTGCAGTAGACAACAGGGTAGATCACTTGAAGCAACTTGTTGATGATGCTGCAAGAAGAATGAATGAAGAAGAATCAGGTTCAAAAGACCCTCCCCAACACAATGCGTCAGTCGAGGGGGAGTATCCACCATTAGTCGAGGGGGAGGATCCACCATCATCATCCCAGCCGAGCTCACAAGTTGAGGGGGAGGTAAGGTCTCAAACTTCAACCGAAAGCACATTGCCAACCGACAGCACTTCGCCAACCGAAAGTGCCTCACCAACCGAAGGTGCATCAACGCCCGAAAGCTCAGCACCACAAGAAACCACTGTAGCTCAAGATTCTCAAGACATTCCTGTAAGATCATTTTTCGAGAGGGAGCATGCTGATATGTCATACGACTTGGATAGTCTGTCCGAACCAGAAGAAATGATAAATGCTGAATTAGATTCATCTTTTGATCCAAACTACCCTCCTCTCACCAAATGGACCAGAGATCATCCTGTCTCTCAAGTTGTTGGTAATGTATCAGATGTAGTTCTGACTCGATCACAACTCAAGGCAAAACAAACTTCCTTGTTCTCAAAAGTCGAATTCTGCATGTTTAACTCATTCGTATCAAAAGTTGAACCAAAGACAGTTAACACTGCTCTTGATCACTCCGATTGGGTTCAAGCTATGCAAGACGAACTGAATGAATTTGAAAGGAACAAAGTTTGGCGTCTTATTACAACTCCTCCAGATGCCTCGGTTGTTGGTCTCAAATGGGTCTTTAGGAACAAACTTGACAAGGAAGGGAACGTTATAAGAAACAAAGCACGTCTGGTCGTAAAAGGATACTGTCAGGAGGAAGGCATTGACTATGAAGAGACTTTCGCTCTTGTCGCTAGGCTGGAATCAGTGAGAATATTTCTTGCCTATGCTGCTCACAAAAACTTTGAGGTCTTTCAAATAGACGTCAAGTGTGCATTTCTCAATGGCGAACTCGAAGAAACTGTGTATGTGGAGCAACCTCCTGGATTCGTGAATGAAAAGTATCCCGAACATTGTTACATTTTGGATAAAGCCGTGTATGGTCTGAAACAAGCACCGAGAGCCTGGTATGAAACGTTGACTAAATTTTTAAAGATGTCCAAATTCAAACAAGGTTCGGTTGACCCAACCCTCTTTCGCAAAAAGGAAGGTAACCACCTTATGATCATTCAAATTTATGTCGATGATATCATCTTTGGCTCAACGAATCCTAGCCTAACAGCTGAATTCCAAAAGCTGATGGAGACTAAATTTGAAATGAGCTCGATGGGTCCTATTAACTTTTTCCTTGGTTTAAATATTAGACAGGGACCTGAAGGCATCTTTATCAACCAGAAAGCTTACACGAAGACTCTCTTAGAAAAATTTGGCATGATGGGAGATTCAAAGGTCAAAGTTCTAATGGTGTTCGGCACTAAGCTCACTCCATCCCTGGATAAACCGGCTGTTGATCTTACGCTTTATCATCAAATGATAGGCTCTCTAATGTATCTTACTACTAGCAGGCCTGATATAATGTTTTCTGTTTGTTACTGTGCTCGATTTCAGGCAAATCCACGGGAGCCTCACATGCTTGCAGTGAAGAACATATTACGTTAACTCAAGAAAACTACCTCTTTAGGTCGGTGGTACCCTTCTAACTCAGGCTTCTTCGTTCAAGCCTACTCAGATGCAGACCTTGGTGTTTGTGGCCTCGACAGGAAAAGCACCACTGGCGGCTGCCAATTCCTCAATGGGAAGTTGGTTAGCTGGTAGTCAAAGAAACAAACGTGTGTGTCTTTGTCTACAGCTGAAGCAGAATACATTGTCGTTGCTTCCTGTACCTCTCAAGTGATTTGGATCCAGAGTCAACTCCGAGACTATGGACTCAATATGAAAAAGATCCCACTATATTGTGACTCTGAAAGTGCAATTAGGATTTGTCATAACCCAGTGCAACACTCCAAGACCAAGCACATAACACTGAGGTATCACTTCATCAAAGATCACGTGGAAGATGGAAACGTTGAAGTACACTTTGTTCGAACCACTGATCAGTTGGCCGATGTCTTTACTAAAGCTCTTCCTAAAGCGACCTTCAACAAAGTTCTACAAGGCTTAGGTATGATGGTAGGAGAGTCGGTCCCGAATCCTCAAATCTCTATCTAAGAATCAGGAACCGAAGCAGGCAGACCGCTCGGTCTCTCTCTGCTCTGGAGATTTAATGGAACCGAAATAGACAGACCGCTCGGTCCCTCTCTGTTCCGGAATTTTAATGACACCGAAATAGGCAGATCGCTCGGTCCCTCTCTGTTCTGAAATTTTAATGACACCGAAATACACAGACCACTCGGTCTATCTCTGCTTCATCATTTTTTATTAAATTCTGTTGTACATTTTATCTTTTTGTTTTTATTTCTTTTTCAGAAAAATTTCAAAATCACAAAAACTTTTTGTCTTTCTGTTTTTATTTCTTTTTCAGAAAAATTTCAAAATCACAAAAACATTTTATCTTTCTGTTTTTATTTCTTTTTCAGAAAAATTTCAAAATCACAAAAACATTTTATCTTTCTGTTTTTATTTCTTTTTCAGAAAAATTTCAAAATCACAAAACATTTTATCTTTCTGTTTTTATTTCTTTTTCAGAAAAATTTCAAAATCACAAAAACATTTTATCTTTCTCTTTTAGAAAAATCTTAAAATACAAAAATATTTTCATTTTTGTTTTTATTCAGTTTCTTACTTATTTCCACTACTCGTTAGTTCTGGTTGGTGTAAGCTTTGCACAGGTAAATACAAGTATCACCTTCGATAGTGTTCAAGCAGGTATGTTTCAATTTTCTCTCAAACTAGTTAGAAGTCCCTAGAAGCATGCTGCTGTATGTTGTCACAAGCCTCTATGATCTTGAGTAAGCCTTAATGATTCGATCAATACCTGTCGTTTCTTCCCAATCAGGCTATTTTCCAACACTCGGTCTAGAGCTACCTTACTCTCCTCATTTGAGACACGAGTTGCTCTGCTTTGTCACACTTCTATAGCAGAAGGTACATTCGGTTTCTTAACCACCTCCTAAAATTCTACATTTACCTTTGATTCCCTAAAGTAACCCTTGATGCTTTCGGTCTTTACCACTGAAGTTTATGGTTACACAACATCTGTGTTTATGATCTTGGATTCGATTACCACGTTCTAAGTGAAACCCAAAATCCAATACCTAAAATGAATTGACGGTGAGTGATATACTCAAGTTGTAACTTGGAAATCTCATTTTGTTTTTGCGTGATCTTTTATGAAATCGTCTATACCTCAGACATTTCTTCCCAAAGAGGTCCAGTTTATTTTTTTTGAGATTTCTGTCTATCCCATGCTTGTCACAAGATAATTCCCACCTACCTGTTCAACAGATCATCTCGGTCTCACAGGTACCTCTGCCAATACTCAGTTTTATGTTGAGACTTGATGTTTGGTTAGAGGACAGCCACCCAACAGCCTATGATCAAAAGATGCCTTTCATTGTTTATTGACAGACAATTGATCATATTTCTCGGGAAACCACACAAGCACTTCAAGTCTCTCTTGGCTTTGAAGGAAGTGATTCTTGCCCGGAATCCTCTGCCTTATGTCTTCTTCATAGACATCACTCACATCTCAAACACCTTTGATTTATTTCTTTATCTTTCACACTCTTATGCACGAAAGTTAATTTTTCCAACATTCTTATTGATGTTTGGTATGTGGTTTTAAGTTTCAGTTGTAACCAAACAAGCGCACAAGGAATTTCAAACGGTACAAAAATATGATTTGGGCGCGTGAAGTTGATTCGTTTCACACCCACGTGTGCTGACGTTTTCCTGGGATACACCATAACATCCAATCGCGCTTTTTCAGGCGACGTTTTCGTTCCATAATCATCACGATTTTCTCTCTCCAGTGAATGGTATAAATAGGGGTGATCGTGTTCTTTGTCATTTACCAAACACGTATCTTCTCTCTCTGAAAAAGTTTCCACTGTTCATCTTCTTCTTCGATTCAACAATGGCGACTTCTTCTTTTGCGCATGATCAAACTGCAACTTCATCTTTGCTTTCCATCAAGCCTAATCAGAATATGATTATCGAGATGACTCCTTTTCTGTATGATGCGTACATGCTCCATGTGGTGGAATGTCTGAAATATTCTCCATTGTTGTTGGCTCTTACGCGGGTGGAAGCGGTTCCGATGTCCCTGCTCTCTCAAGTTTATACATCAGCGAGTTATGATAAACACAAAGATCGTATCTACTTCTCCATCCATGACAAGAAAACCTCCATCTCCAAAACCAAGTTTTGTTCTCTTCTAGGGCTTGCTGTCGATTCATCCGTCATCTCACCTGATTTTGTGTCAACTGCACAGCTTTTCTCGATGATGTACGAGATGGGTTACACCGATGTACTTACGACGATCACAAAGGTCAAGAAGTCTTGTCTCCCTTCGCAGTGGAATGGCTTGCTTACCTTGTTAATCAAGGGTTTAGCGGAACGATGTGGCGGTTCTGATACCACGAGCAAAGGATTTCTCACGATTCTCTATGGTCTTTACAATGGCATCAACTTAGATTATGGCTCCATAATCTGGTCTCAAATCGTTCAGAGTCTTAACACCACAACCCGGTATTCTGAGATCTCCTGCGGATGTTTTTGGACGCTCATCACGAAGAAAGCCATGGATTCTCTGGAAATCCCCGTGATGAAGGATGCTCTTCTGGCTTTAATAGCTTCTTTCCATACTAAGAAGATTATTGTCTCCGACCCGAGTAAGTTTCGACATTATGGATTAATTCCTGAATCCATGTACAGGTGTGTCACGCCTCATAGCAAGGTCATGGCCGATTACAGCACCAGAACTCCTCTGCCTCCAAGGGTTCTGACTGATGAACAGAAGGCTGCCTTGGATGCCCTAGATCAACCTGCAAATCGTGGCAAGCGGGATGGTAAAAAGGAAAAAGAAGAGAAGAAGGAAACAGAAACAAAAAAGGAGAGAAAGCCAAGATCCTCTAAGAGAAAACATGATGCAGAAGAACCCTCTCAATCAAAATCTAAGAAGATTAAGAAGATGGCTAAAAGGGCCAAAGGATCCTCTTCTCCTGGATCTGCTCAAAATGAAACACCAGAAGCAGAGGCTGCCGCTCCTCATGCTTCACCAAAAGAGACAACTCCTGCTCAGTCTCCTCAAAAACCATCCTCTCCTACAGATACTAATATTCCCTCTCCACCAGTATCTCCCAAAGTCACAAAACTACCCACTCCTCCACCTTCTCCTAAAAATCCTACCCCACCCCCATCACCGAAACAGAAGGTTTCACTTTCTGTTCCTATCATCATCACTCCCACTACAACAGAACCAACCTCTTTACCCACCTCAACCTTTACTTCCTCTGTCCCTATCCCTACATCTATGATCCCCACTCCAATCATCACCGAATCCGTTACTACCACCTCTTCCCAACCACCAGTAACAGTCAATGTATCTGATACAGGGGCTACTACTGTGGTTGAAACACCTGTAATTCCCATACCACCATCACCTTCTCCATCCTCAACCTCTGGTGCTACTTTGGGTGGTGATGATGAAGAGTATGATTCTCTTTATTATAGCCCATACCAAATTCCCACTAATACTGATGAAGATACCCCCATTACCAGTCAGCAGCTTCAAGACATTCATGATAAACTCGATAGTCTGTTGGCTGATAATAAAGCCTATGGGGGTGTGGTGTTGAAAGCCTTTATCGAATCTGCAATCAAGACGTATACTGATGCTCTAGATCGCTCCACTGATGCTATTGACAAGTCAGTCGCTTCGTGCTCCAAAGCCACAAAGGAAGTCTCTGAGGTTGTACACACAACTCAGATTTTTCTCGATTCTCTCAAAGCACATGCTGATGCTAATGCGGCCAAGTATCAAATGTCTGTGGACTCATTTTCGGCTACCCTTCAGGGTGAAACTTCCAAATTTGAGGCTCTGCATGCTGACCTCAAAACTGAATCCACCTCTTTTCTTCAATCTTTGGATTCACGTCTTGCTTCTCTAGCAGCAGAGAGTACCTTAAAAGAGGATCTCGTAAAGCATCAGGCAACTATTGAACTTCTGAAGATACAACTGGCCCAGGAACAACAAGAAATCTCTTTATTGAAAACTTAGCGGGCTGTTCTTCAAAGTTGTGCTGGTGATGTCAAGAACATGTTGACTAATGTCCTTGAAACTCATGATCCCTTTCTTACCCTTACCATCCGACAGCATCTCCAGGCCAAACTCCTTCCTGCAATAACTATTTTGAGCGAGATGAAGGGTGTCTCGGAGAAGCCTGTTCTTCCGAGACAAGGGGGAGAGGAGAGTGTAACAAAGACAGACCCGAAGGATAATTTAGCTTCGGGTTCTGGAAAGCAAATACTTGTTGAGAGCGAGTCAGACACCGATGAAACTATTGTTGAAGCTCTTCAACGAAAGAAAAGAGATAAAGAGCTAGATGAAACTCTGAAAATCGCTCAAGAGGCAGAGGCCAAAGAAAGAAGAATTAAGGAGGATGAGGATGCCTTAAAGGCTAAGAAGACTCTTTTTCCAGAATAGGACAGAGACACACTCATTAATCAAGCAATTGAGTTTCCCTCCAAGTATTGGTTGGAACCGATTGCATCTTTTGAGTGTGAGAATACCAAAGACTCGCAGTTTGACATGCCGATCACACGAAAGGCTTTTACGTTTCATTGCTTCGATGTCACTGCTGATGTCCCTCATCCAAACTTAAAGGTTGGCAAAGAATTGATAGATTTTTATTTGAAGTATGGTCAACCACAGTACTTGACATGGAGTGCACAGAAGATTGTAAAGGTCAAGGTACTGAAACCAACACCGGCTGGGAAATTTGTGAACGTTAATTTCAAAGTCAACAGAGGAACGGACAACACAGAACATTTTATTTCTCTGGAAGATCTTCCCAGTCTGAATCCTCATGATTGGATTTTGCTATACAACATTCTTCTCTCAAATCAAAGGGAGTATGAACCGATTCTGAAACATCTCAAAAGAATGTTGGCTTCCTATATTTGTGAGCTTACCATTATGGATCAGGAAATAGCAAAGATAATGAACAAGAAACCGATCGTCAAGCCTACTTCTAAGACAGGAGATGTACACAAAATGAAGTTAGGGCAAATTGACTTTACAAATCTGACGGTCATGTTCACAAAGGGCGATAAGCACAAGTTTCTGTTTGCTTTGGTAGACAAGCATCTGTTTTCAACAGATTGCCTGGAGCATATCATAAACATCGTTCACCGATGCAAGCAGAACTCTACAGCAGACAAGAAGAATTTTACAGATATGCTTCGGTGGTATATCACTTTCAGGCATCACATTCTTGCCATTATACCGAGGATATTTGAAACGGTGAAGAAACCATCTGCTGTTAAAAGGGAATGAAGCCTCTGTGCCAAAGACGCAAAGGGGGAGATTGTTGAAGATTAATGTGTTGCGTCTTGGGCCCTTTTGTTTTACAATCGGATTGGGCTTGTCAATCCATGTTTATCTAGATTAGCTTCCTTTTTCTTAGATAAACTGTTAGGGTTTTAATATAAATATATGCATGCATGTATGCGTATAGGTGGGAGTTTTCGTCATTCTCATTGATTACTGTAAACCCTAAATCCTCTACAGTTGATGTTCTTTATCGAGCTCTTCTGAGGATTGTTTATTAATCATTCGACACCTTTTGATCCATTTGCTTGTTCTTATTGTTTATTTGGTTATTTCTCTACCATACACGAGGATTGTTTATCGAGCTCTTTATCGAGCTCTTCTGAGGATTGTTTATTAATCATTCGACACCTTTTGATCCATTTGCTTGTTCTTATTGTTTATTTGTTTATTTGGTTCTTATTGTTTCATAGATCTAATCGATCTTCAAGTTTATTTTAAACTTATCACATGAAACCTCCACCAACCCTGCAACACTAGTGTATTCTATCCATACATAATGTTGGACCCTATAGACTTTCGAATACCTGATCCTACCCTAATCCCTTCATCAAACAAGATCAGTAAATAAGGCCAAACCAAAGATTCTCAGGCTATATGATGTTAATTATGTACAGCTGTGAAACATACACTAAGAAACTACAGTAATGATGTCAATTTCATAAAAAGAAAACCCTAGGCTACCAGGCATCATATAATTAGATAATTCTATCATGCAATTCTTGAAGATCCCTAGCCTAGTACTAGTATGTTGTTCTAACATATCACATAAATCAAATAATCCGTAAGTTATTTTGGGGTCTATCCGTGAGCTCCGGCTGATCGTACACTTGCATCCTCATTTATTAATTTGAAAACATTTTAAGAAAATCGTTTTAAAAGCTTGTCCTCAGTTTGAGACTGGAGACATGCGAGTGTTTCCTCCAATTCATCAAACCAATGCTTTAATACCAACTTTTAACATCCGTAAAAATCATGTCAAATTTAAACTTTTTAAAACATTTCAAAACCAATGATTATTACAAAACTTGTTTCCAAAATAGTATAATGTCATAGTATCCCAAAATAAAAACATAAAATCATGAAATATGAGGAGCTGTATGATCACGCCTTCACCTTCCCGTGATCATCAGAAGTACCTGAAACAATAACCGATAAATGTAAGCTCGAAGTCTTAGTGAGTTACGCCTAAAATACCAACGCCATAAAACATATCAATAACATATAATCAAACAGCATGCATAATGATCCTTTAGCCTGCTGGACCGCCTCGTAAACCTTCAGGCAATCTGGACCACTCTCTGAGCCTTCGGCACGTCTGGACCGCCTCGCAGGGCATATAGCCTATCCGGACCGCTCGTCAGGCCTTCGACCTGACTGGACCGCCTTGCAGGCCTTTAATCTATCCGGACCGCCCTGGGTATGTTGGCCTTCAGCACAAAGCAGGACCGCCTCAACCCTACCCCCAATCTAACAAACATGTGCACATAAATATCATACGCTAGCATATATAACAGTCAAATCGATCGAACATGTCAGTAATTAGAGCAACATCCTATAACTAGGATACAGACCTAACAGGTCACTAACATAGCATCATCCTATATACCAGGATACCGACCTAACTAGGTTACTAAGCATATCACTATTGTAACTACCATGATGTAAATCAATAAGCATATCATGCAATAACCTGGACACAAATCCGTAAATGGCCAGCATTGGTGCCTTCAACCCTATTAGTATAGTGAGGATAACTCACCTCTCAAGTAGCTCGGAATGATAGAATCAATATCCTCCAAATATAGCTCCAACACCAACGCCTATATCCACCAATGATCCAATTCCATAAGTTGCCGAATTACCAAAATTTCCCTAGAAGTCAACTGGTTAACCCTTGGTCAAATTCAAAATCAACGGTCAAAGTCAACAGTCGATGTTGACTTGACTCGTCGAGTGCACTTAGCAACTCGTCGAGTTCCTTAAGAACTCACAAGTCACCCAAAACATCAACTAACTCGCTAAGTTTCCAACCAACTCGTCGAGCCTATGCGTGTACAGATGTCGAGGAAAACCCTAACTGACTCGTCGAGTCCTCTTGTGACTTGCCAATCTCATCTAAAATCAAATAGAGGAAACCCTCAACTGATTCGCCGAGTCGGCTAAGTGAATCGTCAAGTTTGTGCAATCCATTACTTATATAGATGTTTTTAAGCCACCCCAAAGTTCCATATTGTAGATCCAACCTCCTAGGACATGGTTTCCACATAAAGTTGCAAAATTTACGTGCACGCATGGTCCTAAATGCCGAAACTAGACTAAGGGAAAGGTCAACTGAAAGGGAAAGGTCCAGGCTTGCCAAATCTCATAGCTTTGTAGTTATAGGGACCAAGGGAAGTCAATATCTGAAGTTACAACTTCAGATCTTGTCCCAATACTCCAAATGACTCCTAAATGTGATAAAGATGGCCCAAAACCCAACATAAGGGGGTTTAGCTAGAGATAAACCAAGGTAACAACTTGTTACGTTCAAAATGATACCAAGAAGAATTAGAGTCAGATTCTTAAGCTTCTTTTTGCTACAAGCTTCTTATACTTCACACCTTCTTCACAAAATGCACCAAAATCACTCCTTAGACCTTACAAACACCCAAGAACAAGGTAATATCGATTAGGGTTTCTTATGTTCATTAAGAGGGTGGTAAAGGACTGGAGGAAGGGACTTAAGTTCCTTTAAATAGGGTGCAAACCCTAAATATTACGGTTTCATTTTCCAGCCCCTACTCATCGAGTCTAGGTCCTCCGATTCGTCGAGTAGATCCAATAATCCATGCGGGATAACCTGCCTCTACACGACGAGTTAGGGAAACCAACTCGTCGAGTAGGTCCATTAATATATATATATATATATATATATATATATATATATATATATATATATATATATATATATAATACTTTTAAAACTTGTACCTGGGAGTCGGGGTGCTACATATGTGCTCCAGTTCAACTTGCTCCCACGCCCTTGGGTTCCATCTCATCGTCACTAGCACCACTGCCCCCAGGGTTTTTATGGGTAATCACCATAGTGCATCTGAAACACAAACACAAAATCATCTGAGACTAGCTCAATACATGTACTCACTCGATTACCCACCCCTACACGCTCCTTGGCATCCTAAGATTCTTACTTAGGTCACATACAGATCCGGTGTATTTAGTAGTACAGGCCCAATACTACCCTCCACACCAACCTGTAGTCATCCCAAGTCCTCCTCCCAGGATCCAAATTCACAGTACTCTATCCCTCACGGATCTTAATTACTCTCTCGGTAGATTCCTCAATGCTCATATAGGTATCTCTCCTAGATTACTTAAACTCTCTCTAAAGATTCCTATTATGTTTCTCCCTACTTAGCACACATACAGAGAAAATAGCAGATAAAAATCAATCAATAACATACCCTAGTTTAAGGCATCATGAATCAGGCAACTCTAGCCCTAATTTCTAAAATACCTAGCCTATTCTCTAGCATGCAACTCTAATATCTCATAAATATCTCATAATATAAACAAACAATAGTATTTTGGGAAATCACCATGCGGCTCTGGCTAATTGTACACACTGCTCCATCTCGTTTTCTCTTAAAAACTCTTACTCATTTTAGAAAAATCATTTTCATTTATAAAATTTTCTCAAATCCTCAGTTTGAGTCCAGACATACCTGAAGTTACTTCCGAATCCCTCAAGCCAAGGCTCTGATACCAACTTGTAACACCATAAATTTTCAAACAATTTTTTCATTTTTAAAACACATAAATACTCATGCCATATTACTCAAAAAACCACAATTATCTCAAATGTCAAACACAAATCCATAAAATAAATAATAGTAACCCGGAATCCTCAAACATAGTCTCGAACATATGTGTACAATCAAGCTGGAACCTTCCCGCGATCCTGAGAAGTACCTGAAACACATAACACACAACATGGTAAGCACGAAGTTTAGTGAGTTCCCTAAAATACCACATACACCAATAATAAGCCTCCCATGGCTATAACTCGGCATGGACCCTCCGGTTTCATGCATCTCGGTGAGGACCATCCGGTCTTACGGCTCAGTGTGGGTCCTTCGGTCATGTGTCTCAGTAAGGACCCTCCCGTCTCACCACTCGGGTTTGACCCTCCAGTCCTATATCTCAGTAAAGACCCTCTGGCCTCACAACTCGGTTTGGACCCTCCAGTCCTATCTCAGTAAAACACATAATAATATAGCACGTATCACAAAGACAAAATGCATAATATCACATAACTCAATATAAGCACATAGGACCCTCTGGTCGATAACTCAAATAAGACCCTTCGGTCACTCGGTATTACCACTCAGGTAAGTATCGTGAGAAGACTCACCTCGTAAGTAAAGCAAATATGTCTCGTACTCGAATCACCGGTCTAGCCTCCGCCTAATATATACATTAATTATCTCTAATTAATAAATGGCCCTCAAAGATGGTAAGCTAAACCCACTACTAATTCTTAGAAAGATAAAAGACCATTTTACCCTTTCATGGCTTCTATAGTCCATAGTTTGACCAAACCCTAAAAGTCAACAAAAGTGAACAACATCGCTTACGTTGGACGTACAACACCTTTATGCTGAGCATACTACTTCGTCGTGCATGCGTCAGGGATCTTCGACGCTACGATGCGTGTACCTGGGAGTACGGTCGGCGTACGCCCCATACTTGTTTTTCCCATTCTCTTGGTTTATTATGTTAATACCATAGCTACACTCTCAGATCTGGACTCACTAAAGGCTCATACTCCATTAAGTCTGTGACTTTAAGCCTTTGCATGGTTGAAAAAGTCTAAAACTCAAAAACTCTAACTCTTTACTCACAAAAGTTCTTACATCTCATGCATGGGGTGATTTTGACCTCCATGATCCCATTTTTATGAGGCCACTAAACTAGAGACACTTAAAGGGATAAGTATTAGGCTTTGGAGTTCAACAAACTCATAAAGCTTAGATATTTGGGACAAAAACCCTAAAATGAACCATAATATGCACAAATCAAAAGAATGAGAAAGCTTTGCACTTGATACCTTCAAATAATGCACCAACCATAGGGAAACTCAGATCCAAAGCTTGGACTCCAACTCTATTCTCTTTAAAGCTCCTTTTTCATTCAAAGAATCCCACAAGAACACTTAAAAGCTTACAAATGGCCACTCAATCTAAGAGAACGAAAATTAGGGTTTTGAGGGAGTTGATGACTGGAAATGGTGTTACTTAAATAGGGGCACACCCAAAAATTAGGGTTTCATTCTGAGCCTATTACGCCCATCATACCCTTTAGTACACCCATCGTACTAGGTGGCTTCCACATCCAAATCACGCACATGAGTACGCCGAGCGTACACATGCGTACACCCTGCATACTTAGCTACCACCTTTTCTCAAATAATTCTTTGAATGATAGGTCCCACACTACAACAGCTAGACTCAAACAAGAGTTGTGCAATAGAGTTAAACTTGTCCTTCTAAAATTATCCAATTGCAATAATATATAACCCAACACCTTCATCCACTAGTTAGTTAGTACCAACATACTTTCCCACAACACAAAGCATGAAACATTGAAGCATTAGACAATTCAACTCAAAACATCCCCTATACAGGCCATCCTAACAAGTAATTGATCTGATACTATCATGCAAATTTAAAAGCTCGTACAAATAGGCAAATAAAGGCATCTTTCCTTTCATTCTATCATGGATTTTTGAGTAGATCCTTAGCCCCTAATCTAGTATGGAATTCCTATATCATAACATAAAACATATAACTTGTATGGGTACTTTGGGAAGACTTACTTGAGCTCCACCGATTACATGCATCACACCCATTGTCTTTTATTAAAATCCTTAGATTAAAATGTTTCTTTTTGTAAAAACCTACCAAACCCTTGATTTGAGTCTAGACACACCTGACAGGATGCCCGAATCCCTTAAACTAGGGCTCTAATACCAACGTGTAACATCCCAACAATAGAGATAAAATTTATGTTTTAAATTCGCTCATTTCATAAGATACTGATATCAAAATAGTCGAAAGAGTATAACCATAACATATTATCAGAGTACAAATTCCCAAAATCACTATGTGATCAGGCCTTTCCCTTGCCCTACAAATTGGAAGTACCTGAAACATAAATTGAAAACTATAACCACAGAGCTTAGTAATTTCCCCCCAAAATACCTCATACTAAATAATCATACTGCTAACAATATCTGGGTGCCTACCTATCCCTTCGGTTTGTTTCAACCGGATACTGCCAAGAAAATTTTGGGGGTTGCCTACCCCTTTGGTCTATTTCAACCGGATACTATCAAGCACATCTGGGTGCTTGCAATCCCCTTTGGTCTATTTTAACCGGATACCATGTCTATTTCACGCCAACTACTACCACATAATATCATAACAGAAATCACAGAGTCATCAAGCAATACATGCATAATTGACAATTATCACAAACACAATAATCACACTATAACATAACCTAGTGGACCAGCCTTGGTGCCTTCGACCCACGGCTACTTTCAAGGAAGACTCGCCTCGGACTATGGGTATCGAATCGTACTCAGAAGATGACTCGCGAACCCCTCTCCTTATTGTATAAGCATAAAACCCTAATTAGAAATTAGGTCACATTCTAACCCGAAAGTCCAAAACCCTAATTTTTAACTCAAGATAAAACGGCTCCTTTAACTTTTGCCTTATTAGGCCTCCTTTCCTCCAAGGGTCAAATCCAAAAAAAAAAAAAAAAAAAAAAAAAAAAAAAAAAAAAAAAAAAAAAACTAAAAGGCATCTAAGCCCACTATAGGGTTTCTAAGCCCCAATATGGCCTAAGAACCCTAAAAATGACTCAGTACAATCAAGTGGGCCTGAGGCCCAACTTACTCAAGTCCAAGGCCCAACACCAAACAAGCCCAACATTCTCTTGGCCCACTAACTACGTATGTGTGGCAGACTTTGCTTGTACGCCTAGCGTAGGCTGGTATTGACCAAGTGCCAAGCCACTAACACAGTACGTGCAGCGTACATTGGAGCATGCATGACATATTGGTCTGCCAACCCAAACTCACTTCCATATCTTAACCCATTAAGACCTGATGTCCACAACTTAGATCCAGGTCCCTAATAACGTCTTAAGTTATAATTTTGCGTACTTTATATTTTTGCATGCAATGATGGGGCTCAAATAATGAATCATGTCCATAAGAACACTTTGATGGTTCTTACTACTTGCATGGTTGTGGTTTAACCATGAAGACCCGAATTTTATGACGCAAAACACCTCCAAAAGTCCAAAAGGAAAACTCATTTGGTCTAAAATTGCTCATGCTGCAAGAATCCAAAATATGGTACCAAAAGATACCATTTTCTACCCTAAACCTAGATCTAAGCTTGTAATGATCATGGTTTCAACTTTAAACCATCAATGGGTCAGAATTGGTGCCAAACTTCTGGATCTAAAAGCTCTTCCCACATCCCTTCTTCTTCCCTAGCTTCCTTCTCCTTCAAAGTCACTAAAGCACCACAAATACTCAAGAAAGCTCACAAATGAACTCAAGGTACTTAAGGTTCGAGATTTTCACTACAAGGGAAATGGAGGCTGAAAAGGTAAGGGACTTAAGAGACTTAAGGTCCATAAATAGGGTGCAAAGCCTAAAATTTAGGGTTTGCCTCTAACTTGGTTACGCTCATCGTACGCCCACCATATGCTAAGGATCCATCGATGGCACGCATGCAACGAGTACGCCATAAGTACATAATATATGCCCAACGTACTCTCCAACCTTCCAACACCTTAACTTAAATTGAAAAAAAAAAAGCTAAGTCAGAAACTTCATACCTGGCGACTCGGGTGCAACAATATTTTAGAATGAAATGACCGATGGAGTGTATGTACTGCCAACCGCTTGAGGAAAAATGATTCGCTCCTCTACTTATAGATTGTTTCATCGCTTGATCTATATCTCTCTCATGCATCACAAGAATAGTGAAAAAGTGCCTTCTACTGATTTGTTTTTCCTATGGACGCTTGTAACACCAGGGAAGCACCTGAACCTCCCAATTGATTTAGCTACATATATGGGGTGAAGGGCCAGTGGGCTTTGCGAGGATAGCCCATTTGTGGTGGATACTTCATCACTCGTTCGGCTAGATCATATTTATTATTGACGAGAGAGATCACGAGGTCGTTAGTCTTTTATGACGTGGGATTGATGAGTTCGCAGTTGTTGAAGTCGAAGAGGGTCATTATGCATGGCGATGATGGTATTTTGAAGAAGGAAAGGATCGAGGCAATCGATAGTCAGATTGCAGATCATCATTAAAGCTTAACAGTCGATAGCTAGATATTGCTACCTCTTATAATTAGATTATATCACATTATAACATAAAGGAATGTATCCGTTGTGTTAGAGTCTGACTCAAAGAGACATGCATCTAACCATTGCATCATATGATGAAAAGTCATTAGAACATGACCCATCAATCTGGTAGTCAAAATAAAGATTTTAAGTCTACTATACGAAGAGCAAGTAGTCTCCAATAGAGACCAAATTTAGAAGGAAGAGCAAGTTCATAATTTTGCACCGTCAATAGTCAAGAAGCTTTGGAGTTAGAAACCCAATGTAAAGACATAAAGAGTTACAGTTATCACCTAGGATGGAAAGGTAACGTACGGAGTCAATACACAAGCCCTGTTTTGTTGATGATTCTGAGGTGTAATCATCCTAAGGTGGGAGATAATTGTAACACCCGCAGATTTGTGCTAGTCAATTTAGAGATAATACATGTTAAAAATGATTTTTTGATAGAAAACTATTTATGAAAAATAATCCTAACAAAAGTTATATTATATATGACAAGGATTATGTACATATAAAGAATGCTAAAATCTGACTTCGTATAAAGAAATTAAACTACTTCAAAGTTTCGCGATTAAACCGGTACAACTCTACGTATCGTCAAAAGGGGATTTTTGATAAATTATTTTTTAGCCTAAGAGGTCTAAACAAAAGTCATAGTAATCTTTAAACCAAGAGTGTACTTATAGAGAACATCCAAATCTGATTTTGTGCGGGGAAGTTGTGATTTTTTTAAATTCAGCGTAAAAGTAAACCACTCAGAAATCAGATTTTAGATTGTTCTATTTTTATCTAAAACAACATAAACGAGAATTGAAGACCTCGTTAATAGAAGTTTAATTATATAAATACACGAATACAGTAAAAAAACGGACATCGAATGAGAGAGTTATACATTTTATACGGGCTTTAAAAGTCTAAGTTTGTGTAAAATAAATAAATTCATGCTGATGGAGTCTAAAAGAAAGTTGTAAATCTCATCGAGAACTTTCTGTGGATATAAAGAGCATAAAAAACAAAGCTCGTATAAAGAAGTTATGTAATTTTGAAATTTCAAAATTTGTCGCGCACATATGCGCATCGTGCACAACCTTTAGAAGCTGCCACCTCGTCCCAGTAGAAAGTCTTCATGTGTCACGCTGGAGAGGAGAAGTAGCGACCATGCCAATGTGCGGCACGCACACCTGCTAGAAATAGAAGTGCTCAACTTATTTCATTCCTCACACTCTCCAAATCTCTCTCTCGATTTTCTCTGCATTTTAGCCCTATTTCCCCCTTGTTTTTTAGTATTTTTGCAAAGACCTGAGGCCTCTGGAAGCCCCACATCTAGTAGCTATCAACCCGAAGTCCGTCAGTGTAATTTATGGAGTTTTGTCTAGGAAATCCTTGTAAGTTAAATTAGACACTATTTTATTTTAATGTAATTTATATTTTAAATTCATAGTCATTGCTATGAATTTATAAATAAGAACTGTCAGTAATTCCAAGTTATAATAATGATTGATCTACCTACAGAAGAGATGTCTAGAATGGTCATGTTGGGCTGGTTATTGAATTTCAGAAAGGCTAAACGCTGAAATGGTCCTGCCTCCTAAACTATCTTACCTGGATGATCCTTATTTGATAGAACTATCGATATTCATTGGAATTATTGATAAATCTAGACTATTTCCAGTTACGTAGAATATTAGACTAAGACTTAGTGATAATGATATTAGGTTACATCAAAGGAAAATTCAGTTGCTAGCAGGGAAGCGTTGCTCGAGTTTCGAATTATCACTTTAACAAATAAGTGTATAGTTCTTTGCATCTTACACATTGATATGAAATATTTAGATAATTAAATGTAATATGTGCTTATGTGTAAAAATGATAATGTGTTAGATGAAATAATAAAAGATGATTTTTATATAATTTACTATATATGTATTGTCATATCTATAATATGATTGGGTAGTAAGGGTCATATGAAATAACAAATGAGAAGTTGTGATGAGGTTGTGTGAGATAGTAATTATGATAGGTTAGTGAAAGTCGTGCACAATAATAAGTCGTGTATGTCGTGTCAATCCCAAGTACTTTTGTACTGTTGTGGTTATCCAAAGTATTTTTGTACTGTCGTGCTTATCCCAAGTACTATGTACTGTTGTGCTTAACCTAAGTACTATTGTATTGTCGTTCCTGTCATGACTTTCCAAAGTACTAATGTATTGTCATGTTGTCGTGTTTACCCAAAGTATTATCATACTATCATGCCTAATCATCTAGGAATTTTAGTTGTCTGCTGATAAAGCTCCTTTAAGAAAGATCCTCGTGATCATCACTTTAGGATTAATAAGTGAGAATAGCAGGGGTGGGGTAATTGGGTTATTTGAATTTTGAAGAATATGTAATTAAATGTTATAATATTATGGGTTGAAAACCCTATGTATCTCACTAGGTTTCTCAACCTGACTCACACAATTCATTTGAATAACAGATTCTTAAATAAAGATACTCGGATAATGATGTATGAGAGATTGAAGGAGATGTAAATTGTTTGGCTGTCCGATATACCGGCAACGAAGGGCTCGTGGTCTACGTGGCCACGAGCGTTGTCTGTGCACACCAGCCCGTACCTTCGTGGTTGTGGTGATTCGTGGTGGGGAGGACGGAGGACCATGGACGTTGCCTCTCTCAGTCAGCCATCTTCTTCTTCCTCTCTCTCCGTTCATGGTCGTCACCGGTACACCAACACCGGTTCGTGGTTCGTGATGATCTTCGTGGTTCCATTGTTCGTGACAAACATTGCAAATGGTCTTAGTATATTGAGACAAATTAAGTCTCAATTCATGCTTATGTTTCTGTATTGACGATGACATCCTGATTTTATAAATAAAACATGTTTCTCTAAAAATGCTTTGGTAATATTATTATCATGATTTTGGAACAAATTTCGCATAATTAATCTTTTTTATTTAAATTACATTTATTTAATTAGTATAAACAATTCGGTTTTTTTCGGCGTTAAAATGGGAATGTTACACTTAACATCCCAAGCACCACAAGAGAGAGAGCATGAGAGAAAAAAGGACGGGTCCATCAACCGGAACTCTTAATGGTCTTGTGACCATCCGACCTCAGGCACAATGGACTACCTCCCAGGCACGAAGGTTATCACCGGACCACTTCGGGGTGCCATGCCGTATAGCCTTATGCTTAAGGGATTTGGCTGCCAAATTAAGTATTGTTATACCTATATTTTTTTATAACATTCGTAGTGACGTGTATTGAGTTCAAAGTACTAAAATAAAGTCGTTAATATTTGTCATCGTTCTGCTTCTACGGTTCTACCTATTGATTGAAATTTTATTACTGTTTTCATTTAATCTTATTTTTCCTTTCAATCTATCTAAGAGCTAGCTAACATCAACATAACATTGGATTCTGTGAAGACATAATGCTGTTACGATACGTAATCTTGGTTCTCTAGGAACACATTTTACTAACTTTACTTTGTTTTTCACTTTTTAAATTTTATATTATATTTTAAACGACAAACTTAACTCAAAATGTCCTAATATACGTAGTACACATAAAACGTCTTTTTTATATAAAGTAAATGAACTTTTTTTTTCAAAAAATATGGATGAGAGAATCTTAAATACTAAAGTGTTGACTATTTTTTAAAATATGAGATATTATTATATGGTAGTGAATGACGTGAGTTACATTTATTATACCGATCACGACTATCATAAGGGTGCATGCCAAACACGTGATAACGTACCAAAGTTCAAATCATCATTATCTCCAATAAGGCAATAACATAATAATTACTGTTAGAAACTACAAACTAGATAAAATAATCACTATTATTTAGTCTGTTTTATTGTTTCTTAATTCATTAAGTTAAAAATTAAAACCTAATCATTCGAAAATACAATAGCTGAAAAACAGTCAAAACTCTATATATGGAAAACATATCGACAATCCAACTTTGGCGGAAAATATGAAGTAAACATAATTGGAGAATAAATATCACGAAGGATGATGTATGTAATGATGTAAGCGATAATCAGTGACGGAATATGATGAAATCCATATTGTTAATCTAACGTGCCTCGATTAACAAAATTCATACTTTTGATATGGTTCGGAGCATATGAAACTCGGGAAAGGACAATCGCGTATATGATCAAAATTTATATGTCCGAATTACTTGCAGTGATAAAGATATGGTGACAAAATGTGTTGATCGAAAATTTTTAATATTATTTTTGAAACAGCAAATATATTAATAAGGGGAGCCTCACCTAGCAAGTAATTAGATGAGGGACCCAAAGCAATATACATAGGAGTACAATTGATTACAATCCAATAAACGGGGACACTAACCATTTGTCCCAGTTACAAATGACCTTTTTACCCATGTGCTTACACCAATAAAAGACCATAGTTTTGGTAGACTCGGTCCCCTGGATCAATGATACTCCATCGTTTTGAAACAATCGTTTGTTCCTGAACCGCCATAGATTTCATAACATTCCATAGCATATGATTGTTAGCCGTTTCCTTTTCTTTGGACAGCTACCCCATGCAGAAATAGCATGAAGAAGATCCCCAGTAGCCCATAATGAGTTTTGATCAAGAATTACTCCACACCAGCTCATAATATTCTCTCTAATTATGGACGCAAACGAGCAGTCAATGAGAACATGGTCAACACTCTCATGCTGTCCAATACACGAGCTGCACAACAGTGAATTGATCTTAATACCCCTCATCTCCAATTCAACAAGAAGTATTCTACCTTGTGCAACTTTCCGGATGAAACATAATACCTTAATTGGAACCACTTTGCACCAGTTAATTGTCGTAGGGCCCGAGATGGATATGGGATGTTTATCTAAGATTTTTCGGACTGGGCTAACAGTATACATACCATCACCTGTTAATTTGCATGCGCAGTGGTCAACACCCTGGACTACGCGAATACCTAAAAGGTCATTAGTGAGTGCTTGGACAACTGACCCTTGACCAAGATCAGGAGGATGAGACTTCCAATTGCATGAGATGGTTGATCCTGAAAGTCTGTCAGCGACTAAACATTTTTTCCTAGCTTCCAACTCAAATAGGGAGGGGTATTTGTCTTTTAATTTCACCGGCCCTAACCAAGGATCGTACCAGAATAGAGTTTCATTCCGAGCTTCTACCGCCAGCTTGAACACGTCATGAACTCCCAATTCGTTCTTCACCAGTTGCTTTTAAATTCCTCCAATGGTACTCCAAACCCCACTGACATTTTGTCTAGATAAGTAATCAAAAGGCTTATTTGACAATTTGTGGACCCCGTATATTACTCTAGCCCAAAGAGAATGCTCCTCATTTTTTAAACGCTACCACCACTTCACAAGTAGCCCAATGTTTAATGCTTCTATCAAGCCCACACCTAGTCCTCCATCACTTTTAGCTGCTAGGACTTTATCCCATGCCACCCAATGTATTTTCCTCTTATCATCACATCCACCCCATAGAAAAGTTCTTCTAATTTTTTCAATCTCGTTTAGTATACTTATCAGGGACTTGAATAACGATAAATAGTAGGTGGGAAGATTACCAAGGACATACTTTATTAATGTTAGCCTACCCCCAAAAGAGAGGGTTTTGGCCTTCCAAAGTGATAGTTTGGAATGAAATTTCTTAAGTATGGGCTTCCAATTTTTTTTTAAGGTTCATGTTGGCTCCCACCGGAACCCTAAGATAATCAAATGGTAGAACTCCAACTTCACATCCCAATAAGCTTGCCCAATTCGTTGTTTCTTGCAAGGTGGACCCTATACCAAACACTCTTGATTTGTGGAGGTTTACCTTGAGGTCCGATGATATATGGAAACACCTAAGTATACGCACAAGGTTTTTGAGATTAGCTCTAGACCACTCACCGATAAACAACGCATCATCCACGTAGAATAAGTGGGATAAAATTTGTCTGTTTCCAGGTATTTAAATTCCTTTAAAAATCCCTTTGTCCCGAGCATATTTAAGAGCTATATTTAAGCCCTCCATGGCAATAATAAATAAGTATGGTGAGAGAGGATCTCCTTGCCTAACCCCATTAGATATAGAAAATTCTTTCGTTAGAGAGCCATTGATGATGACTGGCGCCCTAGAAGACTTCGAGCAACCCCGAACCCACATCCTCCGTTTGTTTCCAAATCCCATCTAAGCAAGGATCGAATCTAAGTATTCCTAATTCACCGAGTCAAATGCTTTGACAAAATCTACTTTGAAAAGAAGGACTCTTTTTTTGCTACGCTTTTCCCATGAGCAGATCTCATTGATCACGAGGGGGCCATCGAGTATACAACGACCATCCACATATGCTGATTGAACATCGTCAATTATCCCACCAATAACAGTCTTCATACGGATTGAGAGTATCTTACTTATGATCTTACTCAAGCAACCAATTAGGCTTATTGGACGAAAGCCATTCAAAGAAAGAGGGTCCTTGACTTTCGGAATAAGTGTAATGAAGGAAGAGTTACATCCATGAGACAAAGCACCATACACTTCAAAATACCTCAAAAAATTCATCACATTGTATCTAACGATGTCCCAAAAAAATTTAAAAAATTTAAATGTGAAACCATCATGTCCTGGGGCTTTTTCACTACCACATTGCCAAATCGCATCTTTAACCTCCTCCAAACTCAATGTAGATTTGGGCTTGTATACTATATATTCAACTAAACGAAGTATAATATAAAAGATCAAATATAACTAAAAAAAATACTTGTCGACAACAGATTTTCGTATTTAAAGAACAGTTCTAATACATCCTTTTTCATAGATTAAATAATAAGAATGATATACTTAATCAACAACAAAGAGAGAAACAAAGTTAAAAATTATATAAAAAACAAAATAAATTAACAAACAAATTTAAGTCAATTTGAACATTTATACGAATCCCAATATATAGCTATATATGAACTATTGAATCAAATATGAGTTAATCGATAGATTCTTAACAGAAATGTAAAATCAAACAATGAAAGCAATGATCGAAGTTGTGCTGAATGATTAAAATCAATGTCTTAGAAGAGCTTGATAAAGAACTTCTCTGTAAATGCACGGTAGGGAATAACAAAAATGATTAACCATAGTACAATACATACATGTAATATTTATAGTCTAACCCTAGCTCATAAATACGCATGGTTAGGCCCATTACACAAATAATAAAGACTAATTACAAGCATAACAAAATTGACACAACACCATAAATATCCCAACACTCTCCTCCTTTGTGTCAATAAGAAATGCAGATTCTTCAGTTCTGTTGGCACCTTTGGACCTTGAAGAGCTTCGGCATGAGACTGAGCAAGGTACTGCGAACTGCTATATACCATCTAATCATGTCTGCAAAGCATTTCTTGCTCGCAATATCATTCGCTTTGCACTGCCCAATTAACTCCAGAATATAGTTCAAGTAGGAAGTGGTGTAAAGATGATTGCCAGAAAGGGTGAACAAACACTTATGAGGACTCGAACTTGTCACACCCTCAAACCAAAACGGCGGAAATGTCTGGAGGCGGATGGAGTGACTTCATGTACAATATCATAACAATTGAATAGTAATGAAAGATAGCAACACAAACATTCATACATTTAGATTTCAAGTATTACATTGTTTACAAACACAGTTGTTCAAAAGTTGAATACAAATAACTGAAAAGTAGAAAAAACATGAAATGACGACGCCAACCCTTAAGAAGGGTTGAGTACCTGCATGCTAGATCCCTGAGAATACAAGTCGTTTTGAAAAGCGTCAACTAAAAACTTGGTGAGTTCATAAGCATTTTTGTATAAAATAGTTTTGCACTTGTTTAGAATAGTTCTCGTAGTACTTTCAGAAAATCTGATATTTTCAAAAAGAAAAAAAGTTTGTAAGACTCATTCTAAAACTATGAATATATATGCATGCGTGTCCGTTGTTTTATTTTGTTATATTTGTAAGGACTGTGTTCCAAGAAAATCCAATATTTTCACTAAATATGAACTGAAATTAAAAGTAATTCCTTGGTACCGTTTCCTTGTAAAATAATATATATATATATATATATATATATATATATATATATATATATATATATATATATATATATATATATATATATATCAAGAAAAATGCAGTATTTTTCTTAAAGGTGAACTATGGTCTTAAACCCTAAGACCACGAAGGAAGTGAATATCATACAAAAAATAGTTCATAGTTTCATTTCTTTCAATAAAACCAATGAAATATAAGTTTCCCATAAACTAAAATCATTTTTGTTAATCTATATGTAACTCGTTACAACCATGCTTGGTATGACAGATATGCATGTCATGACGTTATTCAGGCGTCGGTTTTGGTAGGATATTTGTCACCCTAGACTGGCCCTGTCTAGCTATAGCAAACAACTCAGGTGTGGGGGTATCAACTCCGTATAGATCTATACACAATTACCCCGCTCTCCCTCCAGGAGACTCTGGTTATAACTACAGGACTTACGTTGTATAATAGGTAGGTATGGTGAAGGAAAACCTTACAAGAGCCTTAACAGGTTTACGCGAATTTCTAGTTCCTTTTTCGAATAAGAAAATAACTTTTTCTATTGTAAATTTGTGACATATGTTTTATGGCCCGCGGTTGGCAGGCGTCATTTTATTCAAATTATGACACGTATTTTACAGAATTCATGACATACATATTATTAATTGTGTCTTAAGAGTTTTTATGGCAGACAGCTTATGACATGTCAATATTTCTGTCATGAACTGTTTTTTACCCCATTTTGGTAAAACTATTTATAACACTTTTATAAAAATAGTCATCATAAAAGGTAGCTAGTTGTAACAATTGGTATAAAAATAACATAATATTTTGGGTTTTAACCCATCAAAATCGTGAATACAAGTTTACGACCATTTTACAAATATAATTATTTTTAGTAAAATATCAAATCACGTATTTATGTTTTGCACCTTGTTATCGGTTTGAAAGTTTTGAGTCAACATATTCTCATGTTGATTTTTATGATGATACATAGGATAACATTTCTTTTTCACAATTAGTTGTTCCATTTTCAACACCATATTTAAGATACATGTGATTGCCCAAAAGGTTAAACTAGATTTGACTTGTATCCTCCCCCCGAAAACAATGAAAAACACAAAAAGATGTGGGTATGAAGCTCACCTTGGTTTGTTTTGGTGGTTGATTTTCGAGTCTAGCTTCTTGGTATGAGCTTGAAGGACTTCTTAGAAGGGTTGGTGTTCTAGGAAAACTAACACACAAAAATGTGTGTAAACATGGTGATTTTAACTTAAGAATGAACAAAACACTTAAGATACACAAGAATGCTTACCAAATACTCTAGGACCACCTGGATGATGATGATTGTTGAAGCAAACCTAGTTTGTTTATTGTAGAGAATGAGATGAAAAAGAGCTAAAGGAAACGAAATGAGATGGTAAATGGAAAAGAGACTTCTTGTTGTGAGTAAAAAGATGGGGATGTGATTTGGTTCAAGGGAGGATATTGCTTAGAAATCTGAAAGTTAATGCATAGGTATTTGTTGGATATTTACATCGGATACTATGATTACATGGGAAAATATGAATGGACATCACATCCTAAAGTCTTCCATTTTTGTCTTATTCCCACCTATGAACGTGAATCCTTCAAAATGTCCTAATTATGACTGAAATCATACATGATTTTGGTCCTAGACTTGGCTCCACTTGATGTTCTCAGTCTTAAGTCTTTTCCCATGGAGAACTCGGTTCCACTTGTTGGGTTTTCGACCCTAATGGGCTCATTTAGGGTGATTTCGGTTTTGTTGTGTCCTAGGGTGTTGAATTCGATCTAAGGGTGATCTAGGGTGGGTGGGGTACTTGGGTATTTATTAATTAAACCATCTTCAAATTTCATGATTTCTATTCTCACCATTTGACTAGTTTTTCTCTAATAAACTTGTTTACTTTCGAGGGGTTATTTATCATATGGTTTTCAAAGTTTAAGTATATAACATCTTATATAAAACTTTCCCTTCATGGCTTTCTGAGATCTAGGGCATCAGTTTAAGTTGTGAAATCACTCGTATAAGGTTAAGATTTAGACCTTGCTTGATCCAAATATTTAGGGTTGTCACATCATCCCCCCGTTGGAGGGAATTTCGTCCTGAAATTAGCATCTTGGATGTCTCTTGCAACTAGGAGAAGGTTGTGGGTACATATGTTTCATCTGGTCTCTCTACTCTTAGAGGAATATGGTTCCTTGCTTGGTATTCCAGTGGACCTTCGTTATTGGTATTTGACCTTGCTCTTTTGGTTTCCCCTGCCCATGATTCTCACATGTTCCTCTTTGGGGTGTAGATTCTTGTTCACTTGGATTTCTCCGAGTGGGATTACCAGAGCCTCGGTGATAAGACACTTATTTGGGTTGGACGCGTGGAATGTGGGATGTACGACGCTGAGTTCTTGTGGTAACTGAAGTTTATAGTCTACCAAACCGATCTCGGTGAGGATCTCAAATGGTCTAATGATGTTGGTGTACTAGACGCCCTAGAGGTAGTGTTCCCTTGACCTTAAGACGGACACTATTGTCACTAATGTTAAGGTTGTGGGTGATGTAGTTGGCTTTATGAGTCTTAGGTTTCCTTGTGAGTTTTGTTCCTATGGGATTCCGAGCTAGAGGTAGGTTGATCTTTACCTGTTCTTTGAAGTTGGTCGAATAACTCTTTGATTCGGGGTAAGGGATATTGATCCTTGAGGATGGGTTTGTTTGAATCTTAGTAGTCGGTGGTCCTATATGCAATTCGCCTTACCTCCTTATGAGTCGGATGGGTGCTTCCCAAGGTTAGAGGCTTGGTCTGATAGCTTCCTTACTTATTGGTTCATTCTATTGATCGGATGATATCTATTTTTGTGTCAGTGCTAAGTGATATTGGGGTTTTGGCTATAGGAATTGCTCCAAGATTCGAATCGATTCCGAACTCATCTTGGCACAAGGGTGGTGCTTCAGAAAGGACTTCGGGAACATCTCGGGGAGGTTATAAACCTTTGAGATTCCTTTGAGGTCCTTTTTCTTCTTGTTTCCCATTTCTATTGTAGGCTAGGAAAGATAGTTATACCTTTTAAATCGGTACTTATGAATTTAGACGCCAGAGATGGTTCAGAGGTTTGCCGTTATAGATTGAAAGAGTTTCGTTAATCGGTGGGGTAAGGTGAAGGGTCTCTTTACAGTGCTTGGAATTGGTATGGTGAGGGCCAAGCTAGTCCATGTCGGATGACGATGTTGGGCTTCTTATCATAATAGATGTTAAGTCGATTTGGAAGGAATGATTGTTTATAATGATAATGTGCTCTATGTGCATGCTTTTAACACTACCGGTTTCATCCTTGTTATTACTACTGTGATTATTTCATTCTGGATTTTAGGGTGTTCTAGTAGTATGAGTGCTTTGAAATAAACGATGGAATTTCGTAGTTCGATTTCTAGTAGGCCTCTCTATGATAGTTTGATGTAGCCTAGTAGTATCTTATTTAAGATTGAAAAGATTTTCAACTGAGTGGCCCTACTCTAAATCCACAACCAGATAAGGAACATAAATTAAGGCGGAACCACGCACTCTAAGTCTATAGAATCTTAATTACATACAACCCTATGTTTACACTAAGTCATCATAGCTCCCTACAAGGATCTGAGCCGAGGCACCGGTCGATGAGTTCGACAAGGACGTCGAACCCTATAATGAGGGGTGAAGGTGGATTGCACCTGATACTGCATCGGCAGAGAAGGAGAACTAAGCATTCCTTATAAGGGATGTGGATACCTTGCCTATCACAATGTGTTTTAAAGCCGTGAGGGTAGCAGATCCCATAAGAACTCTGCAGTTAAGCGTGCTTGGGCGAGAGCAATCTAGGGATGGGCAACCCCTTGGGAAGCTTTTGTGTCGGGAGCCCAAAGCGGACAATATTGTGATACATGCCAGAAGGGGGGGTATTACAGAACTGTCTCTTGCACTTTGTTGAAACATTACACTCCAGTTCACCTTCTCAATCCTTTCGAGCTTCATCTTGTTGATGTACTTCGAAGATTCCATTGGGTTAACAACAGGCTTCATTCGTAGAACCGTCGCAATCTCTACATCCATTTTTTCAACTTCTTGAATGTACGAGACTAACAACTTTTTGAGATGTGCCACAATAGGTTCATATTTCTATTCATCCTTTAGACATAGATGAAATAAAGATATCCAGTCAAACGGGTTAAGGCACGATAGGTCTACGAGTGTAAATTCAAACACCGAACTCACAGCACCTCTAGCTGTTTTGAATCTAACATTCAGAAAGCTTTCAGTTTCAATGGGGCCAAAAACCTTCACTGTTGTAATCTTCTTTGAACTCCAGGTTTGATATTGGGGCTTGCCATGCTTCAGATAAAAGGAGATAAGCATAAGATTAGCATCGTTATCAGAATTAGGTGCTTTCTCAACTTTATCAAAACTCCGAAATAGGAACGCCTTTGAAGTCACAAGAAAATCAAGTTGTGAATTCAAATTGTTTTCTAATTCAAATGAAGTAACTGGTTCCAGCTAGTAAACACTTAGATTTTCAATGGCTTCATTCAAGATGTGTTCCACGATAGGGATGTAAAGCCCTATTCTGAATTGACTCCTAATCTGAGGTTGTGGCCCAAAGGCCGGTCATCATAAGGATTATGGCTTTTGAAAAGGGTAAGATCTAGGCCATTTTAGGTGTGAGCGATATATTAAAAGCGTTCCGGATGCTCGGTTTGTGTTTTGGAGCCTAGGGGTATTTTTGTAAAGTGTCAGTTTGGGCTTTTGTGGAAAATGGACTTTTGTTCGGAAGGTATTTAGGAATATATGAGTTGATAGAAGTGTAGGGCTTCTCTTTACCTTTTCGTGGATATACGGATAGTCAAAAACATATTTATAACGAAAAAGTTATGGCATTCGGAAGTTTAGTGGTTTCAGGCTTAGCCGAGTATGATAGGCATACACAGAGAGTACGGTGAGCGTACTAGTGAAGAAGGCAGTAAGCTAGGCATACTTTGGAGTACGTTGGGCGTACTGACCAGGATGGTCGCGAATGTTCTTCGGGGTACGCTGGGCGTACGCCAATCAAACCTGAACCCTATTTTAGGGTCTTAGACCCTATTTAAGCTCCTTATCACATAACCTAACCCTAATATCTTCAACCTCCACCCTATAAACCCTATAAATCGACCCTTATCCCTCATTTGAGTGGTTTTGGAGCTTGGATGGCCATTAGAGGAATATTTTGTTGTTTTTGAAAAAGAAGGTGTTAGAGAAGAAGCAAGAGAATGAAGAGAGCTTGTAAATCCAGTGGTTTCACATCATTTCTAGCCTATTGAAGGTATAAAGCTTGTAGATCCTGTTTTGGGGTGCATGCCACTAAGTGATCAACTTTATAGGTTAAGAAGGATTATTAGACTTAGATATGAAGTTTGGAAGTTGTGTCTTAAGGGATTAAGCAGTTTTGAAGAATATGGCTTATCAGGGGAGTATGTTGGGCATACATGCCAGTACGCGCAGTGTACAAGCCATGCAAGCTGTACGCAAAACGTAGAGAAGAGTACGCTCAGCGTACACTCAGACTATGGACTTTGCGTTATTGGGACTCGGTTTGGGGCCAGGCCTTGGGTTAGCAGATGATGGGCCATGATGGGCCACTAGGAGATGCTTAAGGGACCAAGGACTAGTTTGAGTTTGGGTGGAAATCCCATTAGAGGAGTTGGGCCCAATTTAGAAAATTGGGCCATTGGAGGACTTTAATGGGCCTTAGTGAGTTTGGAGAGACTAGAAAGGATTAGGCCTCGGTCATGGTCCAATTTAGATCAAAGGGGGTTAAATAGTCATTTTACCCTTTGATGGATTCTCAGTTTTTGACTAAGTGTTTATTTTTGGTCATAATAGTCGGGGAGTCGTTGGAGCAGCTGACAGAGATACCCTCGCCCGAGTTTTCAGCATCCAGTTTGAGAGGTGAGTTTCCCTCCAGTAGATTATGCCGACATGAGCCCAATATCGAGGTTAGCCCGATGCAGTTTATATATTCCAGACTTCGGTACGATGTCGGGGCGGTCCCGAGAAGTAGTTATGTGTGCTTGATGTCTTTATGATTCATGTATATTTATGTGTTATGTGTTATGTGTTCCGAACTCCGGTCCGATGTCGGGCAAGACCGATTCAGTATATGTGATTATGTTATATGTTATGTGTTTCGAGGTAAGCCCGATGGCGGGGCAAGCCCGATGTAAGTTAGTCAATATGCCATGTATTATGTATTTTGGGGCAAGCCCGATGTATGCTATTTTATGTGTTATATGTATTTGTTCCGGGCTTCGGTCTGATGCTAGGGCAAGCCCGATGCAAATTATGTGATTACGTTATATGTTTACGATATATGTATGTTGTGTATGTGTCGGGGTAAGCCCGATATCGGGGTGAGCCCGATGCCCGATGCGGTTGGATGTCGGGGTGAGCCCGATGTCGGACAGGAGTCCGATGTCGGGTAAGCCGAAGTTGGGATTCGTCCTGATGCGGTTGGGAGTAGTCCCAGAGTTATGTTATTTGTGATATGTGCTTTGTATGGTATGTGGTAGTTTGGGGGAGCTCACTAAGCTTCGTGCTTACAGATTCAGTTTTGATTTTAGGTGCTTCAGTTTTCAAACGAGGAGCTCGGGAAGATTGCAGTGCACACGCCATTTGTTCAGCCTGGGATGTTTATACTCTGATATATTTGACATATGTTATATTATTCTTGAGATATACAGTTTATGATTTTTATATGTTGAAAGATAATTATGGTTTTATTAGTGAGTTAAAAATGAAATTTTTGGCTTGTATTTTTGAGATGTTTCAAGGGGGGAAAAGAGATTTCTAAGTTTTCAAAGTGTCTTAGGCTGCACGAGCTTCCTTCTATCGTGCTTCAGCATCCCTGACAATTCATGGATTTTCATCAATCTCTGCATCACGAGATCTTCACTTACGCTTTGAATTTGCATCCTCATCATCATCATCAATTAGATTTTCTTTACTTTTTGATCCCGAGGTGTCATTATCCTTCGGAGCATTTGACTTTGGCTTTTATTCATGCCCATAATTTTGTTTTCAATGGCCAAATCCTCTTTAAGCTTGTCAAGTTTGGAAGTAATGGATGTTTTTAGTTCAACATGAAAATTCTGAATTTCAGTTTGAACATTTGCAAGAGCTGCTTTCTCGGTTTGAAGTGTTGCACCGAGGCTGGATATCAATTTGTTTGTATTCATTGTGTTTGATTCAAAAGAGCTTTGGAAATTACCCATGAAAATTGTAACCTCATAAAGTAGTTTTTTTTTACCTTGTTGGTCGTTTCCTTGCAAGTATTCTCAAAATCCTCAATGGATTTGTTAGATTTGGTAGGAATCGCAGCATGCTCCTTCATCAAAGTATCTATCAATGCTCTGTGAGATGTGAGCATGTACTCAGAAGAGCAAGAAGAATTTTTAGGTTCTAAGATCCTATCCAATTTTTCCTTCAAATATTTGAAATGCCCTTTCGTAACAGGGGTATCTTCATCATCACTAGACTGTTGAACGTTGAATGGATTGTAATGAAAATCTTGGTAATCATCTTGATTATTCCCAAAGACAGTATCCAGATCATCTTTCATAGAGGTCATATAGGAGTGAAATATGGACCAAAACAGACATCAGAAGCACCTACCCTGTATCAGATACGTTGACAGAGACTAGAGGTGTACTAGTGGTTGTTGTTGTTGTTGTTGTGGATTCAGTGTAAAGATGGGTGGATTGTGTTATGGAGATTTGGGGTTGTGAAACTCCAAAAGAGATGTTCGGATATGGAGAAATGGTAATTGGAGTAGTGGTTTGAGTATATGTTTGATTCAGAGAAGATGGAGGAGTAAGGCCCTGGATAAAATCTTATGTTAAAGGAACAAATTAAGGCATAGAAAAAGTTACCTCCAGATTGGTAGGAGTTGGCTTTGAAACCATAGGTTATGAAGTAGCAACAGTGTCATCATCGTTGCGAGCCTGAACATCCTCCGAAAGGGTTCGCGACTCTGATTCCTCTTGGGCAACAGGTGAAGGAGACCTTGGCTTGCGAGCAGCTCACTTGATTTTCTTCGGAGTAGCAACAGGTTCGGGCGTACATGCTTTTGTCTTTCTCTTACCCCTTTTATTTGGCTTGTTTACTTCTTCTAAAGCCTTTTGCATTTCAGCTGTCAAAGGACGAGAACCTGATGCAGTTTGCTTCCTATATTCGTTGATGAGCTTATTTGATGCTGGAACATAGTTCAACATAGCATTGGGAATGGACCCAACAAATGTGAACTTAGAGCGATCGGATATGATAAAGTTGGAGGTATGTAAGACAGGAATAACAACAAGAATCGAACATTCAACCACTGGAATATTGTGTCGAGTGATAGCTCATTGAATAATAATCGACGAGAATCTGGTGGATGATATGGTGCTTTGATTCAGTTGAGCCAAAAGGATGGACCCATAGTGAGGAAGAGCTTACTGGTACTTTCTGAACCTGTCACCCTCTCTAAGAAGCTTTTAAAAATCAGTGTAAATAGCCCATTCCACATTGGAGGAAGGTTGGGCTTCTTGAACTTGGATAAGATAACAAGATTTTCCAGATAACCCATCTAGTAGAACATCTCCAACATGGCAGAAGAAGAGACGGATTCAGGATCGATCAAATCCCTTGACTGAGAAAATCCTAGCATGCGTCTAAATTAGGCCTAGGAAATTGTGGTTTTGATAGAACCAACCTTAAAAAAATCAAAGCTTCACTTTGTTGATAGCATGCAGTAGAAAATGCCTCGGATAAAAGAACCAATGAAACAAGCTATGTCATTGAAAGTGCTTGACCTATTGGAGAGTGAAGAAGACACCCGATCATAGATTGAAGATCAACATCACACTTGGATTAATCGAGGTCAAGAGATAGGTTTTGGTTGGGTTTAATGCTCAAAAGCGCTGATGAGGCAGTTTGTTCGGCAACATATGGGGTTTCTGATGAGGCGGCCATGCAAATCCTTGGAGAAAATGATGAACAATACTGAGAGAGAAAAGGGTTTTTCTTGCACCAGAAGTTTGAAAATTTTCAGACTGGTAAGATGGAATGAAGCACCAATTTGCCTTTTAGACGTCATGAGGGGTGAGAGAAATCTGGCGGTTGACACTCCATAATCCCTAAAAAAGCGCCCGAAAAGTCATGACAGGTTGGCGTGTGTCAGGTGGCATGATGTCAGGCCCTATTTGAATTTTTCAGGCACCAAATCGTAATCTTATACCTTAAAATCCACCATTTCAGTTTGCACTTTCGAAATATTTCGCCAATTCCTGCTCTCCGAATCTGAAAGTAACCATTCAAAATTATTGAGACCGTACTTTTTGAAAATCACAAGGATTTTCGTGCAACAGTGTGCCAAAGATAAAGAAATAAATCAATATATATATATATATATATATATATATATATATATATATATATATATATATATATATATATATATGTGGGAATCAATGATTTCATAATGGGCATAAAAGCATATGGATCGCGGGCAACGATCTCTTCCTTCGGAGTTAATAGAGACTCGAAAGTGCTTGTGTGGCATCCCGTTGAATTACGATCATCTGTTTGTTTAGAAACGGTGAAAGGCTTCTTCTCATATAGGCTTATGGGTTGCTTCATCTTCAACCAAACTCCAAAACTCAACATAAGTCTAAACGTTTAGAAGAAGCACTTGTCTGACTAGTGTAACCATTATAATAAGTATGCTTTGGAATTATTTGAGTTGCTGGATAGTGTGGAAAATTCAAGAAAAAAATTGGTTCTCTTGGGTAGAAACATCTTCGGTCAAGAACATTTCATTAAGATCTCGCAAAAATAAAATAATGAGATTTCAAGGTACGAACCATAAGGGTTAAAGTTCGTCAATTCCATGGTGAAAAGTCTAAAACATAGTAATTGTTCACCGTTAATTCTAAAATTGGTGTTGGATGATGGGTTTCACTCAATTCATGGTAATAACGAATTTAAGATCATAAACACAAAAGTTGTATAACCATAAACCCCAGTGGTAATATCTAAGAGTCTCAAGGGTTACGAATGTGGAAATGAAAATGATGGAGAAATAGTGGGAGATGGTTTCGAAGAATGATGTACCTCTGTTATACGAGAATGACCAAGCAGTCAACTCTTAACTCGTAATGAGAAGAGTAAGGTAGCTCAATGACTTATGTGAATTTTAGCCTGATTGGGAAGAAACAATTGGTATTATGGATTCATTAAGGCTTCAAACATAGAGTCTCAGAGGATTCGGTCAACATGCAACAACATGCTTCTAGGCACACTTAATTAGTGCAAAGTTTTGGAATTTTATACATGTCCCTTCTTTTGGAATTGAGACCATAAAGAATACATACCTTCAAGCCTTCTTAAATGTCTAATATTTTTGGTCTTTTAATTTTACTATGAAAAGAATTAAAAATGAAAATAAATAAATTATTTTTGGATGTTTGATTTTATAAAAAAGAAATAAAAACAGAAAAAGAAATATTTTTTGATATTTGATTTTCTGAAAACGAAATAAAAAAATAATAATATATATTAAAACCACTAATGAATAGGAACTGAGAAATATGTAAATGATACGAAGTGTTCCGAATCTGAATTATCAGTGAACTCCAAGTAGCTCTGAGCATTTGGACCCATTCGTAGCAAATTCTTACCGACTACGAAGATGGTTTCGGAAATGATTATGCCTATATCATTCCTAAGCCGTGAAGAATTTGATTGAAAGTTTGTTCAGGCAAGACTTTTGTAAAGATATCAACCAATTGATCAGTAGATCACACAAAGTGGATTTCAACATTGCTACACTGGGTTATGGCAAATGCGAATTGCACTTTCAGAATCATAGTATAAAGGGATTCGCTTCATATTAATCCCATGATCCCTTAGTTGATTTTGGTTCCAAATCATTTGTGAGGTACAAGAAGCAGCTGCGATATACTCAACTTCAACAGTCAAAAGGGAGAAACATGTTTGCTTCTTTGATTGTCAACTAACTAGTTTGCCATCAAGAAATTGACATCCCCCAGTTGTACTTTTCCAATCAAGACCGCAACTGTCGAGATCAGCATCAGAGAATGCTTTCACAAAGAGCCATGAGTCCGAAGGGTACTAAATTCCAAGTGAGATTGTTCATTTCAGGTATCTAAAGATATTCTTAACTACAGTCATGTAGGGTTCACGAGGATTTACCTTAAACCTGGCACAATAGCAAACTGAAAAGATAATGTATGGATGACTATATGTTAGATACATTAATGATCCAATCATTTGTTGATAGAGAGTCATATCAGCATCCAGTTTGTCCAATGATGGTGTAAGTTTCGTTCCGAATGCCATTGGAACCTTTACCTTCGAATCTCCTACCATTCCGAACTTGGTCAGCAATGTCTTTATATAAGCTTCCTGATTGATGAATATTCCCTCTTGACTCTGTCTAATATTCAATCCAAGGAAAAAGTTAATTGGACCCATTGAGCTCATCTCAAACTTAGTTTCCATCAATTTTCGGAATTTCACCGTTAACCTAGGATTAGTAGATCCGAAAATGATATCATCAACGTAAATCTAGACGATCATCAGATGGTCACCATCTTTCTTGTGGAAGAAGATTGGGTCGACCGAGCCTTGTTTAAACTTAGATTGTTTTAAAAATCGAGTTAGAGTTTCATACCATGCTCGTAGAGCTTGCTTCAGACCATAAACAACCTTATCTAGAATATAGCAGTGGTTTAGATATTTCTCATTTACGAACTCAGGTGGTTGTTCTACATATACCGTTTCTTCTAGTTTCTCATTCAAAAAGTCACACTTGACGTCCATTTGATAGACTTCAAAGTTCTTATAAGCTGCATATTCCAGAAAGATACGAACAAACTCCAGCCATGCTACTGGTGCAAAAGTTTCTTCGTAGTCTTTTCCTTCCTCATGAAAATACCCGTTTACGACCAAACGATCTTTGTATCTAATCACATTGCCTTCTTTGTCAAGCTTATTACGAAACACCCATTTTAGTCATACAACTGATACATCCTTTGGAGTTGGGATCAATCTCCAAACCTTGTTATGTTCAAACTCATTGAGCTCTTCCTGCATTGCTTGCACCCAATCAGAATGATCAAGAGCAATCTTAACATTGTTGGGCTCAATCTTAGAGATAAACGAATTGAACATGCAAAATTCTATATTGGAGAATAATACAGTTTGCTTCGCCTTTTGTTGTGTTGTCGTAAGAACTCTTGAAGATGGTTCTCTGATTACTTGTGCTTTAGGATGATCCTTGGTCCCTTTGGTCAGAGGAGGATAATTTGGATCATAAGATGGATCCAATTTTGCATTCATGTTCTCAAACTCTGACTGAGCATCCAAATCATTATTATCATTTTCATTCTTCCCTCGAATGATTGATGTTACTCATTATTCGGAACAAGATGCTCCCCCTGTATTGGACTTTCGGGGTTCTCTGGAGAAGTTAAATCGACCTCCTGGAATGGCGGTTCTAAGCTGACTTCAGAATCTGTATCCTCCCCTTGAACAAGAGCATTTGTAGGTTGTGGCGATGATGGATTCTCAGAAGCCTTCGGATTGGGTAGTTCGTTTCCAAGATCCTTCGCAATATCATCAATAATCTTCTTGAGTTCATCTTCTTTGTTATTTATTGCTTTTTATTCCGAAGAGATCGCCTTTTCTGGCTCGTCAAATAGGTTCAGGAATTCTTCATAGAGGTTTGATAGAGGAATCATCATTAGGTTAGACATGGGAAAGATCTCCTCAGATTGACATTCAGATGTCTAATACTTCTTTACATAGTTATCATCGAACGTGACATAGTAGGTTTCTTCAATCCGTTTGGATTTCTTGTTGAGAACCCGGTATGTCTTAGAGGTTAAAGAATACCCCATGAAGATTCCTTCATCAGCCTTCACATCAAATTTGGTCCGTTGCTCCATAGAGTTGAAGATAAAACACCTGGAACCAAATACATGAAAGAACTTGACATTAGGTTTTCGCTTATTTAGAATCTCATAGGGAGTCATGGAAAATCTTTTATTGAGGAGTGATCGATTCTTAGTAAAGCAAGGTGTTCCAATCGCCTCTACCCAGAAGTACAATGGCAAGTTCGCAAAGGATAACATGGTCCTCGCAGCTTCACACAGAGACTGATTTCGTCTTTCAACGACTCTATTCTGCTGAGGAGTGTAAGGATTATGAGCAATTCCTTTTTCAATCAGGAATCCTTCAAACACCTGGTTTTTGAACTCCGAACCATTATCACTGAGAACATTCCCGACCAACTTTCGTAGTTGAAGTTCGATCTGCTTGATAAAGTCCTTAAGCTTAGAAGTGGCTTTAGATTTCTATTTAAGAAAATAAACTCAAGTGAATCTTGAAAAGTCATCAACAATTACTAATATGTACTTGTTATCAACAATGCTCTCGATGGCAGAAGGACCACAAAGATCTATATGCAATAGTGATGGGTAGTGAGCACTATAACAATCCTATGGTGTACATACAACCATAATGCTTTGGATCTAAGTTTTCTCAAATTATACATGCAATTTTCATTTTTTCAAAGCATGAAACCTAACTGGCATACAATATAGAGATTTACAGCATAAAACAAGTAATACGAATACCTCTTTGTTGTAGCTAGTAGAACTTGGTCTTCCAAGAGCTTAGTACCTCAAGTGTGATACCTCAAATGAATCACAAACACCAAAAGCAAGTGGAGGCTTGTGAGAGAGAGGTTAGGATGTACCAAAAATTGGCTAGCGTTTCACCTTGGAAGTCTTGGTTGATTTTACGGGGGGTTAGGGTTACATTTATAGTGTGGAATTCCTAGGGTTTCATATATAAAACCCTAATTTACTTAAGCCTTTCGGTATTCCAATGATCCATATGATAGGCCATTTGGACTAACTCTTCACGGACTCTCACACAGATTTATCCCATCCCTAATCAACATGGATCATTAGCCCAAACTATAAATATTATTGATTTACCTAATCAGTCCCTGTAAATTTAATCAGTCTCTTTTGATCACAAAATTAATTCCAAATTAATTCTTGATCAATACCAAATAAATAATATGATTTCTCAATTAAGATATTATTCTTATAATATATTAATAAATCACAAATAACCTCTTTCTCAAATATTCATCCTATCAAATTGCTCGGTGAAGGCAACCCAAAAGGACCATGCTACTATCGGGTCAAGTACATACCAATTATAGTTGTGGGCTTAGACACCTAATCCAACAGTCTCTCACTTGGATAAGTCTAATAACTATAACTGCCAATGTAACTTCAAAATCCGATTAACATTTGTAGCTCTCAAAAGCCGTTATCGAACTCTAGCCTAGTCAATAACGTGTCCTTTAGCTAAGGGATCATATAACCCTTTGTTCTTCAAGATATCGTGTGGACAAAGACATGGAATAAGGTCATAGTCATTGTCCAATAGTTTGTTTCCCGATTTCTGATTTGCTTAACATAGAACTTGATTAAACACGTCAACTGAGTCTTCACCGAGCCTGACACATAAGTCAAAACAAAATCATCGAGGGATCCAAGATATCGCTTTTAATCCTCTTAGGATAAAAGCAATATATAAACTTCGACTTATATGCTTGTACTAATTACTTGTTAAATTATACACAACAACACGTTTTATAACATCAAGTTACTGATGTGTTTTCGTACTTTCAATGCACAACCAACTCTTAATCAATAACTCAAATATCTTGGTTTGAAGACTATACAATATTATCGTCTCACAACCACTCGTGATGAATTACATGAAGTGATTCATGTGAGTGTTTGTTTAATCCAATACTCAAATCTTATTTCAGGAGCACTCATGAATGTTGTAGCAAACTTTGCTATGTCTAAACACTTTAGACAATCTACAAGCCAATTCATGATAGTCTAACCTCATGGCTTACTTCCAAAGTATGATTGACTGTGGATAGTTCAAATAATCATATTATTCTAGAAGTCAAAACATGCAAAAGTGAAACATAAAATAAACAATTGACAGAATGACAGTAAGCTTTACTTATAAATAAAACCATTATTATTTAATCATCAAATGTCAATTACATTTATTTATTATAATTTTCTAACTGACTATCTAATTATTAAAACTAATACCGTCTCTTAGGCCAATGCTCTTAACATGCTGCAAATGGTTAACCCTACTCAGTCCCTTCGTAAGAGGATCTGTTAGGTTATCCTTTGACGATTCCCTCTTCACTACGAAGAGTCCCTCTTCTACTTGATGTCTTATGAAATGATATTTTCTGTTGATGTGCCTCGATCTGCCATGATCCCTTGGTTCCTTGGTTAAGGCGACCGCACCCTCGTTGTCACAGAAAAATCACCATAGACACCTTTACAGCTGGTAAGATAGACAATGAAAAAAAAATTGATAAAATAAGAACATTTTAAACCAATCTATATTGAAATAGAATGATGCATACAAATATTTAACAATAAAATTTTGTGACATTTTATGAGTTATCATAAAAATACTATTATTAAAATTGTTTCAAAATGCCAAATCTTCTCTTTTAATAAAAGACTCCCTTACAGGACACATGTCAATTTTTTACACCTCTTCTTTGCCACGTTGCATGTTGTGGTTCATTCTTGATTTGCTTTCCCGCTCATTCTAATACCCGTTTCATAAATGGTATCAAAAAAAAATCAGCAAACAATCCTCTATTTTCTCTCCCAAAAAATCAGGCAATATATTCCAATTTCCATTGATCCTTTATACCTAAATCAAGCGAGAAATTAGCGACCTAAATCAACATTCAAAACCAAATCCCTAAATATCAACACATCCATCTTTGAATCTTATCGTCTCCTGACTCTCCTCTATCATCGCATCAATATCTCAGTTACTCAGTATTTCCTAAGTATCTCAATACATCTAGGATTTTTATTAGCCCAAAAGGAGTTAAAATTGAAATGATTTTGGCAGAGTCTTGCATAAACAATAATGCCTTCCTTTGCCTTCATCTCCTAACCCTATCTCTGCCTCTCACTCCCGAAGGAAAAGACTTGTAGAGACACCAATCTATTCCATGTCTTTTTTTTTGCACCCTGATTTCTTTATTTTCTTTTTAATTATTACATGTGTGTTTGTTCAGTTATGTAGCTTCAAGAATCGACAGTTCACTGTATGATCTCTATTTTGAGTTTGATTAATGGATGGTCTGATGGTATTTGTTTGAAGGTATTTTTGTAGCTATTTTTAAAAAAAATGTATTACATTTTTTTAGGTTTTACATATTCTATCACCATGAATCATGTTGATAACCTCTTTTAAGGAGATTTTGTTCTATAATTTTTTTTTTGTCTCAGATTGTTAGAGAACATCGAGCCCACAAGTAAAAGAAAATAAGAAGAGGAAAAAAAATTGAGTTCAATGTAGTAGCAGCATGATTCAGTTTGTCATTTAATTGCAAAATTAAATATAAAGAATTTGACAATGCCAAGATAATGTTGGAACCTTTAGGAAGGCAAGCACTAATTAGGTAATTTATATTTAGTCCCACACTCCCACGTCTAAACACCTCCTAAAGATAATTATTAGTTTCTTTGAAGATTTTTAGAATTAAAATCAATTTGTATCAATCTTTAAATGTGGGGTGAAATTAACAGTGGTTTGCTTGGTTTAAGACTTTAAAGCAAAAGTGGAATGTAAACCAAGTCACTTTCTAGGATAAGTTTGTAAAAGAGAATTAGAATCAGTCGTATATTTCTATCCAAATAAATTCCTATCTTTATTAAGTCTATTGACTCTTGCAACTGAGAATTGACATTTGGTGAAAACTGTTTTACATGGACATAGATATATATCCTTTGTTTCTTTCTGGTTCTGTTGGTTCATTTACTTATGGTTTATTCTGTATTCTTTCCTTTCCATTTTCAAATCTGTTTCATTGTAGGATAAAGTAGAATCAGTAGTTTAAATTTTCTTTTGCATTTCAAGCAATTATATGTGGTCTTCTGTTGCTCTCACTTGACAACCCTCATAGAAAAATATACACGCCTATTTAGTATGGCAGTAGCGTCACCCCCATCCCATGATTGACCAGATTACTACAAGTCTTAATGAAGTTAGTTAATGATCAAAGTATTAATACAAATGCAATGAATGGGGTACTTACATGTTTGGCCCTCCTCCCTTCCTGATTTCAAAAAAATAAATTAATTCTCAATTTTGTTTTTTCTCACCTGAAGTTGTAGTGTACAACATGTTTTATAAAAATCATATTTTTTTTTTCTGTTTAAATGCATCATGTCTAACTGATGTTGATAGTAGCACTTCACTTTCTTTGTCATGCATTTTTACAGGAGCGGTCTTTGAATTGTACCTTGGTACTCCTTTCTTGTCGATTTTCTGTTAAAAAAAATAGAACTATGGACGAAGCTGGTTGAAAAATAAACATCCAATGGGACACTATAATGTTCTGATTACAAATGCAATTGTTTACCTATCGTTTTAGAAGCATAATCACTCACATAGTTTTTTGTGAGTTATTTCCTTTTTAGATCTTTAAAACGCATTCCTCATTTACACCGTGTTTTTTTGGACCTCTTTACTAATATCAATTTTTACAATGCGGTTACCCAAATGTTTTTATCTAACTTATTTTTTGTTTTGTTCATTTTTTTTTTAAATTTACATTTCAAAACTCAAACACCATGAAAATCCAACCCCCACCCCTTCCACCCCACGAACCATCATGTACAATCAATCATTATAAATTCTACTTTTATGGAATTTTTGAGTTCGTTTATTTGATTATTAAATTCTATCCAATAGTATCACCAAAAACATTTAAGTTTCAATATTTTTAAAGTGAGTAATGATGCAGGTTGTACTATTGTTGTGCTTTAAGAGATAATCAAATGTCTAAGAATTTCTCATAAAGGACACTATTGGTTTTTACTAGCATGCTCATATATCCCGTTCTTTTGGTTATATGATGAGGATTGACTAGGAAGCAGAAAGCAAAAGATGTGAATCTAATTAAATTAATGAATTCAATTTGGCTTAAATTGTAATCAACTTTTTATTTGAAGTTGTGGATCAATTTTTGACAACTAACAAAATTTAATTATTACGATTTTTATTGTTGTTTATACAATGTTGTAAAAAAATAATGTTTTTAAATTTATTATTAATGCATGATTATGATTTTTATTATCTTTATGTTATTTTACTTTATCAACCGTGTTGTACACGGGTTATAACCTAGTTAATTGATAATTTTCTGTAAACGTTTTAATAACAAACAATATTATTTGGTTTTTCAACTATGGAATTCAACAAAAATTCCGGTGTGACTCGATTAAAAATAATATTAGTAATTGTTACGAATTTAATTATCATTTTGCGTTTGAAGTTTTTTTCTTAAAAACCGTCAACGTAGATTAATATTTATTTTAAGATATCTTAATACCAAATTGTTAAAAGTTACTGATATTTAAAATAGGACAGATTTATTTTGAAAATGGGAAGTGTAGCATATTTTCTCACTAAAGTCATGATATACTTATTTATTTTTGATTAAGATATTGTAATTCTAAGATTTGATAATTTTTGTATTATTAAAATTTCAAATATTTTGACCTGTAAGGTAAACTGGTAAAGAAGCATGAAAGTGGATTTTTTTTTTTTTCCAATTGAACGTAGACATTTAGTTTTTTATTCAAATTTTAATTTATTTGAGAAATTCTAAGTTGCCGAAATTTTGTGGATTCTGTTTTCAAGCAAATTGTTAATCACCATGCGATATATTATAAAATGTTAAAACCATAATTTAGTTACCATATATTTTAAATTTCAAAACCTATAAATCTATTCTATCTCTTCTAATAAATGAAACCTAAAAATGACACGTGTCAGTTTTTTAGAATATCTCTTTGACACTTTGCATTTTCCTATGATTTTTATTGTATCTTTTTTTTGGTAACAAATCAAATTCATTCAAATTTTGAAAATATAAAATCATATCTTAATAATATTATTATGTTTATTTTGATTAACAAATTAATTAATAATTACTTACAATCGACAAGATCTTCGTTTTTTTGACATTTTTTTTTATCTATATAAAAGTTTTAAATATACTGCCCGTGATTGGTTTCCACGGGTTATAACCTAGTATAGGAGATAAAATAGATACCAACTCTAATAATTATTATATTTTTCGCTTTGACTTTTAAAATTTAAAATATGAATATTGATATCTATATTTTTTAAATATTAAATATGAATAATTTTTAAATATACATGGTATCATTAGAATTATATATTTTAAAAAAAATGTCAGTTGATATATATATATATATATATATATATATATATATATATATATATATATATATATATATATATATATATATATATATATATATATATATATATATATCGTTTCTCATTTAAACCCTAACTGATGCTGGAGGCTCTGGATGACTTTTGGAGGCTAGAAAGGTTCTGAGAAGCTTTAGTTTTAAAATTTCAACTAGAGGCTTTGGAAACGAAGAGATCAAAGGAATAAGACTTCTATATTTCTCTTAATCTTTATTTTAAATCATGTTTATAACATTAGATTTCAGGATTATGATGTTAATTGCTGTAGTTATGGGCTAAACTCCATAATTCTGTTTAGACTAGATATTCTTATGAATATGGTTTTATTAGTGACTTTGGATTATATTGATGTGGTTATTTATCGTGTTAAGTTTATTAAAAGATCCTTATGTGTTAATGATAATTATTTTTTGTTAATAAACAAGTGTATTGAGTTGTATAAACATCTTCTTGATTGCTTGAATCTTATAGTTTTATGAAAACAAGATTATATGCCTAGTATTAGTGAACATGAACCTAGGGTTAACTAGAAAATAAGTAAGCTAATGTATGAGCATGTGTGATGACCACCCACATATGAGTTGATTGAATGACCAATTTAGTTAACTAATATTACAAGTCTTACTTGATTTGAACTGAACACTAGGAAACTTGTTAGTTTAATCACTTGATCACTGTTTGAAGTAGTAATAGTGAACATGAACCTAATCACATTAGAAACCAGAAACCATTGATATATTAATCCATTGAACTTGCCACAAAATCAACCATAGGAATAAGTGAATTGAATCTAAATGAAAGTCTCTTTAATTTGATTGAATCTAGTTGTCTATTGTTCCTCTTTTAGTTGTTAAATGCCTTTTGGCTAAAGTTTTTAGGAAGTTATTTAAGTTTCTAGTCTTGTAAAACTAGAGAAATCCCAATTTTAATTACATGTTTTATTTAGAAAATACTTGTATTATTTTAATTGTTTACCGTTTCCTGTGTTCGATACCCTACTTGCTTGAACTAGACTGCTATCTATAGGTACACTGCCTACGCGTATTTGATTTTTATTTGAGTTTGTTAGGATTAAAACTAGTACAATCAACACGTATCAACTGGAGATAACGATTCAAAGTTAGGCACATTGTTTTAAAATTCTTGAAATCACGCATGGCAGTTACACGCTGTCTGGCACATGGTGAGTTGTTACGCTTTCCCGATCTACTTTTATGGGATATGGGAACGTCAAGTGCTGATTTTCTCTTTCCATTCATGACGTATATAAGAGTTTTTGATGGTTCATTTTCTCTCACAGCTCACTCGATTGGCAAAACCTTCCAAGGAAAAAATCATTTTCTCTCTCTACTTTTCATCATCTTCTTTGTTGCTTCAATGGTCGGATCATCTGAAACCACTTCCTTCGCCGGTCAATCAACCTCTGTCATAACATTGAATGTCAAGCCTAGTTAGAATCTCGCTCTCGGTCTTGATACAATGAAGCCCTAAGACCCGTAATTGAGTGCCTAAGGTACTCGCCACTGGCTCAAGCCCTAACCATGGCGGACAATGTTCCTTGGGTCCATCTCTCTAAGGCCTATTCGTTTGTTACCTACATTCAACAGGATGGAGTCATTCACTTCAAGTTAGCTTCTCACAAGACATCGAATTCTACATCCTGTTTCTGCAGAATTTTAGGGCTTGCTACAGCTGAATGACTCGTGCTCCTAGAATCAATTTCCACTTCTACTCTCATTGAGATGTTTTTCTAGATGGAATATAATGGGGATTTGTCCTTATTTTCAAATTTCAGGAAGACTTTTCTACCTCCCATGTGGAACGCTTTATTTACTCTTCTGTTCAAGGGTATCTCTGAAAGTGTTGTAGGTTCTAACAGCACAAGTTGGATGTTCTACATAATTATCTATGGCCTCTACCATGGAGTAAATCTCGACTTTGGTTCTATTATGTGGACTCATCTAATTTAGAGCACGGTTTCATCCACACATCATATAGAGATCTCATGTGCTCGTTTTTGGTCTGTTATTGTCAAACATGTTCATGATCACCCTACCAGGTCCTATTGTTGGAAGATTCGGTGATTGTTTTTATTCTGATTCTACAAACTTCTTCGTTTATGATGTATGATCCAACCAAATTCGGCTTTGTTGGTTCTATTCCTAGCGAGATGTTGGAACGAGTTCCTCAAGATAATGTGAGTGTGACTGAATATAACAAACAACCCTCATCTGGTGTTCACCTCTTAATAAAGGAATTCTGAAAGATACTCGAAGAAGTTAACAAACCAAAGAGGGGAGGAAAGCGAAAAGCGAAAGTTTCCCCTTCTGAAGTTGTTAAAACTTCGAAAAAGGTCAAGAAGCCAGGTCGAAAACCAAGGTCACCTTCTCTATTAGATCAAGAGGCTTTAGAATCTAGGACTCACATTAATATTCAAGAGGATCTAGTTCAGAATGAAGTAGAAGACACCACTGCCAATTCGAAACCAGCTACAAACGCACCAATTTTAACGGTATCTACTCCACCTGCATGTTCTACTCCTATTTTTGATTGCTTTCAAATGCACACTCCACCATCCTCTCTAATAACTACCACGATTCCGATCACTATCAATCCTCTACCACCACAGTTTTCTGTTGGAGTTTCACTTCCTCAGATTTTTGTTTCATTCTCAACTCCAATCTTTACAGATTCCACTGCAACAACATCAACCGTCACCAGTGCACCCAAAGTCCCTGTCACCAAATATGTTTTGAAGGTGGTTCACACTTTCGACATTAATGTTAACGTATTTGATATGGGGGCTAATGTCAATATGGTTGTCACTCTGGATCAAGACACTTCTACGACTTCATCATTCAGTGATGACGATCCATATATTATGTTTGGAGATGATCAACATAATTTTCAAGATTTTATTTTTTAGCCCTTTCACCATGAATCAAAATAGTGATGATGATGAAGCACCAATGACTAAAAGGCAATTTAAATAGTTAAATGAAAAGTTGGATTCTATTTTGGAGTCTTCCCAATCATTATCCAATTATGAGTTTATGATGAAGTCCCATAGAGCTACGGTTGAGATGCTTACGAAGGAGAATGAAAAAGTCCTTACTGAATCTACGAAGATTATCCATGTGTCAGAGAAAACTATTTTCAGAAACGACCGAAAAAGTCAAAAAATTGCATGATGAAGTAACAAAGTTCACGGTTGGCTTCTGAAGGTCGTCAGATGAAAATACCGAAGCGGTTAATAAGTTTATTGCAGGTCATGGCTCTACTGTACAAGTTGATAAAGAAGCTCTTTCTCTTGTCTGCTCTGAAACCAAGGTTGCTAATGACGAACTCACCTGCTTCTGTTGTGTCCAAGATTGAACAACTTCAGAAAGACCTTTCAATTGAGAACAATCTTATGGATAAACTGGCTTAGAAGATTGAGAAAGCAAAGACTATATCGGTCAAGCTGTAGTACACCAGCAAGCATCTTGATGATTGGGAATCAGAGAAGGTTGTGATTAAAAGTTGCGTTAAAAAAATTAACCAATATCTGCGAAGCCTGGTTGAGACTCATGATTCACTACTCACAGTCTCAGTACGACAAAATCTTGTAGACAAACTCAAACTAGTGTTTTCGATGCTTGATAGAATTAAGGGTGTTTTAGAACGTGATGCTCTTCCGAAACAAGGCAGAGATATGAAAGAACAACCCAAGTAAAAGATTGTTGATTCTACTGAAGAAACCGAGCAGAAACCAAAATCGAAAGATGAGAAGGATAATAAAGCTTCTACATCTAAAGGAAAAGAAAAGGTGATTGATGATGAAGAAGAAAAGGAAGAGTTGTCTGAGGGTGAAAAGCTTGTCAGGAAGAAGCATGATTCTGAACTTGATGATATTTTGAGAATTCATAAAGAATTAGAAGATCAAGAAATGGAGGCTAAAGCTGCAAAAGTCACCTTGGAAACTCAGAAGTCATTCTTCCCTCCGTGGACTCTGAAGAGGATTCAAAAGGAGGCGGTTGATGAACCGAGCACCAGTTGGTTCGAGCCTTTGGTATCGTTTGAGCTGAATAATACTGCTGACTCTCAACTCGACTTTTCGATCACTCCTAGGGCTTTTCTGTTTAGATGCTTTGAGAAGATTGAGAGAGCTCCAATTTCTAACAATGATGCAAATCAAATGCTCTTCTCTTTCTATCTTAAGTATGGAAAGCCTCAATTCAAAACATGGAGTTGGAAAAAGATTGTTGTTGTGAAGGTTTATGCTCCAGTTCCAACTGAAAACTTCATTAATATCAAATCCAAAGAGTTTCGAGGAACAATTCGTGTGGAAAATGATTTTACACTTGCTAATTTACCTTCATGAATCCATACGATTGGATTTCCTTGGTCCTGATTTTGTCCAAAGGGGAACAGAAGTACGAGCCGATCGTAGCTCATTTGAACAAAATGCTTATTTGTTACATTCAAGAGTTTCCAAAGATGGATGTGGAAATAGCAGTTGTGCTTAAAAAGAAGCTAATTCTGAAACCTGAGGAGGAATCATAGGATTTAAATAAGTTGAAGCTAGGCAAAATAAGAAAAGTCAATTGGAGCATGGTGTATCAAAGGAAGACTAATCAAAAAGTTCAGAGGTGTGTGTTCTTTTTGCTAGAAAAAAACTTACACTCAACGTCTGCTCTAAACTACATCATGGAATTAACCGAAGCTTGTAAATCGAACGATGCTACTTATCAGAAATGCTTCTTGGATATGATTAAGTGGTATATTGTTGTCTGAAACACCCTTCTGAATTTAATGCCAAAATTGTTCAAGGTGCAGAAAAGACAGCAGCAGTAGAAGAACTCCTTCCTTATTTGACACAAAGGGGGAGATTGTTGGGCTTATTTGTATTGTGTCAAATGTGTTTTGTATAGGTTTATATATTCGAGATGGGGCTATCCATTCTCATGTTTATGCTTATCGTCTAACCTATAAATATTGCATGCATATGTCTATTACGGTTAACACTTTGTAACCATACTTAACTCTTAAAGAAAAGTTCTCATTGAACTCTTCTAGGGTTATTATAATTAAGGCATTCGACACTTTTTTAATCAGTTTTCTTGTCATTTAGTTCACGTTATTTACTATAGAATCTATCGATCTTAGTTTTATTGTTCTACATAAATTGTGTAGATTGCTACAGTGAATTTATACAAAATTAATGATTTATAGTGCAAATTCACAATGTGAATTTGAACGGATAAAAAGAGTAAAAAAGAATTTTATCAAATTTGATATCAATGGAAAGAAGATAAAATGTTATTACTTTCTATATTTTTAGAATTTTTTTTGATAAATAATAAGATCTAAAACTTCAAAAAGTAATAGTTATTTTGTATAATAGTTTAAACTGGTTCTTTGTTGAACTTTTATATATATATATATATATATATATATATATATATATATATATATATATATATATATATATATATATATATATATATATGTGGTAGGAAAAAATATATATAAGTATTCATCAAGTACAAATCACATACAAATCCTTCGAACAGTTTGAGTATTTGGCAATGTTAGTCCATTTATCACATATTCGCTCAATTTATCCACTATTTGGCCTAGGGATGAAAGTGGGTACAAACCCGGACCGAATGGACCCGGACCTGGAAAATCTGAAACCGGTTAACGAGATTTTGTAAAACCGGAACCCGAACCGGTATATAGGAACCGGTTCCGGTTCGGTTCCTGGTAAAGTGGGTCTAAAACTGAAAAACCCAGAAACATCAAAGTGGGTAGGTTAGAACCGGATAAAGTGAGTTTAGAACAGGTAACCCAGAAAAACCAGATTTTTTAGTAATTACTTGCTACTTAGTGGGTTGAACTGTGAAAATTTTCATATTGATATCCCGACTTTGGAGGATTGTAACTCATTGAATATGAAACCAAAATTAACAAAATTATAGTTTAAAATCATGTACAAACTCTAAAATACACTCTGGAAAAAAAGCGCATGTCAATCCGAATTTAAACGAATGTGATATGCATGTGTTAACATTTTCACATAATACAAAGTACAAAAACAAATAGTTGAAAAGTTGAAATTTTCAGTTTTGATATCCCGACTTCGGAGGACTGTAAATCATTGAATGTTAAACCAAAAATGACAAAATTATAGTCTAAACTAATATACAAACTGTAAACTACAAGTTGGAAAAAATCACATGTCAATCCGACTTCAAACGAATTAGATATGCATGTTTTAAAACTTTCACCGAATAGAAAAATAACTGAAAAATTAAAAATTACAGCTTTGATATATCGACTTTGAGGGACTGTAAGTCAATGAATATAAAATAAAAAATGGCAAATTTATAATCTAAAATCATGTACAAACTCTAAACTACATGTTTGATAAACCCGTATGTCAATCGGAGTTAAAAGGAATAAGATATGCATCTTTTAAACGTTTCACAAAAAACCGATTCCAGCCCTAAAAGTGGTTCCAATTCCAAAAACAGGTTCTGGTTTTTAGACCTGGTTTACCCGGACCTGATGGACCCAAGTCCGGTTTACCCGAACCCGATGGACCCAAATCCGGATTACTCGGAACCCGAATAAAAGCCAATTTTTAAACCCAGAACCGGAACCGGTTCTATATATTCCGATTATAACGGTTTCGGTACCGGTACGATTTTCCGATTCTAAATTCCATCCCTTATGGCCTGGTAACTTATTCAAACCTTAAAGTTACCAATTTAATCCTCCGACTCTTTAATTTTCTAACAAAATGCCCCTAAAGTAATTCAAAGCAAGACAATGTTAGTTTGAGTTAAATATTGCTTTTAATCCCTCAATTTAACTTTTTATTAAAAGGTCAAGATTTATTTTTTCCGGATCACAAATATTTATTTATTATAATTATCATAGCTTTATTTATTTTTTTTCTTTTATTCATTTAACTAGTAATTAATAAAAAAAATTAAGTTACCCCGAGATTAGGATGTTACAAGAAGCCACACTCCTTTGAGATAATCTAGTAGGGTAAAAACTCTAATCTTCATCTAAGGGTTCCCTACCTTCTTCATATGTAATGGATTCATGCAAATTATTCGCCTACAACTCATGCTTAGGTTTCAATTCTTTGTTTCATATAGACATTAAAAATTAACATACAACCCAAGAAAATAATTGAAGTTACGATTCAAAATGCTTTTCATATACCATAAACTTTCTTTCAATACGTGTTAGGCATGTTCCCGTACAATTTACCAAAAAGAGGAAGTATGATATCGATATCTATATATATCTCCATTTTTGTTATTCACACCAACTCACCGACTTGTTTTGTTTTGGTCAATTCACTTGCTTTCCTCCTTGTTTTGTATTGAACCTAAAATACCAACATAACTTGATTATACACTTCATACATAATGACCAAATCTTAACTAGTACACATCTCTTTTCTCATTACGATCCTACAACTTATTGGTTAGAGAACATTAACCCTTTTCTTTCTTATACTCTAAATTTCACCATTTTGGGTTTTTAAAACTTCACCAACGACATAACTTGCAATATAGTCGCATATAACTTGTCATAATATGTTATAAGGATCCTGTCATATACTTCAACCCAACAAAATCAGCATTTCATTTTCTTGGTGAAAACATAATTAATTATGTTTCTACACATATAACATATATTTACTAGCCAATACATGGTAACAAAAATACTCCATAAATTGCTTTCACAAATATATTATCTTCAATGAGACCAACCAACTAATGAATTATTTCAATAAACACCCACCAACATTAACAATCGTGTACCAATGTTTAGGTCAACGTACTATGATGATTTTAATGATCTCGCGTGTATGATTGATTTATAATAGCTATTAATTGTATCTATAGTTATTTCTTATAGCGATAACCTTTGAAGAACATACATATTTCTATGATGACAGAGTTTTTATTATTTAACTTATTTTAAATGAAAATTTTAACAAATAGCTAAATATATATATAGTCCTTTTAGAACGTGTCAGTCTTTTAATACCACTAATTTTCCGACCCCACGATTACTTGTAACGATGGAAAATAATTTTTTTTGCATATATAACATTTTTTTTATGTCGACATACCAAAAAGATATTAATCACTTTTTGACAATAGTTTTTCGTTGTGAAGCCCAGATGGTAATTTGATTCGGTTGTTTACGAAGTGATTCAGTTCCGGCCCATATTTCAGCTTATCATTACCGGGCCCAATTTTATGTTTTGGTATTTCATTATTCGTTACATCAATAAAAGAATATATATATATATATATATATATATATATATATATATATATATATATATATATATATATATATATATATATATATATTTCTTCCTAATGCAAAAAATGGGGTTAATCAATAAAATCATAAAATAAGAGGTATAGACCATCATCAATTTCGTAAAACTATTTTAATTTTCGAAATTACTTTGGCTGAAACTATAAAAATGCATATCTTGTGGAGTCTAGTTGTTAAACAATGAAATTCGGTACAGGAGGTCTAGGCTTCTAGGGTTCAAACTGTAGCACACCCAACATATTAAAGCGAGCATGGGTCGGTTTGAATCAATTAGACCTAAAATCGAACAAAAAACCAACAACCTCAGTTTTCAAACTTTTAAAACCAAATGCAAGCTAAACTCATCGATTTGGTGTTTCGATTTTCGGTTTCCACTTGGGTTTACCCCGTTCATTTTCGATTTCATACACCAACCTCAATTGAATTTTTAACTCACTTCAAGTCTTTGTATATATACCTGGATTTGAAGTATGTTTTAATCATTAGATCAATGTAGGTCACAAAGTGAATATCAAATAAAGCATGAAAATAAAGAATTTATATAACAGATGAGAATTGTTGAGTTTCAGTGTCAGTAGCAATGTGGGACGGACTTATAAGCTGGAAAAATAAAGCAAAGGGTAAGTAAAGAGCGATAATTGAACATACGGCTTCAACTTAAACAACTAGCACCTTAACCAGGACTTGTGCGAGACATTATGAGGCACAATGAAAAATAAATTTAAAATTTAGGCCCTTTACAATTTAAATATCTATAAACAATTTGTTCTTGGTAACGGAGGACAACACCTCCGTGAAAAAATATTACTTACAAAGTAATTTTATTAATCTCTTTAATTATTGATATATAATTAAATAAAATGTCTGTTAATTTATAACAATGAAACAAAGTTTTTATCTACTTTTTGTATTACGTAGCTTCTTATAGATTTTTTTGTAAGGTAAATCATGGTTATGAAATCTATGTACGATCGTTAACTTTGTGGCTTTAGAATTATGTAGTTTTATCAATTTTTAATTTTATTGACTCGGTGGAACTTAATTGGGTCCAGAGGGGTCATGCCCCCTTTGCTTTTATATATATATATATATATATATATATATATATATATATATATATATATATATATATATATATATATATATATATATATATATATATATATATATATATATATATATATATATATATAGGGTTAGGTTCATTTGAGACCACCTATATTTTGTGAGACCGTGTGACACATTTTTTTATTTTTTATTTATTTTTATTTTATTTATTTTTATTTTTTTTAGTTAATTCATGTTCCGAAAATAATATTTAAAAAAAGAATTTTTTAATTTTTCCATTTATTTTGCATTTTAAAATTATTTTTAGAATATGTACAGTGTAATATTCTATTTAGAATATTTCACGTATTTTTCAAAAAAAAAATAGAATTTTTTTTTTATTTTTTTTAATTAATTCAAGTTCCGAAAATAATATTTAAAAAAAGAATTTTTAGATTTTTCCATTTATTTTGCATTTTAAAATTATTTTTTAGAATATGTTAGTGTAATATTCTATTTAGAATATTTCATGTATTTTTCAAAAAAAAAACGGAATTTTTTTTATTTTTTTTTATATTTTTTTTAGTTAATTCAAGTTCCGAAAATAATATTTAAAAAAAGAATTTTTGGATTTTTCCATTTATTTTGCATTTTAAAATTATTTTTAGATTTGGTCTCACGGTCTCACAAAATTAGAATGGTCTCAAATGAACCTGAACCTATATATATATATATATATATATATATATATATATATATATATATATATATATATATATATATATATATATATATATATAGTGTTGCAAAACTCGGCCTATTCGGCCAATTACTCGGAATCGGCCCTCCATCGAGGCGAGTAATGTCAACTCGGTCAAAAAACTCGGATTTAGTCAAAATCGGTAAAAAATCGGACAAACTCGATCAAACTCGGGCCTATTCGGTCATACTCGGCCAACTCGGTAAAAATCGGTCAAACTCGGTCAAATGGTCAAAATTGTCATAAAAAAAGAAAAAAAAATCAAGAATTTCAAGATTAATATCTATAATGCTCTATATGATTTATTATTTAACACAAACATGTGATTATTACTACATATATATCTTAAATTTTCAGTAATTATCAACGTAGTGAGACAATTATGTGTATTTCAGTCTTTATGTATTCACATTTATCTAATTTTGGTTATATATTTCAATCAAATTATGATTTTGATGTATATAATTTTCCAAAAAAAATATTTCTACATGAATTACCAAATCCGAGTACTTCCCGAGTACTCGCTACTCCCCAATCGGCCAAGCAGGTACCGAGTAGCGAGTTATACAACCTTATATATATATATATATATATATATATATATATATATATATATATATATATATACACACGTCTTTTTATTCTTTTGCATAATTTCTAGTCCCTTCAGTCTCCAGATTATAATATATCTATAGATATACAGTTCAAAAAAATTATTTTATTTAGTACTTAACTTCAAAAAAATAGAAAATCTATCATTATCTTGTTAGATATTATGATAATAGATAAGGTAAATAAAAAAGCAGTTAGCAAGAACTCTAAAAATGACCAAAATATCAAAACAAATACTAGTAAAAATGGGACACCAATTTATTAAGGAAACCAAAATTCTATAAGAAAACCTAAAAAATATTCAAATGTATAACTTATCATCTGGAAAAAAAAATCGTTGGAGTGTACGCCACCACCAGACTTTTCATTAGATAATATCATCACCGTCTCCGGAGTACACTATTTGTCTCTCATCTCCGTCGTTTGCTGCACAGCAAAACCGCCACTGATCTCCATGGTCAGTGTGCTTTTTACATCTCCTCTCACTCGTTCACCGATCAACAACAACAACTAGCATCTTTTGTGTCTTGTGAGCTCTTCGTCCCTCATCTCCATTATATTTGTAAATTGTTTCTCTTTTTCTCTTTCTATCATTTATCCTCACTTCTTTCTCTTACTATAGTAATAATGTAATATATTTTATATGATATAATGGCAGAAGTTGGAAATACCTTATAAGTTGTTAAAAGTACTTCAAAGACTTCAAAAAATGTTTTTTTGTTATTTATTAGTTCTTATTTAATTAAACAAGAGAATCCTATAAAATCTTATAAAAAATTTTGTTTGTTAAAAATATATAATCATCAAAATTCCAATTCCAATCATACACTACTAGATCCTTCTGTCCAACTTTTGTTAAAAATCTGATACCTAATAAGTTTCTTAAAATTCTTATATTGAATAGAAAACTTACAAAAATTCAAGTGGATATGTAGAATAACTTTGTTTATTTCAAATAATTTTTTAATACTTATTATTAGTGATTAATTTTGTTATATGGTAAAGTTTTAGTTTCAGCCCCTTCGATAATATTGTTTGTGTTCCGCCCTTGTATTGACTCTAACTAAATGATGCTAAAAGCAAGGTGTTTGAAAGAAATTAAGGTTCGGGAGCAAAGGTAGTTATCCAACTAAAAATAAAAAGACTTAAAACAACATTAAAATGGGGATTTACTATTTTGTTGGAATCACTCTTACCATCACTCTAACTTCTCTCCTCCTTGCCTTTTATCCACCAACCTACTGTCCTCTTCTGTTACCATCACCCATGGTATGTATATTACAACATAAAATTTTGAAGTTCAGAAAGACAGAGAAATCAATAATTCAATATTAAGAAGACTAACATTCAGAAATCCAAATTAAGCAAATGAAGTTCAAGAATCATCTTTAGCTTACCAGATTAAAATTTTATTTCGCCTCTAACTTGCGCATTTTCATAAAAAAATCGAATTTCACAAAAGAATAAAAAATTTCAAGAAGGTTAGACCTTACAGAGATTCACAATTAGATTATCAAAAATTAATTTCTTCTCTTACCCTCGATTCTAAAATATGGGAACTTCAAACTTCTGACCTATTGAGAAAGAAATCCAAATGAGTCATCGACTATGAAGTCAAGAAATCCAAGGAGAACTGGAGAAGCAATCAGACTCGCGGTTCTAAGTAATCATTCGATTCATTGATTCTCGATTCAAATTCTAGTAAAGCGGTGTGTTTTGGACGAATTCAAAAAATTATAAAAAGAAGGAGAAGAAATTGGATTTTTTTTGGAAAAGGTAAATGATATATATATATATATATATATATATATATATATATATATATATATATATATATATATATATATATAAGCACTTAGCAGGCAACTATGGTGGAAGGAGTACAAAATTAAACATAACTCAAACAAAACATAAAGAAAATTAGAAAAGAGTAAGAGGAGAACAACTCCATTCTGTCCAGCTACCACATCCTCTAGAACCTTTATGCTTACACCATAAATATGATAAGGTGATCACATTGTCTGCAATTTTTGTGGCTTTGACCATTGATTTATTGAAGATCACCTATGGAGTTAACAATTTGTTTTTTCTTGGAACAATTGCCCTACATGGTTGCAAGATCTAGGAACTCCATGATACAATTGAGTGCTTTATTATTTATTCAAATCCATTTAAAAATCCATTCTCGCACTGTCTTCGTGAACTCACAATTTACCAATAAGTGGTCAACAATTTCATTCTCATTTTCGCATTGGGGACAAAGAATTATTGACAAGAATGCCCTTGGTATGAAGTGTATCTGCCACTGGTATCCTCTTTAGATATGTTCGCCAAACCCAACAACGTATTTTTAAAGGGATAATATTTTACCAACATATCTGTTTCCCCCTAAATTGTATCATTTTGGAGTCGAGTAGGCCACACATTTTCTTCACTGAATAGCTGCCATCAATAGTCAACCTGAAGCAAAAGCCAAACTTTGATCTTGAAACATTCTCCAACTCAACAGCGATACATGTGTATAACTGTAATAATTCGTGAAGCGATTCCAGATCACCAAGCACATGTTTCCAACCCCACTTAAATCTTGCACGGGAGATACGATCCAAAACTGAACATCTTTTGACAGTTTCCATGGAGTACAACAAGGGGAATCTAACCTGGAAAGGAACTTCCCCACCCTATGTGTCCTTCCAAAACAGAACTGACGTAATCGGATTATGATTGATGTGTAATTCCTTTATATATTTTACTGCTTTAGCTATATTGTTCCAAACACCAGAAGATAGTTTCCTAGCAATGTAAGTAACTGGTTTGTCTATGAGATTATGAACACTGACTATCACCTTATTCCATAAATTGTTTCTGTCATTTTGGAGTTTCCACCACCATTTGGTAAGTAAAGCAATATTTTGAGCTTTAAAAGAGCCAACACCTAGGCCACCTTCTTTTATTGGAGCTGTAACGCTATCCATGTCAACCCAATGAATCTTATACTTGTCGTCACTTCCTCCCCAAAAGAATTTACGCCTTATCTTTTCAAGAGTGTCTATGATGCCTTGTGGGACCTTGAAAATAGACATGTAGTATGTAGGAAGGTTGTTTAAGACGGACTTGACCAAAGTGAGGCGCCCCCAAATGATAATACTTTTGCTTTCCATGAGGATAATCTTGAGCGAAATTTATCAACAATTGGAGCCCAATGCTTTTTAGGGCCATGTTAGCCCCCAGAAGGACCCCTAAATATGTAAATGGGAAGGAACCATTCCGACAACCAGGCACTTTAGCCAATCTTTGCAGTTCCTGGTTCGAAGTGTCAATGCCATATAAACTTGATTTAGAGAAATTTACTTTGAGCCTCGAGGAAATCTAGAAGCATTTGAGAATGTCGGACAAATTCTTAATGCTTGTAGGGTCCTACTCACCTAAGAAGATGGCATTGTCAGCATAGAATAGATGTAGGATTATAGGGCCATTATGTGGTAGCTTAATGCCTTTAAATAATGAAGTTTCTACAACAGTTTTGACAGCAACATTAAGTCCTGCCATTGCAAGAATAAACAAAAAGGGAGAGAGGAGATCCCCCTGACGAACCCCTCTCGAGATAGCAAATTCAGCTGAACCCCATTGACTAACACCGAAGTGTGACATCCCCAAAATCACGGCCAAAAAAGACTGGTTTCATTTATGATTTTAAAATAATTTCAGAGTAAATCCTTTTGATTTAAAAGAGTTGCGGAATTTGTTCCCAAAACAAAATATGATAAAATAAAGTTTATCAAAGCATTTCATCAAGAGATGAGATGCATTTTCATTATATAACAATATTCGGGATGTCATGTTCCGATAAACAGACCAAAAGCATAAACAACAAAAGATAGACCATACAACAGTAACATATAACAACAGGTCTAAAATCAAAACATCTTGATAAGTCATCCAACTTATGCCTCGCGCCACTACCTATAATACAATAAAACTGAGTGGGTCAGGCTTGGGAGCCTGGTGAGCATATAGGGTTTTCAACCCACAATAAATAATTGTACTTAATTTCATCAACCAACAATAACTCGATTACCCATTCCCGTTATCCTCACTTTACGTCCCTAAAACAACATCTATTACAAGGTACCTAATCTAGGATTTTCATCGGGACGGACATTACTGCAAGGGGTTCCTCAGCAATAGATTTCCTAAAGGAAACCATGAGGGGGATAGAGTACACCGGTGAACATATCGTTCACAACACCTACATGTTATGAACCTGCTAGCGTTCCACATGACTGTCTAGAAAAAGTCCGTGGTCGTCATTCATACTCCACTAGATGACTAGGTCAACAACAACAACATTGAGGCCTCTCATCAGTTTATCACACATCAACCATCTACCCAAGTTCTACCCCACATTTTGTAGATAACAATATACACATGCATACATATAAAACTTAAAAACTGATAAGATATTCATTTAATACTCGTTCCAAATATACATATTCATTCCAAGTAACAAGTAATATATATCTATATACACATATCTCGTATTCACTCGGAGATACTTTATATCTATGTGTTAAAAGAAAGGAATATACACTTACACAAAACATATACTTAATACATTCAAACAATACTTGTATTAAAATCGTGTTTATGAAAGGGACGATACACTCACTTGATCAGAAGATGATCGGACAACACTACGGCTCTAAAAGTAGTATTCTTTTGTAAATATGGAAGACCTTCACACACCGGGCTTCTCGCAGGCAGAGCTTCGGCTCGAAAACTCTTTTCTTCTCGGGATCTTCGGGTTTCGGGACTTGCTTCGGGTCTCGAGATGATATTGGGGCTTTGGGGGGTTAAAATAGGACTTAGAGAGGGTATCGGGAGTGGGAGAGTAAGGGAGGAGCAACCTAAATCGGCTGACCCTTGATTTCTATTTATAAGGTGAATTTTTTTGGTTCACGTCGTGAGTTTCTAATGCTTACGTCGTGGGGCTTGATCGTCATTGCATGCGTCACTCATCCACTTGGGTCTGCCAGCTTCGAAAGGGTCAAATCTCTGAGTTCACGTCGTGAACTCTGACACACTACCGAGTTTCGTGTCCCGAACTTCAGAATTTCATATTTTCGCATATGAGCTCCGTTTTCGACCTTCTTTATATGCACGCATAGGTGAGACTATGCTCTACAACTCTCGTTTAGACTCCGTTGGCTAATTTTGACTTTATTTTTAATTTATTTTTAATATATTATTTTTAGTAGGCCGGGACAGGAAAACTCCGTTAAAACTTATAACTTCTTCATCCGACGTCCGTTTTCATCTGTCTTTTTACCGTTAGACTACTATCTATGAGATCTTCAATTCTCATTTAGATTGTTTCGGCGAAAACTCGCTCGATCTCAAATTCGAACTTCGGGCTGTCTACTGCTAAGTCGAAATTTCGAAAAATCATAACTTCCTCATACGAAGTCAGATTTAGACGTTCTTTTTATGTACACTCTCGGTTTGACGTATTCTACGACTTTCGTTTAGATTAATAAGGCGCTATTTGTTTTTTGGAAAAAAAAACCTCTTCAAACCTCTTATTGATGCGCGACGCAGCACACGCGCAACACTTTTCATCTCGCAGCTGTTTGTTTTTTAGAAGTCTTCTGAGTCAAAAACCTCTGCACGTACTCTATTTGGCACAACACTTGTACTGCTTCTTCCAACCTTTTCCTCTTTTTTTATTGCTGAAATTTTGATTATATGTTAAAATTTTAGTTCACATTTTTTTCGTTTTTTTTTTGTTTATTCTTGTTGAATTTATTTTTTGTTTTTTTATATTCAATAATGATAATTTCTTGATGAAATATCATTATTTTTTACTAAAATATATTTATTTTTTTTTATTGAAATATCATTATTTTTGACTGAATTATCATTAATTTTTACCGAAATGTTATACATTATTAATTTTTACGTATTAAAAAGCTATTTTCGGTTTATAAAATTAGTTTATTTAGATTTTTAATATTTGCAGCAGTATGCAGATGTTAAAAAGAAAAAAAAAACAAACAAACACGCTTTTTATTAGAGTCTGCAGCCGTTTGGTCCACCTCTTCTACTGAAGAGGGTTGTAGAGGTGGTCCGCAGACTTCATGAATTTTTGCTTCAGAAAATCAAACAACACTTAAGGCTAGATATCACTCTATCTTAAATTCGTATTTCACGTCATTTAGTGTCGTGCCCCATCTGTTGCGAAACTTCGACATGTCATAACTTCTTCGTTATAACTTGAATTTCGACATTCTTTATATATTCGGAAACCTCGTCACGACCACTACGTCTTCATGTATCGATATCGGGCTTATCTAACATTTCATTTTGACGCTTATTTTTATACTTAATTCATTTAAGTCACACAATTAAGCACAAAACACATAATACTCAAATAATACATCTCTATTATTTCAAGACGGGTTACAATGGTTAACCTAGACTGTACCATCGCTATTAATGACAAGCCCAGAATTACGAGCGTTACACAAAGCCTGAGAGGAGCTACGACACCCCCTAATCCATCTCCTCCAAGTATAACCAAATCCAGTTTGTTTGATTATAGAGTCGAGATAGTTCCAATTGATGGAGTCGACTGCCTTGTCGAAATCAATTTTGATGAGGAATGATTTTCGTTTATTCTTTTTTGCCCAAGATTAGATCACATTTAGCATTAAGGGCCCATCAAGAATATTATTCCCTTCAATATATGCTGATTGTACCTCATCAACAACAGAACTGATGACAGATTTAAGGCGAGTGACAAGAATCTTGGCCACCACCTTATACATGCACCCAATCAGACTGATGGGGCGATAGTCTCCTAGAGTCATCGGGTCATTAACTTTAGGCACCAAAGTAATTAAGGAGGAATTACAACCATCACCCACTGATCTATAAGACTGGAAATTCCTGACAAAATTGAAAATATCTTCTTGTATGATATCCCACTTTGGCTATCAATATCTTGAATGTCAAACCATCAGGACTCGGGGCCTTATCTCCACCACAACACCAAATTTCATGCTTAATTTCCTCCATAGTGATAGGAGATTCAAGGAAGGCTTGCTGGGAAGACAAGAGTTTCTTGAACCGAGGATTGACCAACAAGGGCATGTTACACCAATTTCCTGAAACGTCAAGGAAAAGACCCTATGAATTTCCTGCTAGATCTTAGCAAGATTAGAAGAACATGCTCCATTAATTGGTAACCCATGAATCATATTCTTCCTATACTTTTTTTTATTAAGCCATGGAAGAATCAGGTATTCTCATCCCCATCTGCAATCTATTTTACTTTTGCCTTCTGATGTAGATCCAGTTTCTCAATCCTCTCCAGTTCAATTAGTTTAATTTTACACTCTTTCCATAAATCCCTTTCTAATTCTGTCAGCATACGAGTTTCCACAGTTCTTTCCAGTTCTATTAACTTGTTTTTTGTTTCAGCTAATATCCCACTGACCTTCATTGAGTGATTAGCCCTCCAGACTCGAATTGCATTTTTAGCACCCTTACTCTTGGCCTTAAGGAAGATATCTGGATTACCATACCCTTGAAAAGAATTCCAAAACTTATCAAAAGTATCATTGAACTTAGGTAGAAGCAATTAAGAGTTGAAGAATCTGAAAGGAGGAGAGCCAAAATTGGCACTGGAAGATGATAACAGAAGAGGGGAATGGTCAAAATGTTCTTTCGCGAGTGCAATGATAGTAGTCTGGGGCTATGTTTCCATAAATTGGCTGCAAACGAGAAATCTGTCAATTTTACTTAACTTAAGCCCATCATCACGAAGGTATGTGAATTTTCACCCACCCATGGAAAATTCTTTTAGAACAAATTCGTTGATGAAGCAATTGAAATCAGCAGAGGAATATTTACAGAAAAAGGAATTCATTTTGTCTTCCAGTTTACGTACAACATTGAAATTGCCAAAGATTACCTAGCAACTATTAATGCTATCTTTTAGTGTAAGTAATTCAGTCCATAATAATCTCTTTGCAAAGATGGATTGTGGCCCATAGACGTTGACCAACGTAGTCATACCAGGGAATCCATTCCAACGCCATGAGATCAACAACTAGTTCCTGGATCTAATCATTTTTTATTTAACAAATACCATCAGGTCCCAAATGCATAGTAACCCACCTGATTTACCTAGGGATGCAACCGCTTCAGAATCAAAATTTGGGTTACCCCAGCATCCAGGGATATCGATGATCTTGGGGTCAACAGTGTGGGTTTCTTGTATACCAATGAAATATACATTGTGAAGATTTTTAAGTTTGCGAATTCAATGAATCTTGTGGGATTCACTTACCCCCTGATTTTTAGACTTAAAATATTCATCGAGAACAGTTCTTGACACCCTCATCCCTAATGTTGCCATTAAGGATGTCCACCAGTTCAGTGTTTTCGCTATCCACAAGTTGAAATCCAATGGTGTTCCCGATTTTAATGAGGCTGGATAGATCATATGAATTGGAGCTTCAGTCAGAATTAGTAAAGAGATTGCTTGAACTAGGATTTGGGATTGTTTGGTTTAGATCGATATGGAGGGTGGAGGTAAATGGAGACTTGATCATTGAAGTGTCAGGAATCGAGGAATTAGGTGAGGATGGAAAGTCATGGGATAATCTTCAGGGCGTGATACGACTGTGATGAGGGGAGGGGCTGCATCTCGTAATTCTTCTTCGCTTAATAAACGAATCCCCAAATTTAAGTAATGGAGCCCCATCGTTGACCATAGATGGATTTTGGTGAGTTGGACATATGTGATTATGGGTTGAATTGAACCCTATGGAGGAATTAGGGGAAGGGGTTGTGGGCTTCAGACTCAAACCCGAACTTTACACCGGGTTAGGAGTAATGTTGTACGTGGTTGTGACAAGGGCTACATCATCATTCAAATTGAAGCACCTGTGTGGAGACTTGTGTTGGAGGTCTACATGTGCATTTACTCCCATAGACCCTTGAGACCCCTCACCTACGTCCGTTGAGTACTTCGTGTGATTCCTCATGATCTTCGTCGTTGTGTCCTCGGATGCATTCCGTTCACCGTCTATGTTCATGAGATCTTCATGTACTATTTCACCTTACTCTACATTTTCACCATTGTGGTTGCACCATGTTTCTGAGATTCCATCCTCTGAGATTTCATCAGAGCCAATATCAGATTCGCCAACCTCCGAGTCAACCTTGTTGAACGGAAAGGCATCACTTGGAGGGGATTTCGAGAATACAGTATTTTCAAACGGCTCCCAATTGGAAGAGTCATGTTCAATGACACCCAAGTTGTATGTTTTCCCATCGCACGTGTATTGCATCTATTCGTTAATGCTTTTCCAAGCATTAGTTAGGATAGTAACGAAACACACAGAGATGTCGGTGGAAAACCAGTAATGGTCGTCAGTTTCAAACACCCTACCAAATCTGCTGGCAATTGCACTGGTATTCTCAATGGAGCAGAGAAATATTGATAAATCGATTCCATCATTGGAACACTATGAAGGGTGACCAGTAAGATGGAAGAGGAAGGTGGAGCGGGGAGGTGGGTGGGCTTTCTGGCCGGTCACCGCGTCAGCAAAGGAGTGACCAGGTTTTAGGGATGTGGTCGGTATTTAAAGTCGATTTGATGAGTCTGATTGTCTTTTCTTACCAGCACCGGTGGGCATTTCTTTTAATTCTCATACCTCGCAACATTCACCTTGATGATTTAGTGACCACATTCACTTTATTGAGAGCTCTGACATAGCTTCCACATCGTCAACACCTTCGTATCTAATGAAAACAAATTATGACCCGCCTTTGTCCTTCCGACCTAGGATATATACATCTGTAAGCTTTCCCAGTCTTTGAACCGCCGTCGTCAGCATCTGCACAGTGATATCAGGTTGTGGTAATGTAGCATAGAAAGTAGTGACCGCCTTGCTTGCTGGAACAATGTGTCGTTTCCGCCTGACCTTCGTCCAACCATTCTCAATTGGGTCACGACTGTCGGATTCCCTCGGTAGCATTTTAGTGGTTTACTCTCTAAAAATATTTAATTCTAGGTAACAAAATGCTTAGAAAAATATGATAAGGAATATAAGCGGTTTTTCCATAGAAGAAATCGGATTTCACTTGAAATCTTGAATAAGAAATAGAAGAATGATAAATCATTGCTTCTAGAAAAGACGTCGTTTGGAAAATCCATACGAAAGATTTACGATACCTTGGAAGTTGGATGCAAGCTAAGTCTCGCTTCCTCCCGTTCCATCTTTTGGACCGGTGTTTATTGTTAGAGTATTGGGCTTTGTAGAACTAGTCCAACATGATATATATATATATATATATATATATATATATATATATATATATATATATATATATATATATATATATATATATATATATATATATATATATATATATAACAAGCATAAAATGGGGACGATGGCATTTAGGGGCCTGAAGCCGTCACCCAGCTTTGCTCAGGCTGACAAGACGGCCCTGGCCTTAAATACCAGACTAGGAATTTGTTTTATATATATATATATATATATATATATATATATATATATATATATATATATATATATATATATATATATATATATATATATATATATATATATATATATATATATATATATATATATATAGGTTGAATTTGTTTGGAAAAATAAATATAATATATGCCATGTTTTAAACTTGAGACGTTGGCTTTAAAGAGTCAACACGCTAACCACATGAACCAGATTTGTTATTAATTCGCAAATCATATTTACATTATGTATAAATATATATTTTTTTAACCATTATATATAATCGTTTCAGCTCGGTTTTTTTCGGTTTTATCTAATCCAAAAATCGAACTCAAACCGAAATTTTCGGTTGTTGAAAAACTTAAACTTGAACCGCAGGTTTATGCTTCGGTTTCAGTTTTTTTGGTTTTCGGTTTTCTGGTTTGGTTTTGCTCATCCCTACAAAATATTGTTAGTGTTTTGTGATTAATCTTCCACGTGGGCTTTAGTATGAGTTTATGTGGGTCATTCAGAGGGTGAAATATATCATTTTCACTATAATAATGTCTTATTTATTTGCTAATTATTTGTAAAATAATAGGTATTTTTGAAAATAATTAACTTTTCCTAGAATTATCAAAAAATTAATTTTGCAAAACCCAATTTTATAAACTAGATAGTTACTTTGTAAGATTTTTCCAATGTGTTCACTTTAATATTTTAAATCCGAAAATCTTGTGAAAGTGGGCTTAGTGCCTGAACCCATTAAATGGTGGGCCAATTTAGATGGCACCTTGACATTAGTATTAAAGTTCCTTGGATAGAATGGGTCACACTGGGGTACGTTATTACATAATACATATCACTTCAACCTTTTGTTGTTGTGGATATTTAATGAAATGGCATGCTCATCACCAACGACTAGAGTATACTTGTACCAACTGACACACTTACCTTTCTATACAGAAATTGTCAGGCGACCATTGTAATAATATTTAATGGTTGATATGGATTTAACAACGTACAAGCAAGCAACTTAAAGTGCACGATAAAGATCGTTCGATTATAAGGTTTGGATTTATATAAGCTGTTAAAATGAGAGTTCCGCCCATAACATCAAATTTGTAATGCTTAGTTTCATGGAATGAATGTCCACTTGGTAGGACGGGTTTCTGTTGTAAGCCGATTTGAGAGGGCAAGTCTCCAAGGACTAAAGACAGGAAGAGACAGCAATTTTCTGCATTTTTTCATAACCTCAAAAGCAAACTACAAAATACTTAAATAATCAAGAAAGCAAGTGAAAGTAAAGGAAAACTAAGTGGTTGTGGACCTTATGAAGCTAACATGTGAGCTAAACTTAAGCAGCAAGAACTGAAAATACTAATTCTATTGGAGACTAGTTCCCTGATTTGACTTCTTGTTCTTTACTTTGTTAGTCCAAGAACCTGACAGGCTTAAGGGTCACAAGTTTGGCCCTGGTTGGTTCTCTTGTTTGACTGATATGAGATGGGCTCGTATCAATTTCCCCGTCCTTAGCATTGAGCTCGTCCTCGAGCGATGTTGCGATGTTGTTGAAACAGAATTCTAGAAAGCGAAGGCGCAACTCCTCAAATGATTTCCATGTTGTTTCTGTCATGTCGGTATTGTCCCACTCAACAAGGACTTGTTTATCTTGTCCTACCGCGTGATGTTTGAGAAGCTCTTTAGGCGTGCCTTGGCCACTTGCTGGTAAATCTGCAGGTGGTAGCGAAATTGGAGTGGTTTGGCTGTGAGCTTCGCGTAGGAGGGAAACGTGGAAGACGGGGTGTATGTGGGCTTATGGCGGTAGTTGGAGACGCTATGCAACCATGCCGACTCGATCTGTAATCTTGAAAGGGCCGAAGAATCTTTTTGTTAGCTTCTTTGTTTCTCAAGAATGGATTATTTTTGACGATAGTCCTGTAGGAGGAGGTAGACCATGTCGCCACTTGAAATTCTTTGTCAAGGCGATGTGAATTTCCCAAGGCGGTGATGCATTGTTGTGCTCGACAGAGATTGTCTTTGAGTATAGTATGCAATCTTTGGTGTTCTTTGAGTGTTGCGTCAATGGTGGTGGTAGTAGTGGTTCCTGGTTGGTAACGATGTAAGTCTGGTACCGGTGTTTCGTAAAAGGCCTGGAATGGTGTCATGTTGATTGCATTGTAGTGGGAAGAATTATACTAGAACTCTTCTAAATATAGGAACTTGGACTAGTTTCTTGGATCGTCACTAGCAAATGAACGCATATAGTTTTGGAAACAATGGTTGAATACCTCAGTTTGTCCATCTGTTTGCGGGTGGTAGGTTGTCGAATATCAGAATTGTGTGCCTATTTGTTTGAAGATTTCTTTCCAGAAGGTACTAAGAAAAAAGGGGTCAAGGTCTGATACAATGCTCATGGGGATTCCATGCAGACGGTAGATGCTGCTAAGGAATAGGTTAGCTAACGTGATTGCACCAAATGTTGTGGGGAGGCCGATAAAGTGTGCAGCTTTGGAGAAACGGTCCACTACGACCCTGATAGTTATCTTCCTTGCAGACAAGGTAAGTGTGTGATAAAATCCATAGATATATCTTTCCATGCTAAAGATGGAATTAGGAGAGGCTGCAATAAACCATAAGGTTTATGATTTAGTGACTTGATTTTTTTGACACACAACACATTCACGGATGAAGTTAGTGACATCAGCCTTCAATTTGGACCAGAGGAAGGTGGCGGAAATGCACTTGATGGTGGGTAGGATACCAGAATGGCCACCTAGAGGACTAGAATGGTATTCGTGAAGGAGCGTGGTGCGTATGGTTGGCTGATCTGGTATGTATAAGCGATGAGAATGGTAAAGCAGATCATCGTAAATGTAAAGGTCGTTTAACCCTGTGGTTTTGGTAAGGAGTGTTTGCATTGCAACTTTTCCATTGGTGGTAGTGTAGAATGATCGAAGATCAGTGAGCCATCCCGGTTTTGGAGTAGATAGGGCAATTAGTTGTGGCTGATTAATTATGCTCAGGGCGTCGGCAACGATATTCTCCTTCCCTGGCTTATAAATGATCTTGAAATCATAACCCAATAACTTGGTGGCCCATTTGTATTGCTCGGGGGTATGTAACACTTGTGTTAATAGATGATTAAGATTTTTTTTGATTAGTGAAAATGCGGAATCTATGACTGATCAGGTATCGGCGCTATTTCTTGACCGACTCGGTAATAGCAAAGAGTTCTTGGACATAGGAAAAGGCATAACCGTTTGCTGAAAAATGGAATCGGTCGATCATGCTGGGATAGTACAAAACCTATGGTGATGTTGGATGCGTCTGTTGTGACCTTAAAGGATTTGGTGAAATACGGTAATGTGAGAGTTTCCAGCTTGGTCATGGCAGTTTTTAGTTGTTCGGAAGGATGTGCAGCTTCGGTGTCCATTCAAACATGCTTTTCCGGAGAATATTGGTGAGACCTGCAGCTATGGTGGCATATTGTGGAACAAAGCACCTGTAGTATCCTGTAAGACCTAAAAAGCCACGCAAGTCAGTCAAGTTTGTTGGTGTTGGCCACTGTTGAATCGTTGATATCTTGTCTAGCTCGGCTTGGACTCCTCCAAATGAGATTACATGCACAGGTAATTTATTGTGTCAACTGCAAACGAACATTTGGACATCTTGGAATGGAATTGGTGTTGAGATAACTTCTAGAAAACTTGTGACAAGTGCTGATAATGGAGGTCGATAGATGGGCTACAAAGCAATATGTCATCAAAAAAACGAGCACATATTCATGTAGGACATCCTGAAAGAGCTCATTGACGGTTGCTTGGAATAAAGAAGGTGCATTTGAAAGACTAAAGGGCATTGCAATAAATTCATAATGTCCATCGACCGTTCGAAAGGCTGTTTTATGTGTGTCATATGGATTCACGTAGATTTGGTGATAACCTGCTCTTAAGTCATTTTTTGAGAAGATGGTGGCCCCATGGAGTTCATCGAGGATCTTGTCTACCGTGGGAATAGGAAAGTGATCCTTAACTGTGATTGCATTTAAGCCTCTGTAATCGACACATAATCTCCATGTGCCATCTTTTTTACGGACCAAGATGACCGGTGATGAGTAAGGGCTTGTGGTTGTTTTGATAATCCCTTCCTATAACATTTTGTTGATGAGGTTGTCATAATTTTTTTTTGTAGTAAGGGTAGCGATATGGTTTAATGTTGACTGGGGTGGATGAGGGTAGAGTGGGAATATAGTGATCTTGATGTCGATGTGGGAGTAGGGAGGTGGGGACTTTGAAGATGTGATGGTATAGGTGGAGAAGGTTTGCAATGGTAAGGTTAGGGTGTGGTATTTGTGAAATGTTTATGGCAGGGGAATGGGGTTCAAAGTGGAAGTGTAGGGTATGTAGTGATGCGATGTTGTTTTTTTGAATAAGGGTTTGGACGTTTGTGGGTGAAGCAGCACTTGATATGGGCTCACCTTTGAGAGTTATTGCTGTAGGCCCAACATTGAATGTAAGTTATGGGATGGAAAATTCTGCAAGAATGGGGCCCAAAGTGCTAAGCCAAGCGACCCCTAAAATGACGTCTTCTCCTTTGGCGGCCAATACCAAAAATTGAACGGTGAACTTGGTTTTTTGAAGGTGTATGTCGACTGCTGAACAAAATCCACTATAATGGAGGTAGTCTCCGCTTTCGACCATCATGGAAAAAGAGGGTATTTCCTCCTGGGGAAGGTGGAGATGAGACACAATACGAGGTTGTATTATGCTATGAATGCTCCCTGAATCCACTAAAAACTTTTACTAGCTGATTGTTGATATACCATATGTCCCGTAACGCTTGTAGGGAAGCTAATCCATACAAAGCCGTTGTGGATATTGAAAAAAATTCACCGGTTGTTGTGGTTATCGTACATGTGCCATCTTCTGCTTCAAAAACTGGTAATTCTGTGACCGGGTCTTCCTCATTATCTACTATCATCAAGAACCGGTGAGGACTACATTGTGACATCCCCAAAATCACGGCCAGAAAAGACCGATTTTGTTTATGCTTTATAAAAATCAGAGTACTTCATTTTATAAAAAGGTTGCGGAATTTGTTCCCAGAAAAACATGGTAAATACGTTATTAAAACATTTTCGAAGAAACGTATTTATTTCATTTTAAAACGTTTGGGATGTCATCGTTAATACAGGAACATAAGCATAAACAGAACTTACAATTATTCACACTAGTGGTCTACATCTCTTTAAATCTCTCAGTGTAATGTCACTTCATATCAACACCTGTGATATAAATAAACTGAGTGGGTCAGGTTGGGAAACCTGGTGAGCACATAGGGATTTCAATCCCACAATGTTATACCATATATATAGTTTAAAATTCACAAAATATACAATTTCACCATACATATATATAAACAACTCTTATCCCACCCCGTCGATCCTCGCAACGAGGCTATCCATACTCTCGGACCTAAGATTAGTCGTTTTACCTACTCCATACTCTCGGATCAGAAATGAACGAATTTACCAAATCCATACTCTCGGACTAGGGACGAATGACTAATCCATACTCTCGGATTAAAGATGAATGATTATGCCTAATCCATACTCTCGAACTAGGGACAATAGCTAATCCATACTCTCGGATTAACGACGAATGATTATGCCTAATCCATATTCTCGGACTAGGGACAATGACTATGTCTAATCCATACTCCCGGATAAGTGACATATACTAACTTCTATTCTCTGAGTTTAACTCACTTGTACTCGTAAGAATATACTACCCAATATTCCTCATATTTAATTTAGGTCTACTCTTTATCCTAAATTATCAAATATAATCAGGTATGTTCTTTAACACGAATTTCAAGAAACATCAATTAACTCGCACATAAACATATAATTAATACTTCAATCAATACTTGTATTAAAATCATGTTCATGAAAGGGACTATGCACTCACCTGAGAAGGTGGTGACTCGGTACTCGGACAGCGCTTCGTTTACTTTAAAATAATTTCCTTCGACGAAACCTAGTATTATCACCAATAGATTTTAGTCTATTATTCGCCGAGACTAATTAATAGTCTAGCTATTATTACTATTATATAAGCGTTAAAAAAAATACTTATATAACCCATAATAATAGCCCATGTATTTATTATATGTTCTTAATAACGTTCATATAATTAAATAAAAACTATATTAAAAATAGCGTAGACGTAGCTCACTTACAGCGGGTTTTATAGAAAACCAGGCTTTGCTTGGAGCAGCGTTTCCGAGCCGAAAAGCTCTTCTTCTCGGAGCCGTCGAGCACTCCGGGGCTTCCGCCTCGTGCTAGGGAGGTTCCCTAGGCTTTTCGGGGGATTTCGGGGCTAGAGAGAGGTTCTAGAGAGAGAGTAAAGAGAAGAAAGAATGGGAAAGGTGTGAAGAAAATGAGGGTGGGAGAGGTGGTATTTATAGGGTGAAAATGACTGAACTTGGTGCCACATGTCACCATCTAGTGGCAAGACTTGGGGAGAAAGCAATGGTCAAGATTGTGCCACATCACCCATTTTCGCACAACACACTTCCGACTTCTAAAATCCGTAACTTTCACATACGACCTCCGTTTTTGACGTTCTTTATATCCACGCGTAGGTAAAAATAATATCTACAACTTTCATTTTGACTCCGTCGGCTAATTCTCGACCGATCTTAAATTTAACAGTACGAGGCGTTTAGACTGTTAAATGACCACGAAGAATTCGTAACTCCTTCATACGGACTCCGTTTTTGTCTGTCTTTTTACCGTTGAGTTCCTATTAATGAGATCTTCAACTCTCATTTATTTCACGTAAGCCAAAAACCGCTCGAACTAAAATTTGAGTTTCGGGCTGTACACTGCTAAGCCGAATCTTAGAAAAATCATAACTTCCTCATACGAAGTCAGATTTGGGCGTTCTTTTTATCAACGCTCTTAGTTTAACATATTCTACGACTTTTGTTTAGATTGCTAAGGCTAAAAAGTCTTCTATCGTAAATTCACTATTTACGTCTTCCGGTGCCGTGCCGGTTTTGCCGTAAAACTTCGGCGGGCCATAACTTCTTCGTTATAACTCGGATTCCGGCGTTCTTTATATGTACGGAAACCTTGTGACATAATCTAAAACTTGGTTAAGACTATTCATTCTAAATAATATTTTGTCGAAAAGTCATGTTTGACCCCTATTGCCTCTAAATTGACTAGCCCGGATCTGCGGGCGTTACATACATTTATCACTAGGGTTGTATTTGGTGGGGCACCGGAAGCATATCCCTTCGACTTTTCATTTTCGGAGAGCATCTGGTGACAGGCATGTGTGAAGGGAAGGGTAGCTTATGGTGATGGAGTGGGAAGATGGGGTACTAGTCGGTTTTGATGGTGGTGATCAGGTTTGTGGTAGCGGTAATAGCAACAAAGGGTGAGAATGATCTGAGAGATGTATAACGAGGTCTACTGTTGGCTATTTTTGTTGGGCTTTATACATAGCAAACAATCCTATGTGTGCATGCAACCCTAAATTGAGGATCTATGTTTTCACTATTAGACATACAAGCATTGAACACAAAAACTAGAAACCCTAGGAGGCACATTTAATTTTCGAAATTAACATATAATTAGGGTTAGGATACATACCGTTATTGTTATATTGTAATAATAATCAAATCCTTGAAGATCTTAAACTTTGGTAGCAAGAGCCACAAGTGTCGTGCCTCTAATGGCTCACAAACAAACCTAGCAACCAAGGAATACTATATATATATATATATATATATATATATATATATATATATATATATATATATATATATATATATATATATATATATAGAGAGAGAGAGAGAGAGAGAGAAGGGAAGTGAAAATTCGTTTCTAAGCCTTTCTTGGAGTGCATGAGACGAAATCCAACCCTATAGGGGTTTATATAGGTGATAAGGAAGGTTTAGGATAAGGCATGTGTATCTTAGATAACCCTAATCGCTTAACTTCGTCCCTAAGGCTTCCAAGGCACCCTTAGAGCCCAAGGAAACCCTAGGACACGCTATATTTCGTTCCCCACCTCTAAGGGAGGTTCTAGAATGCTTCAATACTCAACTTTTTAACATTGTCACCTTTAGTCCCTACAATTTCAATTAATTCCTTTAATCCTAAAATTAATTCCAAATTAATTTCTGATTAAATTTTAATTAAACAATATGATTTTTAATTAATATATTATATACATAATACACTAATAAATCCTTCGTCTTGATTTAAAATTAATTTATTAACCAAGTAATAAATTAATAAATCATTCTTCTCTTTCCATCAATTATCCTATTCAATTGTCAGGTTTGAAGGCAACCCAAAAGAACATTGCTACTATCAATTCAAGTACATACCAATTATAGTTATGGGCTTAGACAGCTAATCTAATATTCTCCTACTTGGATAAGTCTAATAATTATAGTTGCAAGTATCACTTCAAAAATTGATTAACAAATTTTAGCTACCAAAAGCCGCTGTCAAACTCTGACCTAGTCAGTGACGTGTCTTTAGATAAGGGATCAAATATTCCTCCGTTCTACAAGATATTGTATGAACATAAGACAAGGATTATAATCAATCTCTTTCCAACAGATGTTTCCAAATTTCCGATTAAGACGACTAACAATAGACTTCGGTTGAACACGTCAACTTAGTCCAGGATGGCCAAGCGCTTATGGTGTCATCACTAAATCATCGAGGGCCCCACAGATATAGCTTTTATCCACTTTGGATAAAGGGAACGGATAAACTTTGACTCATATGCTTGCTCTATTTACTCATCAAATCACACACAAAAATATGTTTTATAACACCAAGTTACTGGTGCGTTTACATATTATCAATTTGCAAACGACTTGTAAACTGTAACTATATGTCTCTGTTTCAAGAATATAAGATATTATCGTCTCACAATCACTCGTGATAAAATTCATGAAGTGATTCACGTGAGTGTGGGTTTAATGCAATATTCAAAGCTTATTTCAGGATCACTCATGAACGTTGCAGCAAACTTTTGCTACGTCTAGACGCTTCAGACAATCTATAAGCCAATTCATGACAGTCTAGCCTCATACATACTTCCAATGTATGATCGACTGTGGATGTTTGAATAATCTTATTATTCGGGAAGTCAAAACATGAGAAGTGAAACACAAGAATAGTTGAATCCAATATGGCCTCAAAATTTGTGAGTATAAATAAAACACCTTTATTTAATCACCATATTGATTTGTGACAACCCAGAACTTTGTCATTGTACATCTAGTCAATTCAATCAATGTTAAACTTGTTTTGTTAACTTCTAGCACTGTTTAAGGGTTCATTTAAGTGTTCTAAGCTTGGGTACAGTCAAGGTTGAGGTTAGGAATGAGTCAGCAAGGCGTATAGTAGCAAAATCGGGCCATACACTCCTTTGGGAGGAGTGTATGGCCGTACACATGGGTGTGCGGCTGTACACCCACCTCCTGGAAGCACACCCACTCTTATATAAAGGGTAGACCCTTTTCCTTTCATTCCTTTCACCGCTTGGCTGCATACTACACCATTCTCCCAGGCTTCTTCAACTGTGAACCCTCCAAAGCTTCAAGAACATGAGTAATTCATCCTTTAACTTGATATCCATGAAAGACCACTCTATCTAAGCCGTAAGTGTGCAATATTCATCATGTTCTTTATGTTTGGAAGTAAGTGCAGCCGTACACCCCCTTTAAGGTGGCCGCACACTCTTAAAACACCCTCTAATGTGATAGTTTGACTTCCATACTCGAGATAGACATGACCCTAGCCTTATTGTACCTTGGAATTGACATTTTGGACATCTTCATGTGGGGTGTACGACCTCACACACCTGTGTACGACCGCACAGACCCTTGTACGGTAGCACACTCCTTGTGTGCAGTAGCACACTCCCGTGTGCGGCCACACACACCCCCTAGGACCACAAACCCATTTCTAAGACCCTAAACTTGTACTACAACTAAGTATAGACCTAGAGCACTTAATGGATGCAAGTATGGACCTTCAAAACACGTCAAATGCACCTTTCCATCATGAGTGTACGGCTGCACACCCTTGGGCCGCACACTCATGGCCGCACACACCTTTATGGTGGCCATACACCTCCCTCATGCAATCCCTTAAGGTCTTAGGACTTAGTTTAAGTAGTACCTAGTTCTTAGAGTGGTTCTCCATCAAATTTAGTAGGGAAATACCTTCATTTGATATGCCTCCAACAAACTGAAGTCTAATGATATTCCTCCATTTGATATGACTTAGTTTAAGTAGTACCTAGTTCTTAGAGTGGAACAACCACTACCAACAAACTGAAGTCTAATGATATGCCTCCATAGCTGCTCCAACACAGAGTGGGATCAGTTGGTCTTTAGAACACAGTCAAATTTGTCGACCTTCGTCATCCTTTCAAGGTACTCTCTCCCATGAGATATCCTGCTTATCACAAACATAAGATGAAGAAATGTTAGAATCATTAGACGATTTGGGAGATTGAACCTTTGGTACCCATTTGTAGTTGGGTTTAAACCATTTCTTATTCAATTGGATGGGTGCCTCGGCACTTGATTTTGAACTTGAAGCCTATCTTCGAGATGAATTTGATTTAAATGATCTTGGTTTCACTAGAGCACCTCTTGGATTGGACTTCTTGGCAGACATTTCCTTCTTGTTCTTAGGAGTTGGATTCTTGGCCTTAGGAGTTGAATTCTCGTCCTACATGGCATTCCATTCGCCATTGTTTGAACGTGGACTCGAAGGGGTTCTTTTGAATTATCTCCTTCTTGGTGATTTCTGCCACCCTTGTGCATAGTAGGGAACATATGCACGATTAGGAAAATTTCTGGCAATGTGTCTAGTTGTTCCACAGTGAAAACATGTCTTTTTCTTCACGTAGGAATTGTTTCTTCCTGCCCCTGGTAGCATGCCCTTTCCTTGTCTCTGATTGTTCCCACAAGCACACTTGCAACAAGCACTTAGTTTAGCTTGTTTTGGTGGCTTGTATTTACCAATAGTAGGTTGATTAGAAGCAACAGATTCAGAGTACAAGAAGTCATTTGTTTGTTCAATAGTGTTCTTCTTGTTCTCAACTTCCACTACTTTACCTACATAAGAAGTAGAATCATCAAAAACTTTCACCTGAATATTCTCAGTTGTCCCAGATTGTTCAGTCTTAACTGATGCTGGCACATGGATTTGGCCATACTGAGCAGGAATTTCTTCATTATTGGTCTCAAGGGGTGGGTTATAGTTTTCATTAAAAGGAGGTGGAACACTACTATACCCTAGACCCTTGCTTTGATTATCTTTGAAATTTAGTTGTTTTTCAATCATGGATGCAACTACCTCACTTGACACATCAAATTTCTTAAATGTGAATTCAACATCATTATATTTAGATTTCAATGCATCAAGTTCGACAATTAATTCGGCAAGTTGTCTCTTAACATAGTCATAGTTTTCACATTTGTTGCTATGTTCCTCTTGAAGTTTTCGAAAATACCTAGTTTTGGCCTCTAGTTGTGTTTTTAAGGGTTTTTGGGCCTTCCTAAGAGTATGTCCTTCATATTTAAGGTCCTCATTTTCCTTTTTTAGTAAATCATTTTGTTCATGAAGAAATTTAATTGTAGCTTCACAAGATTCGGAACATGAAACTTCATTGATCGGGATGTTAAAGGAACTCATTTTTTTCTTTTAAATTGTCCTTTGACTTAAAACCTAAAAACTCGACCTTAAAAGTCAAACTTAAAAGTCAAATTTAAAAAAGTCAAACTTAAAAGTCAAACCGAAAAGCTAAAAGTAAAATTTTGAAGGTTAAACGAGAAAGTCAAAGTTTAAAGTCAAAGTTAAATTTTAAGGTCAAAAGTCAAAAATAATAGTCAAAACTTAAAAACCAAAGTTTTGGGTTGAAAATGGAATTTTGAAAAACCAAAATATAGACCGATCAATTGTCTAGATTCCTCAATAATCTCAATGTCTACATCAAGATCTATCAAGTAAGGAATAACCAGGTAGGATCATACCGGAGGTAGGGTCCATTCGGTATATGAAGTATAGTATTCGGAAATTGCACTTTAAACGCCTCACTAAATCCGGCCTATACATCACTCCCCTAAGTAGAACAATAAGTATAATGACTTGGAATCACTGATAAATCTTATTTATAGGTACGTAATAACGACTATGACTATAATTACAAGTTACACTTAAATAAAATAGGTGTTGCTTAACTTACATTAATTTTAGCAAAAACAAGAAAATTGTACAGACAGAATATTGATCTGAAATCTCCTTATCTCAAGAGCTCCAGGGCCTCGCTAAAGTAATCAGAAACTAGAAAGTAGTTGCGCTAGGGGCAGAAAAGGTTTTCCAGAGGATTTGGGGGAATTGGTGGGGAGAATGAGCTAAGAAACGTATGTACATACATGGGATTTTTTTTAAGGCGCTTCATGCGATTGGTCGGTGCATGTCACGCACTTGGTTGGATATGGTGACGTGGCTCCATGCAAAAAGTGACACCTATCGCCATTCTGGTGGTGTGTCATGCCTCTTGTCTGTGCGCGCGACTACACACAGGAAATTCTGATTTCTTTAAAAATCCATATCTTCTTCATATGAGCTCCGTTTTTTATGTTTTTTTTTATATCCACACATAGATATTGATGAGATCTAAAACGTTCATTTATACCCCGTCGGCTAATTTTGACTTTATTTTTTTAATATTATTTTTAACATGTTTAAATTGTTAATGTACGTTAAAAGTTCATACCTCTCTCGTCACGTCCATTCTTGACTACCTTTATATTGATGTATATTTATTGAATAGATATTTAATTATCATTTAGATTGTTTTTCCTAACAATCGGCCAATCTTAATTCGGTTTCTGACTGCTACATTGAAACTTCGAAAAATCATAACTTACTCTAACGAAGTCAAATTTAACATTCTCTATATGCACGCTCTCGGTTTTACGATTAGTATGACTTTAATTTAGATCACTTAGGCTAAAAATTTTATCAAAATTTCACTCTTTACAATACGCAGAGTCATGCCGGTTTAATCACGAAACTTTGAAGAAGCACAACTTCTTCATACTAAGTCAGATTTCAAAATTCTTTATATGTACGGAATCCTAGTTACATATACAATAACAAAGGTAAGGATGGAAATGAACAAAATAGCTCAACTACTTAGAGACTTAGTAACCTTGTGACTTTCCCTGATCCAAGTGCACGTCCTATACTTCGGGTAGTATAGTCCTCGTAACCTTCCACACCTACTCATACTCTTCCTAAGTATTGTCTCGCAGTTAGCATATAAGCAAGCCACACTAAAACTTAACATACTGAATAACGTAATTTAAAAACTTATATTTCTATTTAGATGATTAAATTGTTATTCAAACTTATTATGTCATTTACATTACGACTTATAATCTTTCTGTAACACCCATAATCAGATGGCCCAAGAAAGGAAAGGAAAACCATAAGTCAAAGGGGGTCAACTCGTCAAGTCCAGGGTGGAACTCGACGAGTTCGAGCGGGATCCGGGTCGAAGAGTAAGTGACCGACTCGACGAGTTGGAGAATGGACTCGGCGAGTCCGTTCTGGATTGGGAAACCCTAAGTCCGGGGTGTTGTGCACTATATAAACATCTCATTCTCTCCTTTAGGGTTCTCTATAGCCTCTCTTATCCAGAACACGAAACCCTAAGCCTCCATTTTAGCACATTCAAGCTTTCTTGCCATTTTTGGTGATTTGAAGGAAGAAGGAGGAAGGGAACCTTTGGCGATTCAAGGATTGGCTTTAGATCGAGAATTGGTGGGACTTTTTAGAGCATTAGGAGGTAAGAAGTCGTTACCTTCACTCTTTTGCATAAAGTGTTACCTTTGTTATGAGATTTGGGGCTTTTATGGCATGATTAAGAGCCATCTCGAGTTAGAAGTCAAGATCTGAAGTTGCTACTTTAGATCTAGGTGTGTTTCGGCCTAAAGAGCCATAAAGTAGCAGTCTTGGAGGTGTTGGTGAAGCATGCTTGTCTAGAACCATAGCCCTAGAGTGTTTTGGGCTTTTAGCTTCTTGGTTTCATGTAAAGTTTGCAACTTTACGAGGGGGATAGACTGTAGAAGAGTGGATCTATGGTTTGGATCCCCTGCATGGCTCGAAAAGCCACTGTATAGCATGAGATCTGAAGGGACTCGGTGAGTCACATGGGTGTACTCAACGAGGTTTATGAACATGAGCATGGACTCAGCGAGTTGGAAGAACAACTCGGCGAGTCTGTCGAAGATTGCCTTGGACTCGGCGAGTCTGTTCTTGGACTCGGCGAGTCTGGTCGTAGAACCTCAACCCTTTCTGGGTTAAGACTTAGATCGGTGAGTTAAGTGGTGACTCAGTGAGTTGGGCAGGATGGGACTCAGAGATCGTTGAACTCGACGAGTCTTAGGGTGACTCGTCGACTTGAGTCGTATTATGGGAGTTTCGGAATTCCTGGACTCGACGAGTCTTGGGGTGACTCGGCGAGTAGAGTCAGTCAAGAAGGTTGACTTGGACCAGGACTTTGACTTGGACCAGAGTTGACTTAGTTTGGTTTCTAGAGTTCAATTGGAACTAAGTGATATATGTATTGATATTGGTAGCTCGGGAGCTAGTGGAGCAGCAGTTCAGAGAATTGTCGGTCAGCAGTAAGAGGGTTATCAACAAGTTCAACAGTGCATGTGAGTTTCCCTTTGTGTGAATGGGTCTACGGCCACAATGCCGACCCATGTAGTTATTAGTAGGAAGACCCGGGGGTTTTCCTTAGGCACTATTTGCTAGTATGATATTCCGGACCAAGGTTCGATGTCGTGTGGGTGCCCAAGGAATGGTTTGCATGATAAAGTATACTTGTTGTCTGTGTGATGCATGTATGTGCCTGGTAGGAAGGTGAGTGTGGGCAAGGTCCCGTATCTCACCAATAGTAGAGTATGGACGGTGTTCCATATCTCATTAGTAGCAAAGCATGGGTGGGGCCCGAGATACGCATGGAGTGAGTGTGGGCATGGGCCCGTATCTCACTTACCGTAGGATCTTGGACGGGGTTCCATGACTCACTAGTGACAGGACAGGGGCGAGGCCTAAGGACAAGAATGTAATAGGGTATGTTCAAATATGTATTATATGCTATTTTGTACTATATGTAGTTAGTGGGTGGGGCCTAAAAGAAACATATTTGTATCCGAGCGGGGCTCGAAGCCAGGCGGGGCCGTTGTAGCGGGCGGGGCCCGAGGTAGGGGTGAGGCCCGAAATAGTGGGCGTGGCCCAGTATATGATGTATGTGTTTGTGCAGGGTATGTGGTAGGTTGGGGAACTCACTAAGCTTCGTGCTTATGGTTTTCAGTTTTGGTTTCAGGTACTTCCGGTAGCGGAGGGAAGAGCTCAGGGTGATCGCATGGCAAACAACATTGATTAGTCAGCATGAGATGTTTTACTCTGATAATGAAATATGTTTTGGAATTAATACTCTGAATTTATGTTTTGACTTATGATATTTTTTATGAATATGGATTTGATAGTGATTTAAAGAAAAATTTTTGGTACGGATTTTTAGGACGTTACAAGTTGGTATCAGAGCCTTGGTTTGAGGGATTCGGACATACCCTCGGGCGTGTCTGAACTCAAACTAAGGGATTGGTATAAAGATTTTCATAAGGAAAAGACAGTTTTGTAAAAAGAGTTTTGAGAAAGAAAACAATTTTAGTAAAGCAAAAGAATTTAGAAAAGAAAAGAGTTTTGATAAGAGAAAAGGGTGTGGTGCATGCAATCAACCGAGCTCAAGTAAGTACCCCAAACTACCCATACAAGTTTTTGTTATGATTATCAGTTAGTAGAACAGCATGATAGATTAGGACTAAGGATCTAGGGAGGATGACTTATGTGCTTGTTATATGTGCTTTGAGATACATGATAGTGCTGATCAGACAGTAGTAGGATAGGTTGTTTAGGTTATGCCTGAGTTTATGAGCTTATGTTGCATGCTAGTGCAGATTCTTGATATGAGATTATGATTGTTGAGTATGTTATGGTTAGATTTTTCCCTTATCTGAATGCTGCTTGCTTTGTGCATTATGGGATTCTGAGTGATGGGAGTTAGCTATTAGATGAATACGTCATGTCACATGTGATCAGGGTTGAATAATCTCAGAGTGCTGGATTTGACCCTATTGCGCAACTCTTGTCTGAGTCTAACCGTTGTAGAGACAAGTCTTTTACTCGAAGGATTATCTGAGCCTCGTCACATGTGGTGGTATTCAGGTGATGGCTAATTGGCATCATAAGGAGGCCTGCAACAGTTGGAGACTGGTTTGAGTTGAGTCAGAGGATTCCCTAGGGTGAGCCTAGGATGGGATAGTGCTGGAAGTTGTAGTAGTAAAGAAAGGGACTTGGTGGAATCGAAGCAGTTCTTGAGGAAAGTATGGATAGATGTGGAAGGTAGTATGGGCCCGTACTACTGAAAGCAGAGGATCCGTACTCGATTCGAGAAAGGCTGAGATGAGACCGAGAAGCTTGTAGTGTGTGTGTATGATCCCTCGGTAGTGATGGGTATTTTGATAGTTATTATGACATGTTTTCAGCATGGTGACATTGCGAGAGAGACCAGTGGGCTGATCAGGCGCCGGAGAGGGATTAGACTCAGGTTCAGGGGTCGAGCAGCTCGAGAAGCGAATGAGGGAGTTGATATCAGCGGAGGTTACGCGCAGTATCTTAGATCAGACTCCTATGATCTTTGGCACGGTCAAGGAGGGTATACTGGAGATCTTGGATGAGAGGCTGGGAGCCTTTCGTACCGAGATAATGGCTTTGAAGGGAGCGCGTACTATGACATTCTGAGAGTTTAGAGCTTGTGGAGCACTAGATTATCATGGGGCTAGGGACCCCATCGCTAATAGTAGGTGGTTGGCCAATGTTGCCAATGCTTTTCGTACGAGCCAGTGTCCCGAGGGGGACAACATCAGACTCGCCTCCTATCTTCTGAAGGACAGAGCGAAGGATTGGTGGGAGGAGGTTGGTCATTCTATTGGTGATGATGCCGCGTTGGATGCAATGACATGGAGTGATTTCTCGACCAAGTTCAGGGATGAGTTTTCACCGATTATTGAGGTGCAACAGTTGGCACAGGAGTTTCAGGATTTGACGCAGACTACTAAGACTGTGGTGGAGATCACCGCTAAGTTCAAAGAGAGGGCCCTCTTGTTCCGCAATATGCTGCGGACGAGAAGATGAAGAAGGCCCGATACCATGAGATGTTGAGGGCTGACATCAGGGAGTTCGTGAGCAGGTCCGACCGTAAGACACTGGAAGATATGATTTCTCGAGCTAGAGAGAGGGAGATTGATTTGGAGCAGATCCGGAAGAGGAATTCGGATGAGGTTCAGGTTGCCACAGGTTCGGGCAAAAGGCCCAAGGGGTCAGATTCGAGATCGAGGGATTACCAGAGTCGCGGCCGATGCGGGAGGTGCGGCAGGATGCACAAGGGTGCGTGTAGGAGTGGTAGTGGTGGAGATTCGGGCCCCTTCAAGTGCGGTCGGCCTGGTCATCTTAGCAGGGATTGTACTGCTACCACCACACAGGGATCATACTTGATATGTTTCCACTGTAGTCAGCGGGGCCACAAGAAGGCCCAATGCCCCAGTTTGTTTTCGGCAGGACGGGTGATAGCACCTGCCCTGCAACTCTGAGGATCACAAACGGCCGTCAAGGCCGAGCAGAGGCGCCTGCGGTAGGAGGCATGGCTTTCCAAATGACTACCATGGAGATGCGAGCAACACCGGACGTAGCAGGTGTGTGTCTTTCGTTTCTCTGTTAATTTTTTTTCATGGCTATATTGTTAAGGTTCTGCATCATTATTGGTATAAGTATTTTAGAATAGCGTGGCTTGCTTGTGATTTAGTTATATGACATTTGCATACCTTGGGTATTAAAATGGTAGTTAGGGGTCATGCCCTATGGAAGCGGGTTACTTAGGATGCAGTAACTATAACATGATTGTGCGGGACTCAGTAGTGACCCGCTGGATTCAGGAAGGTGTTATCGAGTGATGGATCAGTTAGATTCCTAGCTGTGGCAAGCTTAGTTCTTCAGTAAATTGATTGCGGTATAGTAGAGCAGATTGGGAATTCTTCTAAAGCATTAAGCAGTGAAGTGTAAGAAGGATCAAAGTGGGGGAGAACCCTCTTAGTGTACAAGGGTAAGAGCACGCAGATCCAGAATGAGTACACGACCTCTGAGAAGGAAAAGAAGTAGCACAACAATTGATGGAATGAGGAGTTCAACGTTGGGAGTTTGATAAACTTCCCAACAGTTAGTTCATGTAATCAATATGGTTAGTATCTGGTTGGAATTTCAGGATGGAGGATCGCCTGCAGGACTCGAGTGAGTTGGAATGATGATTTTGAGAACGATTAGCATGGGATGCTCACGTGTTAATAGTTAGTGGCGGAGACAACATGTAGAGCATGGTAGAGCGGCGGGAGAGCCGCAACATTTTTCGTCAACAGTCAGTGAGTGTGGAAGGTGTTGTAAGACTACGGGTAACCCGTAGCATTCCCTAGTAGCTTAGTTAGCAGAGTGTGGGTGGGGGCCCATATCTCCTAGTTAGCGGAGTTAGGGCGAGGCCCTTACCTCCTAGTGATCCAGGTAGGAATCAGGAATGGGTAGTGGATGAGAATAGTATGGAGCTTACCTGCATAGCCCTAGAGAGGTGAGACCTTGGGAGAGGCCCGTATGAGAGTAGCAGTATAGGTAAGACCTGAGAGCAGCGCTGTTCAGTAGTATAGTCGGGTGAGACCCGTGGGTGAGGCCCGCGAGTTTTAGTAGCACACGTGGGACCTGGTAAGGACCTTAAGGTCAAGCTAGGGGATAGAGGATCCCAGGACTTATAGCGCCAGAGTGGCAGAGTAGAGGGGGCAGTATTAGGTAGTATAAGTTTCCTCGGAAGTCGTTGGGAGCAACTAGAAGTTTGTGTTGGGCTAGCGACCGATGGAGACGGTAATTTAGATATTGATAGATCAGTAGGGACCAGGGTGGTCTCGGTTCATCTGGGAGGCAGATAAGGGACAACAGGAATTTTTGGTCAGTGGCAGTGATGGTAAGCAGACTATGGTGGAATACAGTTAGTTGATCGAGGGGTGTTATGCACATCGCAACAGGTTGGATAATCTCAGAGGGAAGGGTTTGACCCTGTTGTGCAGCTCTTATCTGAGTCTAACCGTTGCAGGGATGAATCTTTTACTCGAAGGATTATCCGAACCATTCGCTGGGAGGGGTGCTTAGCACTAAGTTATAGCAGTGAAAAGTATCCAGTGGATAATGGCGGTAATGACCCGTACTGGAAGTAGCGGGAGTAATGGATTTGGTGAAGGATAGGACCTTCACAATGACAAAGGAATTAGTTGGTTATGGAACGTTGTCTTGGGGAGGCTAGAAAATGCACAAGGAAAGGGGATGAACCCCTAGGGTATCCAACATAAGTACTCGGGGAGTACCAGAAGGATTGTCAGTTGAGTAAGTTGTGTTTTCGGGATGGTCAGGGTTAGGGTAAACTCGAAAATATTATCCTCAAGGATTAATCTTAGTCAGAATGACCGGGCAGGAGGCCAGCAAAGGTAGTCAGCGGGTGTTAGGTCTACCAAGTAGAGTGTTGGCAGCAGATTGCAGGGCGATTGGCGTAGAGAAACTTCAAGGATGAAGTTTAGTTTAAGCGGGGGAGATTTGTAACACCCATAATTAGAAAGACCAAGAAAGGAAAGGAAAACCCTAAGTCAAATGGGGTCAACTCATCGAGTCCAGGGTGGAACTCGACGAGTCCGAGCGGGATCCGGGTCGAAGAGTAAGTGATCGACTCGACGAGTCGGAGAATGGGCTCGGCGAGTCCGGTCTGCATTGGGAAACCCTAAGTCCATGGATTTGTGCACTATATAAACATTTCATTCTCTCCCTTAGGGTTCTCTATAGCCTCTCTTATCCAGAACACGAAACCCTAAGCCTCCATTTTAGCATATTCAAGCTTTCTTGCCATTTTGGGTGATTTGAAGGAAGAAGGAGGAAAGGAACCTTTGGTGATTCAAGGATTGGCTTTAGATCGAGAATTGATGGGACTTTTCAGAGCATTAGGAGGTAAGAAGTCGTTACCTTCACTCTTTTGCATAAAGTGTTACCTTTGTTATGAGATTTGGGGCTTTTATGGCATGATTAAGAGCCATCTCTAGTTAGAAGTCTAGATCTGAAGTTGCTAATTTAGATCTAGGTGTGTTTCGGCCTAGAGAGCCATAAAGTATCAGTCTTGGAGGTGTTGGTGAAGCATGCTTGTCTAGAACCATAGCCCTAGAGTGTTTTGGGATTTTAGATTCTTGGTTTCACGTAAAGTTTGCAACTTTACGAGGGGGATAGACTGTAGAAGAGTGGATCTATGGTTTGGAGCCCCTGCATGGCTCGAAAAGCCACTGTATAGCATGAGATCTGAAGGGACTCGGAGAGTCACATGGATGTACTCAACGAGGTTTATGAACATGAGCATGGACTCGGCGAGTTGGAAGAAAAACTTGGCGAGTCTGTCGAAGATTGCCTTGGACTCGGCGAGTCTGGTCGTAGAACCTCAAACCTTTCTGGGTTAAGACTTAGATCGGTGAGTTGAGTGGTGACTCGGTGAGTTGGGCAGGATGGGACTCAGAGATCGTTGAACTATAAGTTGTGCTTGTTGTTGCTTTTATTTGAGGACCACTATAAGTTGTCGTACACTTATCTTTCTTTCTATGTTTAGGTTTCTTTTGCTCTAAGTTTTCGTATACTTATTTCTCTTTCTGTGTTCAAGTTTCTTGTCCTGTTTTTTTGTTTTTACCGTGCTTTATTTGTATGTCTTGGTTCTGGTGTCTCTATTAGGATTAATCTATTACATATCTGTCTGATACATCTGGTTTTCGTCTGTAATTCACTTTGCTCTGGTCTCATATGACTATAAATCTTTGTTGAATTATAGAAACTTCTGGTTAACCTGATTGTATTGGACTCTTGGATTCCTAATTCATCTTTTGTTGATCTTTTGATTTGTCATCATGACTGGAACACCGGAACCAGATGAGTTTTCTAATAAAGTTGAAACTATTAAATTTGATGATCCTTTTTATTTGCATCCTTTTGATAACATTATTACCTCTATTATAAGTTTTAAACTTCTTGGAATAGGAAATTTTAGAGTCTAGAGGAGCTACATGACAAGAGCTCTGAAATCTCAAAATAAAATTGGATTTGTTGATGGTACTATTGTTAAAGAAAAGGATGATCTTGTTAAATCTCTTAAGTGGGATCGTGTAAATGTAATTTGTTGTTCTTGGATCTTAGTATCTTTGTTTGATTCTATTTGTGCTATTCATGCATATTCTGAGTTTGCTCTTGATGTTTGGACTGAGTTGTATGATACACACACACACACACACACACACATATATATATATATATATAAGGCTGATGGATTTGTTATGTTTAATTTGCGTCAGTGAATTAATCCCTAAACTCATAGCGGCTTAAGTGTTTTTGATTTCTTTAATAAACTTGATACTCCATGGAAAGAATTTGATGGTCTTACTAAGTTGACTGATTGCATATGTGAAGCTACAACGCAGTTTAATAATCATTCAAAATAATGAAGTTGATGCAATTTCTTAGTGGTATTGATGACTCTTTTAGTCAAGTAAAAAGTCATATTATACTTCATGAACCCTTACCCAATGTTAAAACTGATGGGTTTTGTACAAACAATCCTATGTGTGCATGCAACCCTAGATTTCAAATCTATGTTTTCACTATTAGATATACAACTTTATGAACACATGAATAAAACCCTAAAGTATGTTGCTATTTTTGAAATTCATATATAAGGTTAGATCAGATACCTCTTGTTGTTATATTGCAATAACAACTTAAATCTTCAAACCCTAATTCTTGAAAGCAAACATCACAAGTGTAGTGCCTCTAATGGCTCACAATCACCACAAGCAATTGGAGAGGCTATAGAAAGAGAAGGGGAGAGGTAGAAATCAGCCTAGGGATCTCTTAGAAGCAAGTGGGGCAATTTATTAAGGCCTAGGGGTCTTTATATAGGGTTGGGATTAGGGTTTCAGTCCTTATCCTTATCCAGTTACTTGTCCACCAAGCAACCATAAGATAAGCCTTGATAACCCTTATCTCTTGGACCATATGGACGATTTCAAGGATATCCAATACCTTGAATTCATCCACCCTTCTCCAAGGATAACCATTGCCTTATTTTGCAACTATCACATAATTACAATTCAGGCCCTCTAGTTTAATTAATTACACTTGATCACCAAATTAATTCCTAATTAATTATTGACCAATATTAATTAAACAAATATGATTTCTCCTTTAATATATTATTCTTATAACATATTAATAAATCATATTAACCTCTTTTTCTATTTGTTTCTCCATTCAAGTTGCTTTGGTGAAGGCAACCCAAAAGGACCATGCACAACCGCGTCAAGTATTTACCAAATATGGTTACGGGCTTAGACACTAATCCAACAGTTTCCCACATGGATAAGTCTAGTAACCACAAATATAACATACAACTCGATTAGCAATCGTAGCTCTCAAAGACTCTGTCGTACTCTGATCTTATCAGTAACCTGTCCTTTAGATAAGGGATCGTTTAGTCATCTGTTTAGATATTGTAAGGACAATTTCAGGGAACTTATTGTCCAACAGTTAGTTTCTCGATCTCAGATTCATTTGACATAGAACTTAATTAATAACATCAATTCAGTCCTGACCGGGCCCGACACATAAGTCAAATCAAATCATCGAGCGGCCGTGATATCGCTTTTACCCTCTTAGGATAGAAGTAACAGATAAACTTCGACTTATATGCATTTAGTATTTATTAGTCAACTATACACAACAATGCGTTTTATGACATCAATTTACTGATGCGGTTTCGTATTATCAATGTACAACCAATTAGTAAACAACAAACCATATATCTTGGTTTTAAGACCATATGATATTATCATCTTGCGATCACTTTTTGTTATATTCCATAAAATGATTCCACAAAGCACAGGTTTATTCCAATGCTCAAAACTTGTTCATAAGCACTCATAAATGTTGCAACAAACCTTTGCTATGTCTAATACCTTTTAGAAACTCTACATACCAATTCATGACAATCTTCATTCATACCTACTTCCAACATATGAACAATTGTGAATCATTTGAATAATTCGATTATTCTTATTAACTCAGTTATTCAAGAAGTCAAAACATGCAAATTTGAAACAACAGTTAAACAATTAACATAAGATAGTAACCTTACTTATAAACAATACTCCTTTATTTAATCATCAAATGTTAATTACATTTATCCATTATATGTTTCTAAAACTATCTAATCTAACTAATATAATCTTTCAGCCCAATGCTCCTAGCGTGCTGCAAGTGCTTAACCCTACTCAGTCCCTTTGTAAGCGCATCTGCTGGGTTATCTTCTGATGATATCCTCTTAACCACGAGGTTTTCTTCTTCTACTCGAAGTCTAATAAAATGATACTTTCTATCGATATGCCGAGATCTACCATGATCCCTCGGTTCCTTGGTCAAGGCAACCGCTCCTTCAATATCACAGAAAATTTCCATAGGCTCTTTTATGGCAGGCACAACTCTAAGGTCACCAATAAAGTTCTTCAACCATATCGCCTCCTTGGATGCTTCGCTCGCTGCAATGTACTCTAATTCACACGTTGAATCAGCTACAGTTTCCTACTTGGAACTTTTCCAAGTCACTGCTCCTCCATTTAGGGTAAAGACCCAGCCCGACTGCGAACGGTAATTGTCTCTATCGATCTGGAAACTAGCATCACTATACCCACCCACCTTTAAGTCATCACTCCCTCCGAGGACTAAAAACCATTCCTTGGTCCTCAGAAGGTACTTAAGGATATTCTTAACCACAATCCAATGAACTTTGCCCAGGTTCCCTTGATATCTACTGACCATGCTCACGGCAAAGGCCACATCAAGTAGAGTACAAGTCATAGCATACATGATCGAGCCAACTGCAGAAGCGTAGAGTACTCGGCTCATCTCTGCTATCTCGGCTTCGGTACTCAGACTTTGAGTCTTACTCAACTTGGCATTACTCTGTATCGGTAGTTCTCCCTTCTTGAGTTCTCAATACTAAAATGTTTTAGTACTTTAACCAAGTAAGTGTTCTGACTAAGTCCTATTAATCTCTTACTTCGTTCTCTCACTATCCTTATTCCCAAAATATAGGAAGCCTCTCTGAGGTCCTTCATAGCGAAGTACTTCCCGAGTTAGGACTTAACCTCCTACAGAGTCGGGATGTCGTTTCCTATGAGCAGTATGTCATCAACATACAAAATGAGGAAGCTAACTATACTCCCACTGGCCTTGACATATACACATGATTCATCTTCGCTTCGTACAAATCCAAACTATTTGACTTTCTCATCAAAGCAAAGATTCCATCTGCGAGATGCTTGCTTAAGTCCATAAATTGACTTATCAAGCTTGCACACTCTATTGGGATGCTTCGTATCGACAAAACCCTCTGGTTGAGCCATGTAAACATCCTTAGCCAACTTCCCATTAAGGAAAGCGGTCTTGACATCCATCTGCCAAATCTCATAATCATGAAATGCAGCAATGGCTAGCATCACCCTAATAGATTTAATCTTGGAAACTGGTGAGAAGGTCTCATCATAGTCAACTCCGGGAGTTTGAGTAAAGCCCTTCGCCACCAATCACGCTTTATACGTATGCACATTCCCATCCATGTCGGTCTTCTTCTTGAAGATCCATTTGCACCCAACCGTCCTACGTCCGGGCACATTGTCAACCAAATTCCAAACTTGGTTGTCATACATGGACTGAATCTCGCTGTCCATCGCCTCTTTCCATTTAGCAGACTCCGGGCCTGTCATGGCTTCCTTATAGCTGTTAGGTTCATCTAGATTTACCAATGTATTGTCACTAATATACGTGTCCCTTTCAGTAGTAATATGAAAACCATACAACTGGGGTTGAACTCTAACTCTTTCGGAATGTCTAAGAGGTAAGGATTGGTCAATTGGTTCAACCGGAGTTTCCTCCTCGGGTTGAACGCCAGCATTAGAGGTTCCTTCATCACTCGATTCTTGAATCTCTTCAAGATCGATTTGCCTCCCACTATCTCCTTGGCTTATGATTTCTCGCTCTCGGAAAACCCCTATTCTCGCAACGAAGACAACATTATCACTCGGTCTATAGAAGAGATATCCAAACGATCTCTGCGGGTAGCCGATGAAAATACATCGCTCACTATGAGGTTCGAGCTTGTCGTGAGTATCTCGTCTTACGAAAACTTCACAACCCCAAAACTTTATATGTGCCAACGAGGGAGCTTTCCCTGTCCACATCTCGTGAGGTGTTTTGGCAACCTTCTTTGTAGGGATTCGGTTAAGGATATGGGTGGCAGTCTCTAAGGCATACCCCCAGAATAAGATAGGTAGTGAAGCACGACTCATCATAGAACGAACCATGTCTAACAGGGTTCGATTACGCCTTTCTGTCACACCATTCAATTGTGGTGTCCTAGGTGGCGTCAATTGCGAAACTATTTCGCATTCCTTGAGATAGTCGTGGAATTCAAGACTTAGGTACTCTCCTCCTCGATCGGATCGAAGCATCTTGATTTTCTTGCTCAATTGATTCTCCACTTCATGCTTGAATTCTTTGAACTTTTCAAATGTTTCTAACTTGTGCTTGATTAAGTAAATATACCCATATCTACTATAATCATCGGTGAAAGTCACATAGAAGGGGTTTCCATCCTTTGTGGTGGATCTAAAGGGTCCACATACATCGGTATGTATGAGATCCAATAAACCATCACCCCTCTCACAAGTTCTAGTGAAGGGTGACTTGGTCATCTTTCCAAGTAAAAAAGATTCGCACGCGTCATCTTCGCTAAGGTCGAATGACTCCAACACTCCATCCTTTTGGAGTTGGGCAATGTGCTTCTTGTTGATATGTCCAAGTCGACAATGCCATAAAGATGCTTTATCCGTACTATTGGAAGAATCCATACACAATACATCATTTCCTAGGTTATCTACAACCATAACAATTTCATAAATTCCATTACAAGACATTGCTTCAAAGTATAAAACACCATTTAGATAAGCATAAATAGAACCATTCTCATTATTAAATGAATATCTAAATCCTTGTCTAAACAAACCATGAAAAGAAATGATGTTTCTTGCCATATCTGGCGAGCAGCAACAATTATTTAAATCTAAACCTAATCCATTACTAAGCACTAAAGAATACACTCCAATCTTGGTGACAGACGACGATCTTCTGTTTCCCATGATTAGATTTATTCTTCCATGCTCCACATCCCTATTTCTTCTTAATCCCTGCAAATCAGAACAAATGTGGTAACCACATCCTGTATCAAGAACCCAAGAAATAGCATGAGATGAATCATTAGATTTAATAGTGTATATACATGCATAAGATGGCTTGATCTTTCCATCCTTGATGGCTTGCAGATATTCCGGGCAACTTCTCTTCCAATGCCCTATTTTGTGGCAATGATGACACTCTGCCTCCTTTGGGTTAGGGTTGGGCTTAGCAGGATCAACCTTGGTCCCACTAGAAGAGGAACCATCTTGGGTATTTCCCTTGTGGTGGCTCTTTGATGGAGCCTTCCTCTTCTTGCCCCTTCTTTGCCCAATTGCCAAAACAATAGCAGCAGGTGGATTAGGAGTTGGTGCAACAGACTTGTCCTTTAGGTTGCTCTCAGCAGTCCTTAGGAGCCCTTGGAGTTTACTTAGGGTGACCTCTTCCTTGTTCATGTGGTAGGTCATCCTGAATTGGTTGTAGCATGAAGGGAAGGAGTGAAGAACATTGTCGATAGCCAAATCTTCCCCAAATTTGACATTCAACTTGCAAAGATGATCAAAATACCTTTGCATATTTTGCAAGTGCACGGTTAGAGACATTCCACTTCCTATTTTAGCAGTGATCATATTCGTAATGATGCGCTCTTGCCTCGCGCTTTGGTGATATATCTCCATCAAGTCTATATGCATCTCGTAGGGATACATGTCCTCATAGGACTTTTGGAATTCGGAGTTCATTGTGGCTATCATGATGCAATGAACTTTCGTTGCATCACGCTCATGGGTCTCAAAGACAACCATCTCTTCGGGAGTAGCAGTTTCAGGATTGATCTTCTCGAGCTTCTCATCAAGAACATACTCTTTGTCCTCGTAACGCGCGATAGTGAGAATGTATCTTATCCATTCGCTAAAGTTCAATCCATCGAAAGTCACTTTTTGACAAAGGCTCATTAGCGTGAATGAGCTAGCAGCAGCATTGTTTGCATTAGACATCTACAAAATAGAAAGGTCAAAGTTTGATTAGAATTGAATCCCTAATTAAACACCCAAAACGAAAAATTAAGGCTAGGATCCAACAACATTATTTACATATTAGAAAAGGGATGTCGTAATCCAACACACAAATAATTTTGGAGGTAAGTGAATGACGATTCACTAATTCTTCACCATGAAAAACATAAGCTTAAGTTTTAAATGTATTGAGAATTCCTAGATTTTCTTGGAGATTCATTGAACTTTTCAATGGCATGTTTAAATCTCGATATGCCCCTCTCGTTTGTGACTGGGATGTCGAGGATCACAAAGTGGGTGTGAATACCCATGCAAATCTACATGGTGCCTTCATTGTTACAATCACCTATTCAATGTGCCGGTAAACCTCGCACGGTCCATCGAACTATGACAAACAATGAATCACCCTTTACCACCTTTGCTTAGAACCAATTAATATGTCGGTAAACCACACACACACTCCACTAACTTCTTAGCAAGGGTGCAAAGTGTAATTTCATGGGATTGCATCAATTTCACTTTTGCCTAAAGTAACTAGGATTGGGAATTTAAAAAAATGTTTAGTTACTTTATTTATATTCATTATACTTATTAATGAGGAGAGGATTGCCCTATTCTACCCGTTCAGCTAACGACCCTCCACCAGTCACGCAAGCGGTGGGTGTGAGTGTACACCCATTAAGCGCCATTTTATAGGCAGCAACCTTATACCCATCTTTTAGACCGGCTTCGTGAATGAGGCCTACTGATGGTAAGACTAGCATTTTAATTATACATATATATATATATATATATATATATGTATGTATTTATTAAGCTTGTAATAATATAATAGTATAGGGTGTATTTTAAACATTTCAAAATACTAGGGTTTTAATCTTCAATTTCAAATTTTCAAAATTTAATACCATTCAAATTAAATTTTTAAATATTAAAACTCTTGATTTAATAATTATCTCAAATTAAACTATTGATTCAAATTATTAAATCATAAGGGATTATTAAATCTTAAAGGATAACTACCAATTAACTTATCCTAATCCCTTTTATCCCTCTAAATCTCGAAAATAATGGGAGGGGATAATTCAAAATCTTTAATTACCATATTTAACAATTAAGAGATAATTACAAGATATGGGATTATCCAAATCCCTCAAATTTAGGATCTTATCTTGGGGAAGGAGGCAAATCTCGAAATCTAAGGGTTTGCAAACCCTAGATTTCGAAATCTTGGATTAAAAGGAAAGGATTCAAAAACCTTTCAAGATTTTCGCAAACTAGGGTTAGGAAACCCTAATCTCGAAATCTATAGCCTCCTAGGGTTTATAGGCTATAAACCATAATTTGTCAAGTCCATACAATTGAATAATACTAATTGAAAACAAGTTAACCAAAGGCTCTGATACCACTGATGGGTTTTGTACAAACAATCCTATGTGCCTAGATTTCGGATCTATGTTTTCACTATTAGATATACAACTTTATGAACACATGAATAAAACCCTAAAGTATGTTGCTATTTTTGAAATTCATAGATAAGGTTAGATCAGATACCTCTTGTTGTTATATTGCAATAACAACTTAAATCTTCAAACCCTAATTCTTGAAAGCAAACATCACAAGTGTAGTGCCTCTAATGGCTCACAATCACCACAAACAATTGGAGAGGCTATAGAAAGAGAAGGGGAGAGGTAGAAATCAGCCTAGGGATCTCTTAGAAGCAAGTGGGGAAATTTATTAAGGCCTAGGGGTCTTTATATAGGGTTGGGATTAGGGTTTCAGTCCTTATCCTTATCCAGTTACTTGCCCACCAAGCAACCATAAGATAAGCCTTGATAACCCTTATCTCTTGGACCATATGGACGATTTCAAGGATATCCAATACCTTGAATTCGTCCACCCTTCTCCAAGGATAACCATTGCCTTATTTTGCAACTATCACATAATTACAATTCAGGCCCTCTAGTTTAATTAATTACACTTGATCACAAAATTAATTCCTAATTAATTATTGACCAATATTAATTAAACAAATATGATTTCTCCTTTAATATATTATTCTTATAACATATTAATAAATCATAATAACCTCTTTCTCTATTTATTTCTCCATTCAAGTTGCTTTGGTGAAGGCAACCCAAAAGGACCATGCACAACCGGGTCAAGTATTTACCAAATGTGGTTATGGGCTTAGACACTAATCCAACAAAAACAACTTTCTCTATTGTTTCTAGAAATAGTCAAATAAAAAACATGGCTCTTGACTGTTTCTTCAAATAAATCCCAATCTTCTGCTTTTGTTGGTAAACTTAATGATACTTGAAAGTTTAAAGGTAGAAATCAAATTTTTAGTGGAAAGATTGTGGTCTTAAGGGGCATATCATTTAGAAATGCTATAAGTTGATTGGTTTTACAAAAGATTTTAAACCTAAATATGATTTTAATAGTTCTAACAAGTTTTCTACTAATACTCATATGGTTGCTTCACATGTCAATGAGTCTTCAAGCTCTATATCTTGGTGTATGGATAAGGGTGATCAACATTAACTAACTTTTGATCAATATGCTAAGATTATTTCTCTTCAAAATGATAAGCAACTTGTTGAAGACATTTCTATTAATGCTAATATAGCAGGTATTGTTTGTAATAATGTTTACTAGTTCAAACAAGTGGGTTGTTGATTTAGGAGCTAGTCAACATATGACTGTTGCTGAATCACAGTTAGTTGACACTGTAGCTCTTTTTAAATTAAATCTTAGATCTGATCATCCCAATGGTTTAAGTTCAAGAGTTAATAAGATTGGAAATATGCACTTGTCTAATTCTATTTCTTTACTTGATGTGTTTGTTGTTCCTGATTTTCATGTGAATTTGCTATATATATATTCATAAGTAGTGTAGGGATAATATATTTCGAGTTGTTTTTTTATGAAAATAAATTTGTTTTTTAGGATTCACTATCGAAGGAGATTGTGGAGACTGGTAGTTAATTTGGGGGATTGTATTACCTTAATAATAAAAGTAATAGTAGGTCTTCTCTGTCTAGGTCAACTATTCCCTTAATGGAGTTTTTTTTAGTCAAAATGGAGTTTTTTTTAATCAAAATTCTTGATTAAAGACTTAGGTTTGTTCAAGTTTTGTATTAGGATTGAAGTTATTAATATTGATAATGGTATTTGCTTGTCACCAAGAAAGTACTATTTGGAATTATTGCATGAGTTTGGTAGTTGTAAAACAGTTAAAACACCTCTTGATCCTAATGTTTTAATTAAAGCTGATAGGATTATTAAGTTTGATACTTTATTAACAAATGTGACTGAGTTTCAAACATTGGTTGGTAAATTGATTTACCTAACTATAACTCGTCCTGATATTTCATATATTGTTCAGGTCCTAAGTCAATTTATGCACAGTCCCAGTAAGTCTCACTTAAGGATTGCTATTAGGTTGTTATGTTTTTCAAAAAGTAATCTTGGTAAAGGAGTCCCAGTAAGTCTCACTTAAGGATTGCTATTAGGTTGTTATGTTTTTCAAAAAGTAATCTTGGTAAAGGAGGTAGTGTTACTTCAGGAAATACTTGATTTTTAAAAGCGTTTGTAGACGTAGACTGGGTTAAGTGCCTTGTTTCTAAAAGGTTTGTAACAGGTTTTGTTGTTTTTCTTAGTAATAAATTAATCTCATGTAGAAGAAAGAAACAAGACAACGTGTCTTGTTCCTCCATAGAGTCAGAGTATAGAGCTCTTGGGTGTGTTGTGTGTGAAATCATATTGGTTTTGCAAGTTCTGTTTGGTATTGGTGTTAAAGATCTTATTCTTGTTCCTGTATTTGGTGATAATGATTCAGCTATTAAATTAGTGTTGAATCTGTTTTTCACGAAAAGACGAAGCACTTTGATGTTGGTACTCACTTCATTAGAGAAAAGGTTTTGAAAAAATTAATACAAGTTGTTAAGATTGATTATTATGATATTGTTTCACATATTTTGACTAAAGGTCTTCTAGCCAACATGATTATATCTGTAAGCTGATGGGAATGTTTCATCCTTTTACTAGACAATGATCAGCTGGGGGGGGGGGGGGGGGGTTTGAATATGAACAACATTTTCTATCAAAGTGTTCATTGTGTATGTTGATTGTTATATCCTTTTATTATATCATTCGTTTATTTATTTATTTATTTATTTATTGTGTAGTTTGATTTTATTTCTTATTTATTGTTTCCGGAAGTGTGGTTCTTGTCAAATTATGGAAGTTGTGGATTGCGGCTCAATTCTCTCATTCTCAACTAATACGCGGGTTAAACCCGGATCCGAATATTGATTCGGAGTATATAATGTTTTGAGTGTGTGTTACGTGCCATAATTTGATACACAACTCACACATTGATTCACACTTGTGTCTCTCTGTTCTCTATATATATATGGTTTCGTGTGTTAGGGTTTTCTCATTAAAAGCTTGAGTTTAAATCTCTTTCATTCTTAGTTTAGGTAGAGAGTTTGTTAGATTGAGTGTTGTAGTGAGGATCTGTTGTAATCCTAAGTGATAGAGAGTTGTAGTGAGGTTTACGTAGTATCTTTTAAACCAACTAATTCTTATTCCAGAATAAAAGAATTATTGATGTTGTTTACATTTTGTGTTTTGTTCAGTTTTCAAGTTAAAAAAAAAAATGTTTTATATAGGATTTGAACACATTATGAACTCAACTATTTGAAACGCGTATTATAATTTTAGAAATTGTAACACATTATGAATTCTTTTAATACAAATCCATCATTTATGCATAGAAAATCACTATAATACTAGTGCTTCCATTTGTCACATCGACTAAAGCAGTTTCGAGAAACTCTTACCAAAAATCCATTTGTTAGACGTTAATGTGAGATTAAAGTGTTTTTCGACATCTGCCTTTAGCAAAAGTGTTTTTCAAAGGAAGCTTGTATCTAATTCCATTTGCCTTTTGACTATATGTTTAGAAGTGTTTTCAGTCTCTAATAATTTTGTTTATCTATAAATAAATGTTTTATTACATATTATTTTTTACTATACATTTCGAAGGGTTTTCGGTCCTTAATAATTTTGTTTATCTATAAATATATGGTTATATATATATATATATATATATATATATATATATATATATATATATATATATATATATATATATATATATATATATATATATATAGATATATAGATATATTAGGTTTTATTTATTTATATAGGAGTTCGAGCGTGCAATATCTACATAATTCTTCTTCAAATAATTAACATTTATCAAAATCTTTAACAATGATGATTTTTTTTTTTTTTTTTTTATCATTCTATAATAACCTAAAATTCTATTTAAAAACCAATAGTTTTATTCTTAAACGTTGATCATATTTATTATTCTTTTGTCCATTTATTCGATGTATTTTTTTTTAAATATATTACAATTTTTAAAATGGTCATTGGTATTTTTCATGACTCCTAGTTTTATTATATGTTCTTTTTTGAATATAATAAGCATATATAATTATCAATCTTATTTATTTTTATAATTGATAATTATGCACATGTGACATCAATGATAGCAAAACAAAAAAGTAGAATAATTATATAGGTAGTTTAATTATCTACTTGGTCATACAATGTCTTTATTAATGAAATTTAAATTCTGGTTAGATGAAAAGGCATTGATTTTTGGCCAATTAAAAAAAAAAAAAAGAGAGAGAGAGAGAGAGAGAGAGAGAGAGAGAGAGAGAGAGAGAGAGAGAGAGAGAGAGAGAGAGAGAGAGAGAGAGAGAGAGAGAGAGAGAGAGAGAGAGAGAGAGAGAGAGAGAGAGAGAGAGAGAGAGAGAGAGAGACCACATGATAAAAGCAGATAATGAAAATTTTAATAAAATGTGTCCACGACATTGACCATAAAGATCCAATTTCAAGGGATCTTATAATATTTTGTTTGTTTTTATTTACTTTTTTTGTATTCTTTAAGGTAAAACATAATCATATATATATATATATATATATATATATATATATATATATATATATATATATATATATATATATTACCGATTAATTCGAAATTATGGATTTATGAACTCATTTTTTTATTTTCTGACACAAAAGAAGTTTTAAAAATATTTTTCGAACAATAGAAATTAATTATGAGTTTCGAATCCTTTTTATGAAAAAAGCTAGTTCGAAATTTTGAACACATTCTTCCTTTGAGTTCGGAAAATGTTATTTGTTAGGTAGGACAAATACTATAAAAGTCACAATATATTATCATGCTAATTATGAGTTTCGAATCCTTTTTATGAAAAAAGCTACTTCGAAATTTTGAACACATTCTTCCTTTGAGTTCGGAAAATGTTATTTGTTATGTAGGACAACTACTATAAAAGTCACAATATATTATCATGCGTAATTGGAAAAAATCATATTTTTTTTTGTTGGCTCTGGCCATAAATGTGATAGAGTTATTATTATAGCCTATTTAATAGGTTTCATGTTAACTCTATTATTTTTTTGCAAAATAAATGATAATATTGGGTTTAAAATTCAAATTTGATCCATATAGTTTGCAAAAAACTATACATGTCCAAAACTCCATTTAATGTTTTGTAACTTGTTTATTTTCATTTATATTTTATTTTTTAGTGAAAACTAACCTTTATTTTATAATTTTTTTCATTTTTTTAAATATTTTTTGCATTATTTCCCTTTTTATCTTTTTATGTTTTCATATTTTGATATTTTTATTATACTTGTCGTATTATATATATATATATATATATATATATATATAGAGAGAGAGAGAGAGAGAGAGAGAGAGAGAAAGAGAGAGAGAGAGAGAGAGCTGGGTTCAGGTATCCAAAGTAATTATTGTGTTATTGTATGTATAAATGTGGGTCAATCAAAATTTAAAATAAAAATAATTAATTAAATAAATAAATAAGGGTAAATAGGTAATTTGATAATTAGTTTCCACAAATAATATCCTATAATTATGGAAACCATTGACCTCAGCTACCTATGTTTTCTACATCCATCGTCGGCTTTTTAAAACCACCATCTATTGTTGATACACCAGAGGATCTCAATCCAGTGAAATGGCTCCCCAAATGTCATTGTCGCATTCTGATGGTGCTCTGAAGATTGTCGACACTGATGAGGAATCAGGTTTCACCTTCTTCAATTCCTCCTTTATTGAAACTGGGTTAAGTCTTGAAGAATTAAGATGGAAATTCTGTGAAAAAAGCGTTGTTGTTGGATCATCGCTTTCTGTCGAGGTCTTAAACTCTCTTCCAATGGCTATGGAGGCCAATCTAGTCCGTGTTCCCGTCGGTGATGTTGATCGGCTGTTTTTCCCTTGCCGTCGGATGTGTTGACGAGAGCCATTTTCGGATGCAATCCCGTAATTTATGTTGTTGTTTATTGTGTCCCAGTATTAGTGGGTCTATTTTAGGTACTTTGTTTCTTGTACTCTTGTATATATATATTTCCTCCTTGTGAATGTAAAAAACAACTTGATAGACAAATCGTATCCTCTGTTCTTTATGGTATCAAAGCATACCCACCATCAAAATTGAATTTCCCTTAAACAAAGCTCACCTCCATGACAGACAAAGATAGTTTTCTCATGACACCAAAGTTACTGTTCAAAACGTACACGAGGCACCATTTCCAATCGGAGTGGTCTTAGATGATTCGAATTACCCGTTATGGTCCCAACTCATGGAGATGCGTATTGGAGCGAGGAACAAATCGGGATTCCTCACAGGTGCTACACCAAAACCCAAAGCAGATGAAAAACAGATCGAAGCATGGTTGCTCGATAATAACCGGGTCAAAAGTTGGCTCATCAATTCGATGAGTCCATCCTTGATACGACGATTTATTCGAATCCAAACGGCAAAAGAAATCTGGGAGACTGTTGCTAAAACCTTCTATGATGGGTCTGATGAGACACAACTGTTCGAATTGAACCGAAGATCGTCACCACCCGTCAAAATGGGAGATCCTTACTTGCATATTACAACGAATTGGTGAGTATTTTTCAAGAAATTAACACTCGTCTCACTACTCAAGAAGAAACCGTTGCTCACACCATGTGTTTGAATAAAACCATGGCCAGGCTTCGTGTTCACATTTTCTTGGCTGGTCTGGATCTCGAGTTTAATCAGGCCAGGAATGAGATCTTAAGGAAAGATCCACCTCTTGACCGGAATCATTCTATGCATACATCCGGAAGGATCAAAATCTAAGACACACTATGGAAGAATCAAAACTGGTGCCCGACAGCATGCTACACTTAACCACCCGCAACCGTACCTCGAAAGGGAAGAACTCTAACAACAAAGGTAACACATAGACATGCATTCATTATGGAGAAGAAAGACACTCCAAACAAAGATGCTATGAGATTATCGGATACCCCGAATGGTGGGATTTCACGAAAAGACCACGAAAAAAATTGAGTCAAGCTTCTGTCGCCACAACGAATAAAGAAGGGTCAACTGTTTATGTCGCTGCTCACACAAAAATAGTCAACAATTCTAGTATGTGTAATACTAACCGTGCTTCGAATAATAGTTAGATTATTGACACCGGTGCGACAGACCACATGACAAATGATTCCTCTAAACTACAAGTTTTGAACCCACCAAATCAAACTAGTGTTCACACTGCTAATGGAGGAATATCATCTGTTACATGCGAAGGTCTAGCAAAAGTGTCAAACTCTATGGATCTTGATTAAGTCCTTGTTGTCCCATCTCTTTCATCTAGCCTTTTATCAGTTAGTCAAGTCACAAAAGCATTAAATTGATATGTGATTTTTGGGCCTAATGACTGCATATTTCAGGAGATGAAGACGCATCAGATTCTTGGCTATGGTACTAGACGGGGAAGCTTGTACTATCTCTAAGAACACCCTCGTAGTCAAGCTTATCATACACGAATAAATCAAGTAGAAAGAAATATGGCATGGTTATGGCATCGTCGGCTCGAACATCTCTCATTTAGTCATCTTAGAAGGTTAAAACCAACTTTATTTTTGAATGTAATGGATTCTGAGTTCAAATGCGGGACATGTGAATTGGCAAAAAAATCATCGAATATCATATGCTTCTAGCAGTAATAAAGTCATAGTTCCTTTTATAACGATTCACTCCGATGTTTGGGGTCCAGCAAAAATTCCTACTCCTAATGGTGCACGATATTTTGTAACATTTATTGATGAATGCACCCTTATGATATGGGTTTCCTTGCTTAAAACAAAAGGGGAAACATATTTTGCATTTAAAGAATTACATCATCTCATAAAGTCTCAGTATCACAGTGACATTCAAATCCTCCAATCTGACAATGGAGGTGAATATATTAATCAAGATATGAAACAATTTTGTAAAGATAACTTTATTTGGCATCAAACGTCGTGTGTTGGCACACCCCAACAAAACGGGCTTGTTGAGAGAAGAAATTGACAAATCCTTGAAATTGTCTGAGCCTCCTTATTTGATATGAATGTTTCACATGAATATTAGGGAGAAGAGGTTCGTTCGGCAACATATCTCATGAACAGAACCCCATCTCGGGTAATTGACTTCAAAACCCCGCTTCAAAAACTGCAAGAACTGACAAGCACACCAATCAGCCCGGGTATGTCGAGCAAAAAAAAAAGGGTATGGATGTCTTGACCCAAAGACTCAAAAGATGTACGTAACTCGAGACAAGGTTTTCCATGAAAATGTTTCCTTCTTCGGTTATGAGTGTTATCTTCAGGGGGAGAAAAACACAACTTGGATAAGAAATCACACATGAAATGCATGAAAGTCAAGACGAAAATGACAGCGGTGGATCAGTCACACATGAAACGCATGAAAGTCAAGATGAAAACAATAACGGTGGATCATTCGAAAACCTTGCACCTGAAATTACAGATTACAACTCTGAATCTGATGGTGAAATCAATGGGGAAAATGGAGATGGAAATGAGCAGAATACCAAGGATAAAGATACCACAAATGAATCTCGAGAGAGTACACACCCCGTCACCAACCGCATCGAGAATCCGGAGGTCATCACTACACCTAATGCTTCTTGTTTGCAGGATGAAATACCTGTTTCTATTTTGCAGGAGACTAATAACACTCCAGAACCTAGATACCCAGCAATACATAATAGAGGGATACCAAAGAAGCAATATCAACCCGATCTAGAAGTGAAGGCGAAATACCCCATTAGCGACTATGTCTCATCTCATCACTTAACAAGGTCTCATGCTCTCCTTGTTGAAGAACGAACTATCTACCGTCAAAATCTTGAACAATGTACAAGAAGCTTTGAAAGATGAAAAATGGAAGAACGCCATGAACCAAGAAATGGAAGCACTTCCAAAAAATCAAACGTGGGAGTTGTCGAGTCTTCCTCTGGGGAAGAAAATTGTGGGATGTAGATGGGTATATACGATTAAGCTTGATTTAATGGGAAACATAGATCGATACAAGGCCAGACTCGTAGCCAAAGGATATACTCAGAAGTATGGGATTGATTATGGAGACACATTTGCACCTGTTGCAAAAATCAACACCATCCGTATTCTCATCTCCATAGCAGCAAATCGGAACTGGCCTTTAAAACAGTACGATGTAAAGAATGCTTTCTTAAATGGATATTTAGAAGAGGAAGTATATATGGATCAGCCGCCGGGTACAAAATGTAAAGGGAAGGTGTGCAAGTTACGGAAAGCATTGTACGGATTAAAGCAATCTCCCCGGGCATGGTTTGGCTGGTTCTCAAACTTCATGAAAAGAATTGGATACAAGCAAAGTGATGCTGATCACACATTATTCGTCAAAGAAAACAAAGGAAAGGTGACTGCCTTATTGTGTATGTCGACGACATGGTGGTCACAGGCGACAACCCAAAAGAAATGTCAAACCTACAAATAACCCTCGCAACTGAATTCAAACTAAAGGATCTTGGTCACCTAAAGTACTTCCTAGGTATTGAAGTGGCCAGGTCTAAAGCGGGAATCTCCATGTGCCAACGAAAGTGTATGTTGGATTTATTGGATGAAACTGGAATGCTCAATTTTTGGCCGGTTGATACCCCAATCGAAATCAATCACAAACTTATGATTCATCCTAATCAAGTTCCAGCTAGTAAAGAAAGGTATTAAAGGCTAGTCGGAAAGTTAATATACTTATCGCACACACGACCGGACATAGCCTATGCAGTCAGCGTTGTAAGTCGTTTCATGCACTCCCCAAGTGAAGATCATATGGCAGCTGTGTCACACCCCAAAACCGGAACGACGGAAACATTCTGGGGTGGATGACGTCATGTCAAGTATCACAACATATGCAGTATAGTAATCGAAATACAACAATCATTGCATTAATAGTAATAGTTTTACATAGTTTACACTTCATAGCAACATCAGAGTAATACAAGAAATAATATAGATGCAACTCGGTACTAGGCTGTCTCCGCAATTGCTCCCGGGATGTACCTGTCTATCGATGACCTGAGAATACAAGTTATTTTGAAAGCGAGTATCAGCATTTTTATAATGATGGTGAGTTCATAAGTATGTAGTGTCATTTGTATAAATACACATTTTTATTCAAAATAACTTTATGAAAGATAGTAGTTTAGAATTTGCGGTGTATTAGTGTCATTTCCAGAAAATCCTATATTTTCTAAATAAAAGAAGTCTTCTACCAAGACCTGACATATTTATGTTTTAAAGAGTAATTTTTCCCGAAATACTATCCTTACCAAAATACAGTATTGACTATAAAGGAAATATGAGAAAACACAAGTAAAAATACTAGGGGAAAATAAAATATACTTCAGTAGTAATACTACTGACTAAAAGTAAATGAAAACATAGAGTCCAGGAGAGTATCAAATAACTGATATGCATGGCTCAGTCTAATAAAAAGAAGCACAAAATCCAGACAGTATCGAAGGAACGATACAACTTGCAAAATCTAAAACAAAAGGGTGAATGTGAACTCGAATGTAACCATGCTGATCGACGATAGAGTATCCGATGACCCATCCAGGTCACGCATAGAGGTAGTGGCATTATGTCACCCATGGGCCTTACCGGCGCAGACTGTAGCTAGTAGTCTGGTTGTGGGCGTGTCAGTCTCATATAGATCTATACACATGATGTTCACTCTCCTTCCTGGAGACTCTGGTTGCATGGCGTTGACGCAATGAAGCGTCGTAAAGGGAAATAGTGTGTCACATTCTAAAGCAAATGAGAGAGATAGAGAGAGAGAGAGACAAATAGAGAGAGATAGGGATAGAGATAGAGATAGAGATAGAGATATAGATAGAGATAGAGTCTCCTAACTATTCCTATAATAGTTACTAAGGTTCTAGAAACATGAATGATAGAAGAATGTCTGCACTACTCAAGGCGATGAATCGACTGAGAAAGAGAGAGAGAGCTTTTATGTCCACACATGTATACATGATATATAATTAATGTTTAAACGACCTTCGGACGGATGCCCGATACCCACCAGACCACATCCCAACGAGGAAAAGGAAATAGGGTGAACTAACCTTCCTAAGTCCTTTAAACATTATTTATATAATTATACAAATATAGGCATGCATTTAAAAAAATAAAAACATAGAAGAAACTTTAGTAAAACCTTTATACTTAAGAAATCTACGACTTGATGTCATTATGTAAAACAAGATTTGAAAAGGGTTTTTATAAAACAGTTTTAGTGAAGAAAACCTTTAATAAGTCATTACACTGGATGTCTCTTTAGCAAACACACTTTGGAAAACTTTGGATAACCTTTAATGATCTAAAAAGAGATATTCATACTTTAACAAGATTTGAAAACATGATTTGAAAATCTTAATTTGATTAAAACAGTTAACATGAAAAAGTCTAGTTTACTATACAGTTATTAATCACATGCGATTTATCTAATAACTGTACAGTTCAACTTGTACTCCCCCTATAAAAGCAGTTAAAATCATTTAAAAGGTTAATTCAGGGGTACGAACTCACCTTTGGCTAGTGGATCCGATGGAAGTGTCGGTCGAGTGCTCGGTGTCAAGTGAAGACCTTAACACACTTAATGACCTAGTAACATATGATGACATATGTTTACATACAATTAATGATTATAATACTATTTTAAACACGTATAAGCATCCTAATGAGCGGAAAACACTTTGGTTGAGTGCTAGGAGGCTATTGGGTTGCAATAGCGGTGTGTATGGCCTAGTTAGGGAGTTTACTCTTCAAGAGTGAACTCTTTATGGATATTTCGGCCCTAAGACCATGTCCCCATGAGTTTACGGCCGTAAACTCATGGGGTGGTGTGTTCTTGGATGCTAAAAGGTCTTATATCACTTGTAGAATTAGCCTAGGTTCACTTTTAGGTCACATGAAGGGTTTAAGGATCCAAATGCACCATTTAAGGGAGTTCACGGCTGTAAACTTAGAGTTTACGGCTGTAAACTCTCACTTGGTCATTCCCTTCATGAATTAAGATCTTAAATGAAAGGGTATAAAGTTCTATGAATTTTTCCAAGTCAAATGGGGAAGTTAGGGCATCATTTGGCTTCATTATGGGAGTTTACAACCGTAAACTCCTAGGTCCTTGGTTTCTTTGATGTTTAAAGCCCCTACTTCATTTGTGGTTGGTTATAGACATTTACCCAAGCCTTAGGAGGTGTTTAAGGGCAAATTTAACACCTTAAAAGGTGTTCACGACTCATGAAGAGGGGTTTACGGTCCAAGAGTGTTCTTGGGCTCTAAACTAATGTTTACTCTCCATATGATAGGGTTTTGGTGTTCTAAGCTCATATGTGTAAGTCCACAAGTCATATCTAAGCCCTAGGAGTGATTTAGAAGGGTTTTGGGGCTTCAAAACCCCACTTATGGGTGTTTGCGGTCGAAGAGAGTTCTTGGGCCGTAAACACACGATATTAAGGCTTTCGGATGTCTTAAACACGAATTTTCATGTTAAATGAGCTAAACAACAAGTTAGGGTAGATTACTTACTAGTTTAGGGCTTGATGGAGGCGTTTTTGCATTAAAATCGGCTTTGGAGAGAGAGAGAGAGAGATAGTAGAAAGATGGTGGAAAGGCTTCAAATGGAGTCCACTCACCTTTATATAGGGGTTGAGTTTGTGGCTCAGTGGAAATCTACCCGATACTGACGTTAAACGGGGCTTTTGGTCGCACCCGATTAAATGGTCATAATTTAACTTGATTGTAACTAAGACTTTTCAAAGGAATATTGAGGGTGTTTCTAATTTGTTCCAACCCTTATGAAGTCATAATAAAAGTACCAATTTAATTAACCTAATCCAAAAAGGTTAACGGACAATTTAATAAATCGAATTTTATTAACGGAAAAAGATGTTAAAATGACGGAATAAGTTTCGAGTTGTCACAAGCTGTGTATCGAATCTTACAGTATCTAAAAGCATCACCAGGGAAAGGATTATTCTTTGGGAAAGGAACAAGTCACCAAGTAAGTGGCTACACGGACGCAAATTGGGCTGGAGATGGAACGGATTGAAATTCGACATCGGGATGCTTTACGTTTGTAAACGGGAACCTAATCACATGGAGAAGCAAGAAACGAAACTTGGTTGTAAGGTCAAGCATAGAAGCGGAGTATCGGGGAATGGTTCATGGCATATGTGAATTTCTATGGATAAAATGAATTCTTCGAGACCTTAAGATTGATCAAACCAGCCCCATGCAGCTATACTGTGATAATCAAGCATCGATAAATATTGCCAACAACCATGTTTAACATGACAGGACAAAGCATGTTGAGGTCGATCGCCACTTCATTAAAGACCATCTCGAAAATAAAACTATCGAACTACCTCATGTGAACTCAAATGACCAACTTGCAGATATGTTAACAAAAGTTGTTTGTGGAAGATTTTTTCAAAGCTCTCTTGACAAGCTGGGAATGATAAATATCCATTCCCCATCTTGAGGGGGAGTGTTGACGAGAGCCATTTTAGGATGTAATCCCGTAATTTATGTTGTTGTTTATTGTGTCCCAATATTATTGGGTCTATTTTAGGTAGTTTGTTTCCTATACTCTTGTATATATATTTCCTCCAAGTGAATGTAAAAAACAACTTGATAGACAAATCGTATCCTCTGTTCTTTAGGATTTTGCTGCTCTGGCTGATTCTATTCTATGCGAAGGAGTCGACCCTCATCCCCAATCCGATCGTCGGTCTTCTCCTATGATGGTGTACCAGATTTTTTTATGGGAAAGATTCCCCTGAACTCGTTAAATAGGTTTCTTCCTTTGCTTCTTATTTTGACTGATTTACTGTAAACCAATGAAGTTTAATCTTCAATGGGGTTTGTTAATTTTATTTGATTTTAATATATAGAATGGATGTTTGGGTTGATTGTTTGACAGAAATCAAAGAAATTTTGGATGTGTTTAGGTTTATTGTCTAATTCTTTCAAGGTGGATTATTTTTGGTGAATTGGAAATTTGTTCTGATTGTCTAATTTTCACAGGAAATTGAAAGTTGTTTTGATGCACACCAAGCACTCGCTAAAATGCTTCAACTGTATGATATTTCTTCGTTTATAGTATTCTATCAGAAAAGAATGTTTTTTATGATAATCATGAACATATTCTGTTAGAATGCCCCAAATTAATATAATTATTGGTAAAGGAATTCCAATTATATCCGAATGGAATCACGAATTCCAATTATGTTGGAATGAAATATGGATATTTTCTTACTAATTTATTCATTGGATTTGTTTCCACGGAAGTTGATGCTTGAAAAACGGACCACGAAATTTGAACGACACCTCTTAGCAACATTATTATTTTAGAATGAATTAGTGTATTTGTTAGATTTTGATGTTTTTTTTTTCCCAATTTGAAAGTTTTTTAATTTTATTCTTTAACAATAAATGTAATTCTTAGCAATTGTTACATGTATTCTGTAAAAATTAATATAATTTTTGTTTTAATTCTTCAGTTGCTGGTTCGAGAATTAGTTATTCTACAAAAAAAAATTAGAGTCGTGATCAAGAAATATATTCAAGAATATTCTAATTATTTTATTGTTCTAGAATTTTTTTTATTTTTGAACATACTCAAACATATTCTGTCAGAATGTCCTAATTAAAAACCTTATAATTTGTAAACTCAGATTTTCAAAATTAATAGAAGCTATGACCCCTTAAAATATGCAAATTTCCTCTATTAAATCTCTATTAATTGACTAAAATACCCTTCTAGTTAAATTAGATGGTATTTTTCGATTATTTTTTATTCAATAATATGTATTAATCACTTTCTTAAAATAAGTTAAATGATTGACTCATATTTATGCATAAAATAACACAATATTTACTTTTAATATAATAACCTAAGATATATATATATATATATATATATATATATATATATATATATATATATATATATATATATATATATATATATATATATATATCGACTTTATTTAGTTTTGTTTTTTATACTACTTTATGTTAATATATTTTGCAGTTTTCTTATTAATTTTTAAATTTACGTATTTTAATTTGTTCATTTTTTCGTTTTATTTTTCATGAATCTAATAATTTTTTCTTGACATTTTTCGAAAAGTATAAAATTATTAACATACTAAAGTATATTACAATTTTGGGGTTTTCATTTTTTTGGTTTTCTTGATGTTTTTCTTATAATTTTTTCATTTTTTTTTTGGAATTTGTGAGTTATTTTATAAAAAATTTAGCATTTTTTTTCCCTATTTTAATGATTATAAATCATAAATATAACACATTGAAACATTAATTCTCAATAAACAAGCTATTTATTTTCATAATTTAAATATAATAACATTAAAGAACAAAAAAATATAAATAAAACAAGTTGGGCCGAAATTATGAATATAATGTAAAATTTTTATTTACTTGAATAAAAATATAAAAAATTACAAAACCATAAGTTACCAAAATTATAAAAAAAATAGAAAACCAAAAAAAATGAAACACCAAAATTATAATATACTCTAATATGTGGATATATTTTATACTTTTTGAAAAAATGTCAAGAAAAAATTATCAAATTCATGAAAAATAAAACGAAAAAAATTGGACAAAATTGGACAAAATTCATATGTAACAATATATATATATATATATATATATATATATATATATATATATATATATATATATATATTGCTTTGATGTTTTTTCTGATTTATTTTTATGTATGATTTAGATAATTAATTACAATATGATATTAATCAATTTCATGTGCTAGAAACTGAAGAAAAGTTTTTTTTATTTTTTTTTATTTTTTAAATAAGTATTAAAGTTTTTCTATGTTTTCAAAGATGAAAAGTTTAGGTTTTGAAAGTTTATCCTTTTTTTTATATAAGTATTTGGATTTATCTTCATCTTAGCATCTTGGATTTTCCATTTGGAAAAGATATAAAAAGTTTAGGTCATCTGAATTTTCCATCACTAACCATTAATGTGGTGGGTCTCGCATCATCATCCCACTTAATCATTAAACACAAGGTATACCTATCAGTAAAACACCATTATACATGAAAAATTAAATTTATGTAACACCCTGTATTCCCAGGTATTATTTTTACTCTTTTATTTTTGGGTAATTGTGAGGAGACTCGGCGAGTTGGAGTCTAAACTTGCCGAGTAGGATCGCGGTTTTGTACGCGGGTTCGCATTTGGACTCGGCGAGTCCGTGCTGTTTAATGAAACCCTAATTTCCAGGGTTTGAGACCAATTTAAAGGGGCTTATGGTCGTCATTTGCGGCCACCAACCCCAGAGAGAAACCCTAAAGAGCTTTTGAGCGTTTTGGGAGAGAGAAGAGGCCATTGTTGACTTTTGAAGCTTGGTTTGGCAAGGTAAAGGAGATTCTAGCTAAGAGGAGGCAAGGGAGGTGGACATCCTTCGATTTTGGAGCTCAGAGCATCATTTTGGAGATATATTTTTGCTCCCTTTTCTGTTGTTATGATGAACATGGGGGTTTAGGGTTTCTTGACCCCTTTGTTGGTTAGATTTGATGTCCATTTCGTCCCTATTTGTGACGAGGCTTGAGATGGGATCCATTGAGGTCCAGAGAAGCTTTATTCCTTAAGCTTTATGCGGATTCATGGGAGTTTTGACCTAGAGTTATGAGATATGGGGCTATAACATCATTTAGGAGCAAATAGTTGTTGTTTGAGCACCAAGGTTTGGACTTTATGTGATTATCATGCTTGGGGAGGCCAGATCTATGATTGTATGGAATAGATCTGACCTCAGAAGTGAGTTTGAGTTTATGCATGGTATGGACTCGCCGAGTCTGAAGAACAGACTCGGCGAGTAGCATGAAGTTTGCCCGTAACCACTCCGCGAATGGTCTTGTCGAGTTGAGGGGTTGACTCAGTGAGTCAGGGAGAGTCAGGGGGGCCTGAGTCAAGTAAGAAAAGTACTCGGCGTGTCAAGAGAGGATCCAAGGGAGTCATTGGACACGTATAGACTCGCCGAGTCGCCCTAGTGCACTCGCCGAGTCCGGTCAAAGTTGACCGTTGACCTTGTTGACCTTTAGGGTTGAGTTCAGTTGTATTTATGAGTGTATTACTTTGTGTGATTAGGTGGAGGCTAGATCACATTTATTCTGAGACAGATATTTACTGAGATACGCGAGGTGAGTCTTCTCACTATACTTTACCTTGAGTAGGTAAATAGAGTTATGTGATACAGTGTTTTATATATATTGTTGTTGCACTGCATTCTTCTATGTGATTTATGTTGTGCATGCTTACAAAGTTAGAACCTGAGGGTTCACAAAGTTTGGGTGCACGGACCCACAGAGTATAGCCTCGTGTGGCTAATATGTGTTACATGTGATATTTTGGGGAACTCACTAAGCTTTGTGCTTACAGTGTTTTGTGTTATGTGTTTCAGGTACTAGTGAGGATCGCGGGAAGGCGCCGACTTGATCAGTACACACACGGGATTTTTATGCTATGAGATCTTGGGATTGTTATATGTTATAAATTGAGTTTCAAACAATGATGTTTTTATGATTTACAAGTGAATTATGTTTTTATAAATGCGAAAAATTATTTTGGAAATTTATGGTGTTACAAGTTGGTATCAGAGCCTTGGTTTGAGGGATTCGGGTACACCTTCGAGAGTATTTGAACTCAAACTGAGGATTTGGAATATATTTTCAAAAGAGAACCAAGTTTTCTAAAGGAAGTAAAAGATTTTTAGAGAGACACAGAGCAGAGACGTGTGTACGATCAGTCAGCGCCCGAACGGTGATTTCCTAAAATACCCTTATGTTATATGTTTATGAGATCGATATGATGTATTATCTTGCTAGAATGGACTAGGTATTCCTATTAGGACTAGGGTGGCTTGATTTGTGATGCCTTAGCCTAGGGGAAAGTGAGCTGCTATGAGATGCTTGAGAGTGAGTAGGTAGCAGTGAGGAGCTATGAGAGATCTATAGAGAGTGGATTATGCATAATAGAGTACTTGGGACTTAGGATCCTAAGAGGAGGACTTGGGGTGTACACTGATACGGTGCGGACAGTAGTATTGGGCCCGTACTACTGAAAACACCGGGGCGATGTACAATTCAAGTAAGAATCTTCGGGATACCTGAGATCAAGGAGGGATGCGTTATCGAGTGCGAGTATGCTCGAATGAATTTCTAATATGTCGTAGGTTGTATTTCAGAGGTAGATCATGGTGAGTACACGACTTATGCCAGAGAGCAGCGAGACTAGTGATGAGGAGATCCGCTGGATCATCCATGAGGAGGTGGCTGCGGCCATCAGGGCAGAGATACCAGAGATGTTCAGGTATATTAAGACCATGCTGATTGATACTTTTGACGAGCATTATGCCGCTCTTTCTGAGGCTGCTGTCGCAGCGGCCACTGCAGCCATCGCTGCTGCTAGGCCGTAAGGGGGTGACTCGCTGTTGTTCAGGGAGTTCAGCAACACGAAGCCACCAGAGTTTGATGGGACGCAGGATCTAATTGCAGTGATGAGATGGGTATCTGACATTGAGGGATGTTTCTATACTTGCTCGTGTCCGGAGCACTTGAAGGTTCGGTTTGCGCTGAACCAGCTTCGCCTAGGGGCGAAGGACTGGTGGAAGTTCGCGACAGCACACTATTCTCCAGCAGAGCTTGCTGCGGTGACCTGGGAGAGGTTCACCACCATGTTTCGTGATATGTACATTCCGTCGGTGGAACGAGATCAGTTGGCACAGGAGTTTTTGACCCTCAAGCAGGGTACAGAGTCTGTTACGGCTATTACCAGGATGTTTCATGAGAAGACAATGTTCTGCCTTGAACACATGTCTACTGAGCAGGCACGAATGAGCCGTTATTTGAGTATTTTGAGGAGAGACATTCAGGAGTTCGTGTCGAACTCCTCATACCGGACATTTTCCGAGCTTCAGGCAAATGCTCAGAAGAGGGAGATCGAGCTAGAGACTCAGGCAAGGGAGGAGGCAGAGTCTCAGGGGAGGGATCAAGGACCGGCACAGTCTCAGCCGGAAGCCAAGCAGGCCAAGCCTGCTGATTCCAGGGTAGGGGAGTGCGGCAAGGGTCATGATGGAGTTTGTAGAGCGGGATCTTGCTACATGTGTGGCAAGGAGGGGCATATGGCCAAAGACTGCCCAAAGGGGTTTCCAGTGTGTTTTCACTGCAACCAGACCGGACACCGGAAGGCAGAGTGTCCGCTGTTGCGAGGGACTACCCAGGGAGCACCATAGGGATCTGCCGGTGCTGCTATCAAAGCTACTGAGAGCCGGCCAGTGAAGGCCGAGGTACCGAAGGCGCGAGGGAGAGCCTTCCAGTTGACCGCGGAGGAGGTCCGCGCAGCGCCCGATGTCGTGGCTGGTATGTATTCTTTCATGTAATTATTTAATGTTTAAGATTTTATTCTTATATTATGATATGCATAGGTACTTTTCTTATGGATTATGTACCTGCTTTGGTGTTATTTGACTCGGGTGCGAGTCAATCTTTTATATCGTTGGCTTTCAGTCGGTACGTCAGCATTAGTCGAGAGGTGTTGAGTCAACCTCTGAGAGTTTCCATCGCCGAAGAGAGAGCAGTATATGCCACGGAGGTGATTCGGGGATGTGTACTTGAGATTTTTCGATGTAGAGTTTCCTATTGATTTGGTCCCGATTGCGATGGGGGACATCTATGTCATCGTAGGCATGGATTGGTTGAGCAGATTTGGAGCAGTTATCGACTGCGAGCGACAGCTGGTGACTATACGAGACCCAAGTGGGGGAGTTCTTACTGTGTACGGCGAGGGTACCCGTCCCGATTCAGCTTTTTGTTCGGCTGCTAGAGCGAGGCAAAGTCTACAGCAAGGCTATAGTGGTTTTGTAGCGTATGTGACAGATACGAGGGTTGGTGCAGGGAGACCGAGGGTGGTTGAGGAGGTCCCGATAGTGTGTGAATTCCCGGATGTTTTCCCTGAAGAGTTACTGGGTGTGCCTCCCGAGAGGCAGGTGGAGTTTCGCATTGATTTGATTCCGGGGGCAGCACCTATCGCCAAGGCCCCCTATCGCCTTGCACCTCCAGAGATGCAATATTTATCCTCGCAGCTTCAGGAGCTGCTGGGGAAGGGGTTTATACGGCCGAGCAGCTCACCGTGGGGAGCACCGATCCTGTTTGTGAAGAAAAAGGATGGTTCGCACCGAATGTGCATAGATTATCGAGAGCTGAATAAGTTAACGGTCAAGAACCGTTATCCTTTGCCGAGGATCGATGATTTGTTCGATCAACTGCAGGGAGTATCTTGGTTTTCCAAGATTGATTTGAGATCTGGATATCATCAGATGAGGATGTGCGAGGAGGATATCTAGAAAACTGCATTCAGAACTCGTTATGGGCATTACGAGTTCGTTGTGATGCCATTCGGGCTCACCAATGCGCCTGTAGCATTCATGGATCTCATGAACATGGTATGCAGACCGATGCTGGATTGATCGGTGATTGTGTTCATTGATGACATTTTGGTGTATTCAAAGTCCAGGGAGCAGCTTGAGGAGCATTTGTAGGAGATCCTCAGCGTGCTGGGATCGAAGAGGCTTTACGCCAAATTCTCCAAGTGCGATTTTTGGTTACGAGAGGTGCAGTTCCTTGGTCACCTCGTTAACCAAGAGGGGATCTTGGTCGATCCGGCCAAGATCGAGGCGGTAATGATTTGGGAGGTACCGAAATCTCCTTCTGAGATTAGGAGTTTTCTAGGGTTGGCCAGCTTATATCGGAGGTTCATCAAGGATTTCTCCAAGATTGCTGTTCCTCTCACCAGATTGACCCAGAAGGGTGTGGTGTTCAGCTGAGGCCCAGAGCAGCAGGCCTCATTTGAGACTCTTCGCTAGAGATTATGCGAAGCCCCGGTGTTGACTCTTCCAGAGGGGTTGGAGGAATTTGTGGTGTATTGTGACGCATCGATATCTGGGTTGGGCACGGTGTTGATGCAGAGGGGGCATGTTATCGCATATGCATCGAGGCAGTTGAAGCCCCATGAAGCAAGATATCCCACCCACGATCTAGAGTTGGGGGTTGTGGTGTTCGCCCTCAAGATTTGGCGCCATTACCTGTATAGGGTTCGGTGTACGATATACACGGATCACAAAAGTTAGAAGTATTTGATGGATCAGCAGAATCTGAACATGCGTCAGAGGAGGTGGTTGGACGTGGTAAAGGATTATGATTGCAAGATCCTGTACCACCCGGGCAAGGCTAATATGGTGGCCGACGCCCTAATTCATAGAGCAGAGAGCCCCCCGATTCAGGATATTTGTATGAGATTGACAGTGATGACTCCGGTATTAGACACCATCAGAGGGGCTCAGGCTGAGGCAGTGAGACCGGAGAACCGCAAGAGAGAACGAGTTATCGGGCAGGTGACGGAGTTTGTGACCGATAGCAGAGGGCTTATGACCTTCCAGGGTCGGATTTGGGTACCGTTTGTTCGAGGAACGCGTACCATTTTGATGGAAGAGGCTCATTGATCGAAGTTCTCGATCCATCCCGAAGCCACTAAGATGTATTTAGATCTGGAGAGAGAATATTGGTGGCCCTGTATGAGAGAGATGTCATGTGGTTTGCTGAGAGGTGCTTGACCTGTCGTAGGGTTAAGGCCGAGCACCAGGGACCGCATGGTAAGTTGCAGCCGTTGGAGGTTCCCGAATGGAAGTGGGAACAGATTACCATGGATGTTATCACCAAATTGCTAAAGACTACTAGGGGAGTCGATGCAATTTGGGTGATTGTGGACAGGTTGACAAAGAGCATCCACTTCCTTGCTATCAGCGAGAACTTTTCCGTAGAGAAGTTGACCAAGGTGTGCGTGAAGGAGGTGGTATCGCAACATGGAGTGCCGATCTCGATTGTCTCAGACCGAGATGTACGTTTCACTTCCAGATTCTGGAAGAAATTTCATGAGGAATTGGGTACTAGGTTGCATTTTAGTACCGCATACCACCCCCAGACTGACGGACAGAGCGAGCGGACGATTCAGACGCTCGAGGATAGGCTCCGAGCATGTGTGTTGGATTTCGGTGGGAGTTGGGACACGTATTTGCCCTTGGCAGAGTTTTCTTACAACAACAACCATCATTCGAGCATTAGCATGCCGCCCTTTGAGTTGTTGTATGGGAGGAGGTGTCGGACCCCTATCTGCTGGGGAGAAGTAGGGCAGCATGTGATGTGTAGTACCGAGATCGTGCTTCAGATGACAGAGCAGATCTAGCAGGTCAGATAGAGGTTGTTGACCGCTCAGAGTCGTCAGAAGAGTTATGCGGACAGACGCCGGTCCGAGCTTGAGTTTCAGGTCGGCGACTTTGTGCTCCTCAAGGTCTCTCCATGGAAAGGAGTGATTCGATTCAGGAAGAGGGGCAAGTTGGGGCCCTGATATATTGGTCCCTTCAGGGTGGTTGCGAGGGTAGGCAGGGTAGCCTATCGTTTGGAATTGCCAGCAGATTTGGGTCAGATTCACGACACTTTCCACGTGTCGCAATTGCGGAAGTGCGTAGCCGACGAGTCTGCAATAGTGCCACTAGACGATATTCAGGTGGATGCGAGCCTGAATTATGCTGAGAGACCAGTGGCGATCAGAGATCGAAAGATTAAGGTCTTGAGGAATGAAGAGGTGCCAATGGTGCAAGTCCAGTCGTAGCATCGGAAAGGGTCAGAGTTAACTTGGGAGCTGGAGCGTGAGATGCGTGAGCAGCATCCGGAGTTATTTGCGGAGTGAGACTTCGAGGACGAAGTCTAATTCTAGTGGGGGAGAATTGTAACACCTCGGATTCCTAGGTATTATTTTTATTCTTTAATTTTTGGGTAATTGTGAGGAGACTCGGCGAGTTGGAGTCTAAACTCGCCAAGTAGGATCACGGTTTTGTGCGAGGGATCGCGTCTAGACTTGGCGAGTCCACGCTATTTAATGAAACCCTAATTTCCAGGGTTTTAGACCTATTTAAAGGGGCTTATGGCCGTCATTTGCAGCCACCAACCCCAGAGAGAAACCCTAAAGAGATTTTGAGCGTTTTAGGAGAGAGAAGAGGCCATTGTTGACTTTTGAAGCTTGGTTTGGCAAGGTAAAGGAGATTCTAGCTAAGAGGAGGCAAAGGAGGTGGACATCCTTCGATTTTGGAGCTCAGAGCATCATTTTGGAGGTATATTTTGGCTCCCTTTCCTGTTGTTATGATGAACATGGGGGTTTAGGGTTTCTTGACCCCTTTGTTGGTTAGATTTGATGTCAATTTCGTCCCTATTTGTGATGAGGCTTGAGATGGGATCCATAGTGGTCCAGAGAAGCTTTATTCCTTAAGCTTTATGCGGATTCATGGGAGTTTTGACCTAGAGTTATGAGATATGGGGCTATAACATTATTTAGGAGCAAACAGTTGTTGTTTGAGCACCAAGGTTTGGATTTTATGTGATTACTATGCTTGGGGAGGCGAGATCTATGATTGTATGGAACAAATCTGACCTCAGAAGTGAGTTTGAGTTTATGCATGGCATGGACTCGCCGAGTCTGAAGAACAGACTCGGCGAGTAGCATGAAGTTTGCCCGTAACCACTCCGCGAGTGGTCTTGTCGAGTTGAGGGGTCGACTCAGTGAGTCAGGGAGAGTCAGGGGTGGGGGGACTGAGTCAAGCCGGAACTCACCAAGTTGTTCTTGAGACTCGGCGAGTTGAGTCGTGGTGACCTCGCGATTTATGCCAGGTGAAACTTGTTGAGTCAGAGAAGTACTCGGCGTGTCAAGAGAGGATCCAAGGGAGTCAGTGGACACGTATAGACTCGCCGAGTCGCCCTAGTGCACTCGCCGAGTCCGATCAAAGTTGACCGTTAACCTTGTTGACCTTTAGGGTCGAGTTCAATTGTATTTATGAGTGTATTACTTTGTGTGATTAGGCGGAGGCTAGATCACATTTATTCCGAGACATATATTTACCGAGATACGCGAGGTGAGTCTTCTTACTATACTTTACCTTGAGTAGGTAAATAGAGTTATGTGATACAATGTTTTATATATCTTGTTGTTGCACTGCATTCTTCTATGTGATTTATGTTGTGCATGCTTGCAGAGTTAGAACCTGAGGGTTCACAGAGTTTGGGTGCACGGACCCACCGAGTATAGCCTCGAGTGGCTAATATGTGTTACATATGGTATTTTGGGGAACTCACTAAGCTTTGTGCTTACAGTGTTTTGTGTTATGTGTTTCAGGTACTAGTGAGGATCGCGGGAAGGCGCCGGCTTGATCAGTACACACACGGGATTTTTATGCTATGAGATCTTGGGATTGTTATATGTTATAAATTGAGTTTCAAACAATGATGTTTTTATGATTTACAAATGAATTATGTTTTTATAAATGCGAAAAATTGTTTTGGAAATTTACGGTGTTACAATTTAAATCAAAATTACAATAAAAACATAGATTTTTTAAAAACTATTTTTTCCTTCAATAAAAAAGACATTACATAAATTTAAAAAACAAATTACATTAATTAAAAAAACATGAACAAAAATTTTTACCAAAAAACATAAAAGACTACCCCTATTTCTATATTTTGCTTGGACATTTATTTTGGTGCGAGAAAAATTCTCAAAATATTTGTACTCGTGGTTGTACGTTTTCAGTTTCAATATCTCCCAATCGTTTTTCGTTTGAAAGGTCGTTTGTAGCTCTTGAAATGATGTTTGCGCTTCTAGTATTTTATGTTCCACCCAAATCATCATTGACGCCTTGCTCTCTTGTAGTTGGACATATCGATCAAAATTTTCTCCAAAACGATCTATAATGCTAGATCCTAAAGGCGTTTTCTTTGATATATTTCTTCCTATCAGCCGACGGAGAGGTTGTTCATCTTCAAGATTTATTGGATCATCATTGATTTCGATATGTGTTCGGTCGTCTGATTTAATCGGGGTGTCTTGAAAGCTTCGAACCAGAAGAGGTTTGTGAAGTCCATTTTGTTAGGTTTTTTTCATTTTGGAGCATCCTTCAACTTTAGCCAATGTTTGTGTAATGTCCCAAAAATTACAAAGAGATTTTTCATATTTAAAAAATCAATTAAACATTTATTTCAAAAAACATCGAATAACATTTACTTGGTTGAAAATCATACATTATCAGAGTTAAATTTACAAAACCGAAGAAACGAATATCTTTGATGCATGTGTACAGTCCCGCCAAGCTCTTCTCACGACCGACCTGCAACATGTTTAATCCAAAACTGTAAGCATAAATCTTAGTGAATTACCCAATATACCACATATTCCACCACACATATAATGCATGCACATAAAGTCTTCGGCTCTAGCACCGACCTATCAACATACATATCGGTACAGACGCGTGAATGTTGTGGTCCTCCCACAGTCTTACATACAGTTTTCATAATCCTCCCATGGTTTCTCATGCAATTGTTAGGGGCCAAATCTTGGTCTTTCACACATTAAATAAAATCATATGGAGTCAGAGATCAGATAGACAGTCGAACTGATGATGCACCCAAGAGCAAACAATCAGACATGAACATCATAATAAGGCATTAGACCAAGAGTTCTCATGTTATCCTACTTAACTACATAGAGCCAATGTTATCATTACCATATAATCATGTAACATAAACACGTAACATATATTAGCATATTACATATCCTTTGAAAATAGTCTTCCCTAGTTACCTTCCCATTGACCACTTGTCAATTAAGTCATTCGTTGGTTAATAATACATAATCCTGATAATTAGCCTTCCCCAGCTACCTTACCATTGACTACTTTTCAATTAAGTCATTCGATGGTCAATCGTACATAATCCCGATAACTGGCCTTCCCCAGTTACCATAACCAAACATAACTCCTAACTGTACCATATGATCAACAGGCAAGACCCTACCGGTCTAACATACCAATACACCAAGTGACCTAAATTGTACATGCATAACACAAAGTTATCCAAGACAACTAGCATATTGGTACTCTAACAGTACCTCTATCCAACCATGCAAAGGATATATAATGGGATACATAGCATAATGAGCAAACTCACCTTAACTAAAGAACCATGCAAAGGATAATCACAACAATTTTTTTAGCATAATTACACAAAGTTATCCAACCGATTAATCATGGTGTTTTTATATTGAATAATCCATAAACCAAACATGTTTTTCAAAACCATAAAGTATTCAATGTATATCAATAAACATCCCAAATTACATTAGAGTCAATAAAAGCGTAAAATCATGGTGTTTGCGATGCGATCATCCTGAGCTCTTTCTCTTCGAACCGGAAGTCGCTGGTGATGGGTTATGAGCATATATACATTCATATATGATCCTGCAACCCTAATTGTTTTGGATATAAGTTTTCACTAACTAAACACGCAAATTGAATACCAAAGAAATAACCCTAGAAACTAGCATAAAAATCAAAATTCATGTACAAATTAGGGTTAGAAGATTACCTTTACTTGTTATGTAGTAATAACAAGATCAACCTTGAATATCCTTGACTCTTGAAAGCTTAGTGCCCCAAATGTTGCACCTATAATGGTTTAAAAACACCCAATGCAACAAGATGAGAGGAAAGACACTAGAAAAACCGGCTAGGGTAAGAACCTTATTCTTAGGGCCAAAATTTTAATAACCTCGAGGGTTTATATATGGCTGAGGGCTGCTCGGGTTTCTGGAGGAAACCCGAATTCCTGCTTAAGGCTTAAGTAGCCCATGGACTCTTAATTAGCAAGCCTTGGATGAAATATATAAGGCCTTCCTATATGATTTAGTCCACGCCTAATTAAGGAGTCCAGCAGCACAGTTTCACAACTATCAATGATTTGTAAAACAGTCTTTCCATTATTAATCAGTTCCTTTAATAAAAAATTAGTGCCAAATTAATTTATGATTAAATACTAATTAATAATATAATTTCCAAATAATATATTAATCTTGTAATATATTAATAAAATCATCTGATTACCAATTTATTATTTCAAATAATAAATTATACTCTCTCTCCACTAGTCATCCTTTCAAGTTGCATGAGTGAAGGCAACCCAAAAGGACCATGCTACTATCAAATCAAGTACATACCAATTATAGTTATGAGCGTAGACACCTAATCCAATAGTCTCCCACTTGGATAAGTCGAATAACTATAATTGCAAGTATGACTTCAAAATTTGACCAGCAATCGTAGCTTTCAAAAGCCATTGTCGAACTCTGATCTAATCAATGACATGTCCTTTAGATAAGTGATAAAATACCCTACCGTTCTACAAGATATCGTGTGGACATGAGACATGCATTATATCCTTGATAGTTGTTTAAAAACTTTATCCATATTTGGTCTAGTCCTTTTCGCTCTTAGTGCTCTAGGCATTTAGAAAATCATAACGAGTGAATATTATAGCATATGCAATCGATCCTATATTTGAATCATATGCGATTCGATTCATAATTCCTTACATAAAGACTTGATTAGTCTCTTGTTATAATATTTCCATATATTGAATTTCCTATGTTGAATCATTTCAACATGATATTCATATATATTGATGACTAAGTTTTATTAAATCGTTCAATCTAAACTTTTAGATTTGAAATGAAGTATAAGTTCTCTCTCCCTTATAACTTTCTCTAGTGAAACAACTTCCAAACTTTGCAACTTGCAAATTTGTAACCTTTGTTTCCTACAACCAAAATTTCCAACTTGCAACGACACTTAGTATAATGATTATGCTCCAACTAGCATAATAACTATACTATTGCTAGCATAACAATTATGCTCCCACTAGCTTTGAGATGTACCCATAATTCAGTTGGACTTCTATAAATCAATACTTATTGACTTTCTTACCAAAGTTCAGATTTCTGGCACGTCGTGTTTCGATAAGTCTTTACCTAGACTTCTCAAGCTTATACACCTTCCATTAGATAACTTGTAGGCGTCTAAACCCTTTCAGAGCTTATAGCAATAAGTATTGAATGTTCAAACTATTTGCCATTTCTCACAATTTGAACTATGAAAAGGGATGGCATAATCATACTCGATTTTGAATATGCAGTTATCACAACTGCTAACTCTAATGATATTAATCTATCCTTTCAAATCTACTAGTGAAAGCGTTTCCTCGCAATCATTTTCATGAAGTAGAGAGAAACCTCTTGCCACTTAGATTTTATGGTGTATGTGTTCCTATCCATATGAAATTTTCATTTCCAATAACTATCATAAGACAAGTTTAATGAAAAATTGAAACTTATATGGTTTGAACTTGCTTAATCTTAATTTCTTGCCATCTGGTAGCATAAGGTCCTACTAGTCTTGCAGCTGGACCAGCTTACAAACTGTCTGATATCACTCCTCAGCATCTCATGGTATCGGGTCTTTTTCATCTCCTCGTCCACCACATACCGTGGAATGAAAAGGGCCCTCTCCCTAAACTTGGCGGTAATCTCCGCCACTGTCTTTGTCGTCTGTTGGAGGTCCTGAAACTCCCAAGAAAGCTATTGCACCTCAATAATAGGTGCGAAATCAGCCCTCAACATCATCATGAAATCACTCCAGGTCATCACATCCAATAATATATCATCACCAATGGCTCTCCCAACCTCCTCCCACCAGTCACATGCTCTGTCCTTCATAAGACAAGAATCAAGCCTAACCTTGTCCCCCTGGGGATATCTGCTGGTGCGGAATGTGTTGGCGACATCCACCAACCATCTAGTACTCGCAATGGGATCTCGAGCCCCATGGTAGTCTGGAGCTCCACAAGCCCGGAACTCCACAAGCCCGGAACTCCCTGAAATCCAGTGTGTGCGACCCCATCATGGACGCCATCTCAGTGGGAAAAGCACTCAACCTCTCGTCCAAAAGCTCAAGAATTCCCTCCTTGATCGTGCCAAAGATCACATGAGTCTGGTCTAGTGTGTTGCGTGTGATCTATAAGGAGATGAACTCCCTGGTCTACTCGTCTAGCTGCTCAGATCCATAGCCTCAGCCTGATCCGTCACCAGTAACTGAATTGTCGAATGCTAGTCTAGGGCGTAACACCACCATTCTAAAAACACATCATAACAAACATCAGAATACCGAACATAACTGGAGGGATCTCAAACACTACAAGTGTCTGGATTCATGTCAGCCTTCCTTGATTCGACTACGGATCCTCTGCTTTCAGTAGTACGGGCCTATACTACCTTCCACATCTATCCATACTTTCCTGTAACATTCGGATTCCCAGGTATCTCATTTTAAGTATTTATATCGAATATTAGAGAGGGACTCGGCGAGTAGGCGCTCAAACTCGCCGAGTGGGATCGCGCATGTGTTGATCTAATTTAATGGAGGACTCGGCAAGTCCATGCGTGGACTCGGCGAGTCCAAACTGTTTAATGAAACCCTAATTTCTCGGGTTTGGGGCCTATTTAAGGACCCTTATAGCCACCATTTGTGGCTACCAAACCATTGAGAGAAACCCTTGTAGTGCTTGAGCGTTTGTGAGAGAGAAGAAGCGATTATTGGACCTTTGTGGTTTTGTTTTGCAAGAAGAAGTTGATTCCAGCTTAGAGGAGGCCAAGGAGGTTTCTTATTTGTGGATTGCGAGCAAAGGACATCATCCTTGAGGTAGCATATTGATCCTTTTTCTGTTTTGTTAAAGAATCCATGGATCTAGGGTTTTATATACCCTTTATTGGGTTGATTTGTTGGGAATATGGTCCCTTATCATGTTTAGACATCAGATCTAGATCCATAATGGTCCAGAGAACCTATTCCACCTTGCTTTATGAGGAGTTATGGAAGAAATGGACTTAGGATGTTGTATTTGGGGCTAAATCATCAAGTAGTGTCATTTGGACGTTGCATGAGCATCAAGTTTGAACCTTTACGTGATTATTGAGCTTGGGAAGATTAGATCTATGTATCAGAGGAACAGATCTGACCTCAGAAGGTCATTTGAGTGTGAGCATGGAACGAACTCGCCGAGTCCATGAGAGGACTCGACGAGTCGAGTCAGGGTTTCCCCTTAATTTGTGATAGGTGTAACTTGTCGAGTGGAAGAAAGACGCGACGAGCCAAGAGAGTCTGAAATGATTCAGAGGACCTGATTGGACTTGTCGAGTCACCTTTGCGCACTCGACGAGTCAGGTCAAAGTTGACCGTTGACTTTCATTGACTTTAGGGTTCTGGCCAAGACTGATTCAGGAGAGTTCAGGGAAGGATAGAATGGCCTTCTACCCAATATGTAGAGATGAGATCATGGGAGAGTATTGATCGGAAATGTTATTTGAATAATAGGAGGAGGCTAGGTCGGGACGTTGAGCACGAGAGTTTATCTGCCTTCATTGAGGTGAGTACCCAATGGGGTGATTATGTGTAACCGAAAGGTCTTATGTCTATCATGTAAATGTGATGTATGTTGTATATGTTATATGTTATGATATGAGTATGTTGATATGGACCGGAAGGTCAACATATTCATGGGATGGAAATCCCCTGAGACACCTGGATCGGAAGATCCCATAGAGTTATGGCCTGGAAAGGCGTATGCACTATGCGTGGTATTTTGGGGAACTCACTAAGTATTATTGCTTACCGTTTTCGTGTTATGTGTTTCAGGTACCAGTGATGATCGCGGGAAGGCGCCGGCATGATCAGTACACACTTATGGTGGAGACGTTTGAGATTCTGGGGTCTTTGATTTGTACTTATGTTATGTAAAAACAATTGATACACGTTTTTGAGAGTTGTGATTGGGGTATTTTTACTAAATTAAAAGGAAAATTTTGTTTTGAAATTTCATGGTGTTACATTTCCTCAAGAACTGCCTTGACTACACCAAGTCCCTTCTACTACTACTGCTTCATGCGCTACTCTTATCCTAGGCTTGCCCTAGGGTACTGATGTGTGTGAAACGAACTAGTTTTAATCCTACTAACTTAAACACAAAGACAAACACACGAAAGGCAGTGTACCTATCGATTAGCAGTTTAGTTCAGGTAAGTAGGGTATCGAACACAGGGAACGGTAAACAATTAAAATAAATGCTAATATTATCTAAATAAAACAAGTAAAAAAAAGGGTTTTCTCTAGTTTTACAAGACTAGAAACTTAAATACTTTACTAACACGCAAACTAAGCAACTAACAGCTAAGAAAACAAAGATCAACTAAATTCAATGATTAAAAAGGCCTTCTGTTTAGGTTCGAATCATTTGTTCCCATGGATGATTTTATGGTAAATATATCGAATTAATTCTTCATTGGTTACCAACTAAAGTGATTAGATTTCACATTCGCTATAGCTAATCCTTAGAAAACAGATTAATTCAAGCAATGGTCAGTTGTCTAAATTAATGAATTTCCTAGTTTGTTGATTCGAGTTTAGAAAGACTTGTAATTAGCTAATCAAATTGGTTATTCAATTAACCTCTTTTTGATGGTGTATCACACAAGCTCACACATTAACTTACCTATCTTCTAGTTAATTCTAGTTTCACATTCATTATTCCTAGACATACAACTATGTGGTCACGTAAATCATATGAAATTAGCAACTAAGAGATGTTCATACAACTTAATTACTGATTTATTAATAGAAGAATAGTTATTGTTAACACATAAGGTTCTTTAACAAGCTTAATAAAACATAATCACCAATTAAAATTAATCCTAATCAAATAATCAATCCATGTTCACAAATTCATCTACCTAAACAGAAGATATGAGTTTTAGCTCATGATTACAGCAAAAAAAATCTCAAAAACGAAATCAATTGGTAAAAACATAGTTCAAACAAGATATTAGGTAAGAGTAAACTTGATTTTGACTTGATTCTCCTTAAAATTGAATGTAGGGTTGATTCCTTAGCTTCCTATGCTCCAGCAGCATCTTTAGTCGACAATTGGCCTCCAAGGGTTCATCTATATGCTAGGGTATTGATCTGAAAGTCCCTTTATATAGATTTTCACAAAACAGGGGCTACTCGTCGAGTCCAGTGACCTACTCGGCGAGTCCGTCACTTAAAATCCCGTGTACGGCAAGGCAAAGTCAAGAATCACGAAACTTCTGACCAACTCGGCGAGTTGATGGCCTACTCGCCGATTTCATTTGGAATCAACATTTTCTCAAAACATGAAAGTCGTCCGAAATTGTGTCTAGTTTTCAGAACATTTTTAATCTCGTCAATCAGAGTTACGATTCAAGAGATATGTCCAAAACATTGACGAGGGGTCAAGCTGTCCAGCAACATCCTTCTTTCTTCAAAATACAATATCCAAGCCTCCAATCGCTAGTTCCGCTTCCTTTTCCTTCCGATCATGTCATTATTGTTGAAAAATGAAATTCTAAACTAATCAAACACCTTTTGTTCATTAAATGAGATAAAAACAACATAAAGTATTAAGATAATGCATGAATTTTATAACCAAATATGCCCATATCAGGTACTTACCATCCCACTCTCCACCATCATCTGCATAAGTAGTCCCTGCTATCTTCCCCAAAGTAGCTCACAATTACTATTACATATCACTGAGACTAGATAATTCTTCGAATGAGAGGTTCTACCCTAGAACGGTTAGACTCAGACAAGAGCTGCGAAATAAGGCTGAACCTAACCTTATGGAATTATTTAGTCCTTGCAATATGTTATTGGAATAGTGTCTAAGGCTGCAACTATATTGGGCAAGTATTTGATCCGATTGTGCATGGTCCTTTTGGGTTGCCTTCACCATAGCAACTTGACAGGGTGATTCATTATGAGAGAATAAATATTATTAATATATTATGAGAATAATAATATTATTATTTGATTAATATAAGTCATAAATTAATTAGGAATTAATTTAGTGACTTAAAGAGATTAATTAAATAAGAGGGTATAAACTATCAATTGTTTGATAGTTACACTTTGGGCTGTAAATCCTTCATGGATAGGGTTGGACGATTTCTAGGGCTTGGGATAAGCCACAAATCATCCAAGGGCTTATCTTGGAAAGGATTTGGATTGCTTTGAGTAAAAGTTATCCAATTAGGGTTTAAGGGTGAAACCCTAGGAGCCTTACAAGTATAAAAAGACCTCTTGGGGTGGGGAAATCAGCACCTGTGTCTTTGGAAGAACCCTGGCCGATTTTTGTCCTCTCTCCTCTTTCTCAAATCATCCTCCTTGTTAGTTGGTGTTTGTAAGCCATTAGAGGAGTGACATTTGTGACTCTAAAGCTCCAAGAACAAGAAGATCAAACAAGTGTTTCAAGGTAAACTTCTAACTCTGATTTTGTATTGTTGTTATACCTTATTAGCCATTAGAAATCGTGGATTCAATGCATGTTTAATTAGATAAACCTAGATCCAAGCATTAGGGTTTGCATGTGCACGTAGGAATGTTCATATGGCCAAAACCCATCATATGTAACTTAACATATTCATTTACTAGATAGTAAAAGATATCCAGAACTGCTAAAAGCACAAAGCGAGCAGCATTCGAGCATTAAGTACGCATAATCAAGCATATACTACGCTGGCTATCATACTGACTATTCTGTACTAGCATGCGTTTCTCATAAGGCTGATACACATATAACAGGCACATAAGGCATCCTTCCTAGATCCTTAGTCCTAATCTCGCATGTTGTTCTCATAAAGTTGATAAACATATCACAACATAAACTTGTATAGGTAATGTGGGAGTACTTACTTGAGCTCGGCTGATTGCACGCACCACATGACCCTTTCCTCTTTTATAATTCCTTTGTTGAATTTCTCTTCTTTTCTCAAAATCCTTTTATAAAATAGTTTTTCTTTTGAAAATTTTATACCACTTCCTCAATTTGAGTTCAGACACACCGGAAAGTGTGCTCGAATCCCTCAAACCAAGGCTCTGATACCAACTTGAAACATCCAAAAAATATAGTAAAAAATCTTTGTTTTAAAACCATTAATAAAACCATAAATCATCCATATTCATAAAGAAAATCAAGTATCATGTATCTCAAAACATTGTGAAAAGTATTGTATTAAAATCATATGAGAAAAATATCAGAGTCTCAACATCCCAGGCTGGAATTGTGGTGTGGGTAATGCAATCACCCCGAGCCCTTCCCCTTCTACCGGAAGTACCTGAAACCAAAACCGAAAACAGTAAGCATGAAGCTTAGTGAGTCTCCCCAAACTACCACATACCATAAAAATATCATGCAACTAGGAGATACGGATTCGGCCCACTCTCATGGAGATTCTGGCCCCACCCACACTCTGCTGCCTAGGAAATTCGGGACCCACCCACACTCTGCTATTTAGGAGATTCGGGCCCCGCCCATACTCCGCTGTCTAGGAGATTCGGGCCCAGCCCACACTTTGTTGTCTAGGAGATTCGGGCCCCGCCCACACTTTGTTGTCTAGGAGATTCGAGCCCCAGCCACCCTCCGCTCCTAACATGCATACAAGTATAAAACAGACAACAAGTTTATCTACCAAACAATCACATATCTATACTCGAATAATACTATCAGCATCGGGCCCCGCCCACTCTAGACTACTATGAGATTCGGGCCCCACCTATACTCATCTACTAGCATATCACATATGCGGGCCGACCTTGGTGCCTTAGACCCGTTCCTACTGAAAGGGAACTCACCTCGTATGACTGATTGCTGAAAACCTAAGTGAGGAATTTCTGTTTGCTGCTTCGACGACTCTCCGGCTATAAATTCCATAATAACACTTAATCAAAAAGTAATAAATCTTTATAAGGTAAAATGACCGTTTTACCCCTAATGAAAGTCAACACTCTGGTCAAAGCAAACATTCTGCTCCGACAACTCGCCGTTTTATCGAGCTGTTAAGTTGCGACGTGGCTCATCCACTTATTGATTCCCTCTTCAAACTCGTCGATTTCTACTACTGAAATCGGGAGAACACGACACGACTCGTCGAGTTCCATTATGAACTCGTCGAGTCCGTCTGTCTGTTTTGCCAACATAATGGATTAATCCCCTATCTCCTAGATCTAAGGTTCTTAGTTCATTTGCCCACTGGAAAGGCCTTTCTAAAGGTAAAGCTTCCAACTTTACCCATCCATAAATCTTCTAAAAGGGTTTAGAGAAAACCCTAATTCCTATAAGACATGGATCTTGTCCAAAAGGCCATAGAGTATCGAATCCACACATAAAAACCTAAATCTAGGGTTTTAACATCTGTTGGACCCATAAAGTTCCGAGATTTCCTTCCATGCATAGTCTTTTTAGGCTAAAAAGACCGTAAACTTGCTCATATGCTTCCATGGGGCTTCCATGGTCATAAAGTTTGCACCTTTATGCCATGGAACCCTCCCTAGATCCTAGATCTGAGATATGAGCCACTTGGGACGTCCCAACTCCAAGGACTAAGGTTTTTGAACCAAAACTTTCATAAGATGGAAGCAAATAGATCTAAGAGAAGAATGATCAAGTTGGAAACTTGATTACCATAAAATGTATCAGATGGAGTGTAGTTCCTAGATCTACTCCTTCCCTTTTGAGTCTTCTATCTTCCACTTCTTCCACAAGCTTCAAAAGGCACAAAATAACACTCAAAATGGCAAGAAATAGCTCAAGATCACTTATGGTGGATTAGGGTTTCGAACTTAGTGTTTTGGAGGTGATGGAGGCTGGAATGGATACCATATATGATCCTTAAATAGGGTGCAAGCCCTAAAGATTAGGGTTTCATCCAGGCTGTCCTACTCGTCGATTCTGGGTTGCGACTTGTCGAGTAGCTCACTAAAACCCCCGCGTACAAACTGCCTTCTACTAGACGAGTCAGGGCTACTAACTCGTCGAGCCCTTCTTTCAAAATAAACAGATAAATACTTAAGTAAATGCGTACCAAGATATCGGACGTTACATTACATATTGAGCAGCTCACCTATATCGATCAGTGAACTTTTACTGACCAGGGTGCTTTGCCTTATACAATCAAATGAGAACTAATAGAACTCAAATGCATGGTCAACTTAACTGAAATGGGCACAGAAACAAGAATATGTCAACATGATAGGTTATCAACCTTAGGTCGTGTGCTAGTGATTATTAAAAGGTTTATTCTCAATTGTCTCCTAAGACTCCTACTGACTTCTTGAAATATAAGATTCTTTGTCAAGGAACATTTTGTTGGGTTATAAGCATTCTAACACTCCTAAGTGTACATGCAACCCTAAATATCTTGGATCTATGTTTTCTCTATTATACATGCAAATATGAACATCCAAGGTATTATCCTAATCTAGCATACAAAGCTATCAATATAACAAGATAGAATACATACCTCTTTGATGTAGAATGTCTTCATGAAGCTTGAGTGCCTAGTGCCCCAAGTGTGACACCTCAAATGGTTCACACAACACCAAATACACTTGGAATAACTTGAGAGAATTCTACACTTCATGAAATCGGCTAGCCCTCTCTAGAATCATACAAGTGCCGATTTTGTCAAGAATAATATCTTTATATAGTGTTACAATTAGGGTAAACCCTAATTGTCATGACTTTCCATTTCCTTGGATCCATGGGTTCAAATACACCATGGAGCATCCACGGAGTATCATATGAGTTTTGGCCCAACTAGATAATCCATGGAGCATTAGCCCACTATACAAGTATGGATGATTTACACAATCAACCCGTATATTTAATTAGTCTTCTTTTGATCACTTAATTAATCCTAGATTAATTCTTGATCAATACTAATTAAATAATCTTATTATTCTTATTATTAATATACTAGAACTTATAATATATTAATAACCATAAGTGTCTTATTTCTCTCATTTTAGTCTATCCAAGTGCATGATGCCATGCAACCCAAATGGACCATGCCGGGTCGGGTTAAGTCTTACCAATTATAGTTATGGACTTAGACATTAATCCAACAGTCTCCCACTTGGATAAGTCTAAAACTATTATTGCGTATGACTTCAGGAACCAACTGGCAATCGTAGCTCTCAAAAGCTTCTGTCGAACTCTGACCTTGTCGATAAACTCTGACCTTTGTCAATGACTTGTCCATTAGATAAGGGATCATATATTCCTCCATTCTAGATATCATATGGACTGAGACATTGATTATAATCATTCTCTCTGTCCATTTGTTGTTTCCCGATTTCCGATTTATGATGATTGACTAATTGAACAAATCAAATCAGTCCTGGCCCGGCCGAGCACTTCCATTTGTCATCATCAAATCATTGAGGGGCCCACAGATATCGCTTTTATCCCGAAGGTAAAAGGAATGGATAAACTTCGACTCATATGGCTTGTTCTACTACTTGTTGAATCATACACAAAGGCACGTTTTATAGCACCGAGTTACCAAATGCGGTTTCGTGCAATCAATGTACAACCAACTCATAGTAACAACTCATATCTCTAGGTTTGAAGAATATAAGATATTATCATCTCATGATCACTCATGATAAAATCCATGAAGTGATTCCAATGAGCGCGGGTTGAATCCAATACTCAGAACTTATGAGCACTCATGAGTGTTGTAGCCATTTGTCCAACACCTTAGACCTCTACAAGCCAACCCATGACAGTCTTAATTCATATCTACTTCCAACATATGACCGACTGTGGATGGTTTGAATAACTTAGTCATTCCGGAAGAATAACCTCGTTTATTCGGGAAGTCAAAACATGCAAAGTGAAACACAATAATAATTGAATCCAATATGGTATCAAAACCTATGAACATAAATAAAACACCTTTTATTTATCACCATATGATTACACATTATTCATTGTATACTGTTTCAGCTATCAACTTTATTCTTGAATTTAAAACAATAGTTATCCCATGCTCCAAGCATGTACACTATGTTTTTCTAAACACTAGTCATGCCATACACCAAGTATGCATACTATGTTTGTCTATGGCCTTTACTTTGTGAACTAGATCAATTGAACATAACTTCAATGATTCTCTTTTCACACTCCCAAATCCTTACTGTAAATACAAGAATTCCAAATTCATGTCATTTACTGAAATCTGTTAGATTCTAAACTTATATGCATTGATCCTCTTGTAATGGTTATGCACAAAGTCATAAAGTCTTGACAACAACCATTACAGAGCATTCCAAAGGAGATCGGCTCCTTGGAAACATCCTTCTTGCATTAAGTTTCCTTAATCTTACACAGATTGAAAATTCTAACTTTGAAACATTTCCAAATTCCATTTTGACTATCAATTCTGAACAAGAGTTGCCTCTTTACAGATTATGTCAATATGGTCCTTCCAGAATTATCTCTATACTTCCAACTGTCCTTGAGCAACCAATCCTTGGTAAACCTTAAATTGTCCTCGACAATTGTTTAATCCTCTTAGTCATATCCAGTTCTAAACCTTTTCCCTTCTTAATGCCCCAGGCATTTGGAAAATTTTAGAAAGGATGAATATAGCACATGTAATCGATCCTATATCCGAAGCATATGGGACATGATTCATGATGTCTCACATAAAGACTAAACCAGTCTTTTGCTATAACATTTCCATTTCTATTTGCCAAGTTCTCATAATTCAGATTATGAAAAGGGATGCCGTAATCATAACCGAATTTTAGAACGCAAATAATGGACCCATATACAGAATTTCCTTATGTTGAGCCATTCCAACATGAAATTCATATATATCCTTAACTAAATGATTAAAACCTCACGATCTAAGCTTATAGATTTGAGATGAAGTATAATTTTCTCTCCCTTAATTATAGCAAAACAACTTTTTCCCAATTGAAACCTTTTGTTTTCTATAATTAACATTGCTAACTTGCAATACGTATCATAATTATCATGCTCCCACTAACATGATGATTATTAGCATAACACTTATGCTCCCACTAGCTTTGACATGTACTCAGAAAGCTCGACTTCTAGAAATCAATACTTTATTGACTTTCTTACCAAAGTTCAGATTTCTGATACTAGATTGTTTTGATAAGACTTTATCAAAAAACATACACCTTCCCTTAGATAGCACACTTGTGTGTCTAAACAATTATGAAGAGGGATGCCGTAATCATAATGGTTAGACCTTTTTGCCACTTCTCACTGTCCAGGTTAGTGTGCCGGTAAACCACACACGCTCCACTAACGACTTTGAGAATGCAAATATCACAATTACTATCTAACTAAAATCTACTTAGTGAAAGTGTTTCCTCACCACCATTTTCATGAATCGGAGAGAAACCTTATGACACTTAGATTTAATGGTGTATGTGTTCTTATCCATGTGAATTGTCAAAACCATAGTCACAAGACAAGGATAATGACAAATCCAAACTCATATGGACTGAAGTCAATCTTAACTTCTTGCCACCTGGCAGCTCAAGGGCCTGCCATTGCTTCCAAGTTGTTGTGCAACCAATTGAGAACTCTAAGAACTCATATGCAAGGCCAACTTTGATTGGAATGGGCACAGAATATGTTAACACGATAGGCTATAAACCTTAAGTCGTGTGCTAGAGAAGAACTTCAGGTTTTATTCTTGATTAGTTCTTGAGACTTTCAAGACATTTAAGACTCCCACTGTCCTCTTGACCTATAAGACTCCCTTGTCAAACATCCAAGAGACAGTGTGGATTCTAATAAAGACAAACACTTCACACATTTGGCCTAAGTTGGTCTTTGTTTTATCCAAAACATCACAACTTACCAATTTCAAATGTACAAGAGTAGGAAACTTTTACTCTTCCATTTGACAAGTGTTTTAAACCTTCTTAAAGACATGTCACTCAAATTACAATCTTGGAGTATGACTCTAAGACTTGTATTAGAACGAAGTATGACTCATCTTCTTTATTTAACCATTTCAAAAATTCAAGATCCCTCTTCTTAGTCATAAGAATGCACTAAGACTTCCTTAGAGAACTAATTTTGATATGGTTTCTTAATCATTAAGATGATCACAAAGCTGATACTAAAGTACTCTCCCATCTTTTCAGATTTGAGAAACTTTTATCCTTCTGCCTAATTTGATTCTTCTTATTCACTCTGTCATACATTGGAACCTTTTTCCAATGTATCAGAGTTACACTTAAGCTTGTAAGTATAATCATATTTACTGAGCTTTAGTAAACTATGACGAATAGTTTTATCAATCTTTTGTGGTGGACTTAATCAGTGCACATAACTATGTACTCGATCCCTTAGTCCATTACTTGACTCACACATCCATGTGAACAAGTAATTAGTCTTAATTTTTCCAATACTTGAAAGTTCTCATTCATCATGCTATACAACTTGCATGATTCCAAGTCCCGATCCAATTGAGACTTGGGTTATGAGAATCTTTCCTTATTTGGTAAATATAGACATTACCACAAATGAAGGAATCAATTTCATATTTCCACTCTTGCTATTAATGGAATCATATAAGCAACAATTTTTCCTCAAATGCCATTGTAAGGATATTTTAAAATAAATAAAATCAAAAATTTTCTTTTATTTTAAAACTATGCGGAAAAACTTATCCTTACAATCCATATGAAAACTTGTTGTTATCTATTCCTAAGCAATACCTCATAACTCCTAAGAAGTAGCTCAAGAATCCGATCTTCAAACTACGCGATAGAAATCCATCTACGCGATCAGATTCAACATATTCTTTCTTTAAATTCCTTCACCTTTTCTTTGATTCTTAAAACATCAACATGTGACCCAGTCACATCATGTAATAAGAATCTCAGAATAGAAACTTAGCAGAGTTAGATAGTGGACTTTACCTGAAGTAGAGTCAAACTTATTGACTTTAACATCCTTAGGTAAATTTGGCAGCTTCACAACTAATGACACTTTCTTTGGCAATATAAACATATGGACCCTTTGATAATGGTACACGGGATTATCAAAGACTTAGATTTTCTCTTTACCATTTGTTCAACCGAGTTGACTATGGCTGATCCCTTTCCATTGGGAAGAGAATGCTTTTCTGGATTTCCTGTGCCACTAGTGTCAATGTACATCAAGTTTTGAGGAAGTTGATCTTAACAAATAAATAAGATCATTAAGGGTCTTGTCATAGTCTGTTTCATAGGTGTTCCAAAAGAACTCACTATGTGACTTAGAAAGTAGTTGAACCACCAACTTTCTCAAGACTTTGACACCCTTCTCTCCCGGCTTGTCAATATGTGACTACATCTCCAAGATGTGATCACACCTAGACCTTGCCTTGCCAATAGGGTTTGAGTGACTTTGAACTTGTGGGTTGGGAGAATAATTTGAGGAGGTGAAAGAAGTATGATTTCCATGGGACATCATCTTCATTTAGGAAAGCTTGTTTCAAGAGATTTGGGAAGATCATAAATGTCTAAACCATACATGTTTTGGGAGATATTCAAGATAGTTGATTTAAAGTCCTTAATATGACACCCAATATGAAATATTAAGGCTAGGACCCAACAAACTATTTTTATAACTTAGAAGAGGTATGCCGTAATCCAAGCTATAAAATATTTGAAGGTAGGTGAATGACGATTCACCAATTTCCACCAAGATAAACGAAATGTATTATTAGGTTTTAATTGGTTTTGAAACTCCTAGATCTTTGAGATTCATTGAACTGTTCAATGGCATGTTTCAATCTCGAGTGTGCCCTTCAAGTTTTGTGACTGGGATGCCGAGGATCACAAAACAAGGTGTGAAGTAACCATGCAAATTACTTGGTACCCTTAAGTGTTTACCCCTCAATCGATGTGCCGGTTAACCACACATGCTCCATCGATACTATGATAAACATTAAGTTACCCTTTACCTACCTTGTTAAGTCCAAGTTAGTGTGCCAGTTAACCACACACGCTCCACTAACGACTTAGACAAAGTGTAAAGTGTAATTTCATGGATTAGCACCTTATTCACATTTTCCTAAGTAACTAAGATTGGGAATTATTAAGAGTTTAGTTACTTAGTATTTATCATTAATACTTTTAATGAAGGGAGAATTATAGTCCTGTCAAACCTGTTCGGCTAACGACCCTCCACCGGTCAAGCAAGCGGTGGGTGAGAGTGGACACCCATTAAGTTGCCATTTTATAGGCAACAACCTTATACCCACCTTATAGACCGGCTTCGTGAATGAGGCGTACTAGCGGTAAGACTGACTTTACTCTTATACATATATATATATATATATATTATTAACTTATAATATTATAAAGTATAAGCGGTTGAATTTTAACTTTTAAAATTCTAAGGGCTAACTTGGAATTAAAGTATTCATAAGTGAACACTTTTCAAATTCCAAAACTTGAGGGCAAGTTTTGAAACTATTCAAAACTAATTAATTCCATAACTTATGTGTTTAAAGTAGTTTTAATCCAAAAACTCTTCAAGTTCCATAACTTGAGGACAAGGTATGGAAGACTTTAAACTAATAAAAGAATTAACTTTTCTTTATTTTATAACTTATGGAATTAATTAAGGTTACACTTTTTCTCTTTAATGAAGTGACTCTTGAACTTCCATAACTTGAGGACAAGTTATGGAGTCATAAAAAAATATTCAATGACACAAGACTCTTCATTTTGTAACCATTACCAACTTTTATGAGTTTTATGAGTCTTTAATGTGACTCTTCATGTAACTTGAGGACAAGTTACACAAACACATTTTATACTCAACTCTTAGATTAAAATGGATTGAAAACAACTATTTCAATTAACTTTTCTATTAATCTAAGCAACTCATAAGAACAAGATAATTCAAATCAAACTTTTTCATGTAATTAGTCTAACCTTTAAACTAATACAAAACATGAATCTATTGACAATTATCTTTGAAAATGGATTAGCATGAACATTACCACATTAAAAAACAAGTTTATAAGTTCAAAAACAACTTAGGGTAATGTTCCTAGTCCATTTCTAGCCAAAAACCTCGAAAATATGCTGTCTGGGGTCCAACTCGTCGAGTGCATGAACAAAACTCGGCGAGTTGGATGCATTTTGCCTTGGACTCATCGAGTCCCTTCATGGACTCGGCGAGTCTGCTGGGCTGACAGCATCAAAACACGATTTTTCAGCTCCATTTGCAAGTATAACAAGAAAACAAGCCTAGTCTCTGATACCACTGTTGGGTTATGAGCATTTTAACACTCCTAAGTGTACATGCAACCCTAAATACCTTGGATCTATGTTTTCTCTATTATACATGCAAATATGAACATCCAAGGTATTATCCTAATCTAGCATACAAAGCTATCAATATAACAAGATATAATACATACCTCGTTGATGTAGAATGTCTTCATGAAGCTTGAGTGCCTAGTGCCCCAAGTGTGACAACTCAAATGGTTCACACAACACCAAATACACATGGAATAACTTGAGAGAATTCTACACTTCATGAAATCGGCTAGCCCTCTCTAGAATCATACTAGTGCCGATTTTGTCAAGAATAATATCTTTATATAGTGTTACAATTAGGGTAAACCCTAATTGTCATGACTTTCCATTTCCTTGGATCCATGGGTTCAAATACACCATGGAGCATCCATGGAGTATCATATGGGTTTTGGCCCAAGTAGATAATCCATGGAGCATTAGCCCACTATACAAGTATGGATGATTTACACAATCAACCCGTATATTTAATTAGATTTCTTTTGATCACTTAATTAATCCTAGATTAATTCTTGATCAATACTAATTAAATAATCTTATTATTCTTATTATTAATATACTAGAACTTATAATATATTAATAACCATAAGTGTCTTATTTCTCTCATTTTAGTCTATCCAAGTGCATGATGCCATGCAACCCAAATGGACCATGTCGGGTCGGGTCAAGTCTTACCAATTATATTTATGGACTTAGACATTAATCCAACACATTCCTCGACCAATAAATATTTAAGATTTAGTGCGGGTTCTAATCAAGAAAACATTTCATACAATTGGTCTTAGTTGGTCTTTATTTTAACCAAAAAATCATAACTACCAATTTCAAATGTGCTAGAGCAAGAAAACATTTCTACTCCACATTTCATGAGGTGTTATAAACCTACTTAGAACATGTAATGTAACGACCCGAAAATCAAGGGTAAAAATTTTATTTTTATTATAGTCAAAATTCAGATATCTTCTAAATCCAAATATTCCAAAAACATGATTAATTAAAAACATTTATCAGAGTTCGTCCCAAAATCATACATTGCGGAAACACAGGTGTGTGTGCTACAATTAAGCCAGACCCTTCCTTTCTAAATCGATGATACATGAAGCCATAAATAAAACTGTAATCACGAAGCTTAGTGATTTCCCCATAACATACCCCACACAATCCACATAATCACATAAATCATATCAACATACAAGCCATGCATACAACATATACAGAATGCCATGGGATCCCCTACATGGTCTGATATCCAACTGCCACGGGCTCCACCCGGGGTCTTCCATGCAAGTATCACAAAGACAACTAGCATATCAAATATCTCATAAACAACTAGCGTACCACATGTCACATAACCATTTAGTATACACAAGCCAAGTATATAAACATATAAGTATGTTGTGGACTCCCTTTAGGGTCTTACTCCAGGATGTCGTGGGCTCCCCCCATGATCTTAAACCTATATGCCTCGGGCTCCCCCATGGTCTTACTAAGAATTCCATGGGCTCCCCCATATGGTTTGACAACCAAGTTCCATGGGCTCCCCCAATGGTCTTTACCTGCAATGTCATGGGCTCCCCCCATGGTCTGATATCCAACTGCCACAAGCTCCCCCCGGGGTCTTCCATGTAAATGAAACAGAGTAAAAAAGCATACCACATATCACAAAATATAAGTACCATACTACATCACACATATATAAACATATAAGGATGTTGTGGACTCCCGAACTGTCAACATAAAAAAACACCCAATTAATAAATGGGTTCCAGTACATAACCATATGTCCATGCTTGGGGTAAAAAGGCTACTTTACCCCCAACCTAGCTTAATTCAAATCCAAGGCCCAAAAACACACTCTGAAGGCCCAAAAACCAATCAATGAACCAAGGCCCAACATATGGCCCAATTTTCCAAATTGGGCCCAAACCTCTACATGGTCTTACCTTAAGGCCCAACCATTTATTCTAGTCCAAACACTTGGTATTCCAATGGTCCAATATCTCATAATCATCAAGGCCCAAGTATGGCCCATCTATGGCCCAATTTTAAAAATTGGACCCAAACCCTCACATGGGCCTTACCCTAATGCCCATCTAAATATTCTAGTCCATATACTTATTCATGGATGGCCCATCAATAGCCCAATCACAAATGCCCAATAGAAAGTCTGAACTCAAAGGCCCAACCGAATTAGGGTTTTCACATAAAATGATGATTAGGGTTAAGTGTTCTTACTTAACCCATTAACTCCATCACTCTACTAGTTCAAACATAAAATATGGTTGGGATTAATTCATAATTCCAATCTAATGGTCCAAACATGTGGGTCCCGACAATTCCAAACCAACAAATCCATAATTAGGGTTTTCTAAACCTTAATTAAGGTTTCCAACCTAATCGTTTGTCCATTAGTCAAATGATTAGGTTTTTAGGTCAATTAGGGCTTCATTAGGTCAACTAGGTTTAAATAAGTCAAGCACCACCCACTACCACCTCGGGTAGTGGTGGTCAACGGCGACTCACGGCGGCGGCCACCACCTCACGGTATTGGTTATAATTTTAAATTAAATATGTACAAGCATCTAAACTAACAATTGAATCACACAATGCACACTGCCACCCAGCACGGCATATGATGGCGGCAGAAGGTGGCAGTCACCACCTCATGGTGGTGATGGTGGTTAGTTTCCTCGATTAATCCGGCCAAGCAATACATTTTACAACATAATATCCAAATAAACACACACATACACACAAAATAAAACACACACATGCACTCATCCACCCTTGTGGTGGCAGGCGGTGGTTGGAAGTGACAGCCACCACCTCACGGTGGTGGTGATGGCTTCTCTTGATTTTTCGGCCGAGATACACCCACACAACGAACATCATCGGAATATACATACATACTTGTGACAATGGAGATGGAATGCACACTACAACCTCCCTCGGGGTGGTGGATGTTGACCTGAGCAACAGGAATGAGCCATACCAGCGGCGACGGTCATGACTATGGTGTAACACCGAAGCAATGGGGAAGGAAAAGCTGAGACGACAAACGAAAGAAGCATCACACCTTGGGGGCTACAAATACAACCATCATTTCACGGTCGCATATGGTAGGCGGAGTAGTTGGCAACATCATGACAGCCGCTCAGAGCAGCGACGACAGCAACAAAGTACTAACCGGAAGAGATGAATAAGAAAGAGAAGGTGGACAAACCCACCGAAATAGCTACAACGAAGACCGCCGATGTTGCTCTTCAGGTCATCCACTGCCATGACGTCCCATGGCAGCCTTGGCCTTCAACAACAGCATCACAGCAACTAGCAGAGCTCGGCGGCGCAAAGAATAGTGAAAAAGATAACGGAGACGACTGTAGGTCTCCACAAAGGTGGTGGCTGATGATATGTGTGTCTAGGGTTAGGGTTAGGCATTGTAACGAGAGGGAAAAGAAGGCACCAGTTTAATCCTGCGTCCCATACAACTTCTTACGAAATAGACACTTCCAGTCCCTCCCACTCATACTCTTTTCAAAATAAATCCATAAGTTACCATTCATCCCTTTATCCTCAAAAATCTATTCAATATAAGTCCAAATGATACCAAACACCCCTCAACCTTCAAATTTCTTTACAATTTAAATCCCGAAATTACACTTTAATCCCCAAAAATCCAAATCATATCACTTGGCTCCCTGAAACTAGGGGTGGCAAATCGGACCATCATGTCGTGTTTTTATCTGACATGACACGACACGACAACGTTTTATGTAACACGAACACGACACGACACGATCTCGAGTTTTTCTTAACTAACACGAAAACAAATGGATTAAAAAACGACAAACACGACACGACACGACACGAAAAAGATAATATGAAATAATAGTTAATGTATTTAATTAATATTTATTCACACATAACACGAAAAACATGAAAAACACGACAAAAAAATGTTAAATCGTGTCAATTTCGTGTCAAAATTTGAACACGAACATGACACGATACGACGTCGTGTTTTTTACACTTGGCACAAATACGACATGAACACGAATTTGAATTTCTGTTTCGTCTCAATTTCGTTTCATGTCGTGTATTTTTGTCGTGTCGTGTTATCAACTGTCACCTCTACCCGAAACCAACACCCCGCTAAGTATTATTGATTTTGGTTACAATAATGTAAAATAATAATAAAAGTTACATATCGAGGCTTTAGAGTTTATTATTTATTTAATTAATTTTAAAAGAAGTAAACAATCTTATGGGTCATGTTGTTATTTTCGAAGTTTGTAAATAACATTATTATTTTCTTACATGTATTTATGAAATATATATATATATATATATATATATATATATATATATATATATATATATATATATATATATATATATATATATATATATATATATGGTCATTTTAGTTGTTTATTATAAACTATGGAAGATTTCCGCGTTGCGGGGGTTTAGAACCACAGGAGTTGGAATCGGATCAAAACTGCAATGGTAATAGAAAATTTTAAAAACTGATAGATATAATCCATAATCTATATGTAAGATGTAGTAAAATCATTGTTTTGTTTTACTTTTCTTGTTACAAACAAAAAAAACATAATACATAATGGAGTTAATGAAGACATCCAACTATTTATCTGTCTAGTTGTTGAAAAAATGTGACATTACGTGAGCCTTTTTTAAAAAGATAATCCAATAAAATCAAAATATAAGTTCTTTTTAAGAAAAATAGGTGCAAGTAGTTGCATGTTAAGATGTCATACAATTATCCTTTTTTGGATGATTTACCTGTTACAAACAACAAAAAAAAACATATAACTCCATGATCTATACCAAATCAATATTTTAGTTTCATTGAGAAAGTTAGAAATTAACACATTTTTCTCTTTTGTCTTGACCAAGTTCATGAATGTCATCATCTAGATCACATATCTATGCTTTCTGCCATAAAACAAAAACCATTGAACTGTTACTGCTTTCTTGTTTCTTTATTCATAAATTTCTGATTAATCTATTATTTTACAATGATAAGTCCATGCATTGGTGTCTTAATACACTACTGGATTTAAGGAAGTAAACAAAGAATAAAAAAGCCAACTGGTTGGAAAGTCTTCACCAAGGTTGCATCAAATTATGACATTGTTCCTTTTTACGTTATTACTCTTTACCTAAATCCGTTTTTTTTTTACTATTTTTAAGGCCATATCACCTCTTTTTACAGGTGATATCACTTAAAGAATTTTAGAAACAATCAATAGTGTTAGTCACAGAGCCATATAAGACACACATTAAGATGATTTGTAGTGAGGAACTCAGATTTGTGTTTGTGAAATCAATCCTAATATGTTGGATGTTGATAAATACTTAAATAGGCATATAGAAAGAGCATAATTTAGCAATTGAAAAGATGACCATAGTTCATAATGGTTGATAAAGAAACATTTTTCCCTGTTACCTAATTTGGAAAAGATTAAAAAAAGATAATTATATAAATTTAGCCACTGAACTGTTTCTTTTTACAATTTTCATCATAATAGTTAGGTGGATATATAAATTGTTAAAAATTAATAGTTTAATAATCAAAGTTTTTTTTTTTTTCTGTATTTTATATAATATCAAAATAGGCCAATTTGAGAAACCATCATAACAGTTATCCATTCTATATCAGAATTATCGAGTTTAACCATATGGTTACTTTTCAGATTCATCTTTTTTACATAAATTTTACATGTAAGAAAACTTATTTCAGAACCTCTCTTGATGTTAGTCTTTGTCATTGAGATTTAGCATTTTATTTGTTTTGTTGAAGAAGCAATAAAACCGTACCTTTTTGCATCAATAGACTCCAAGAACTTGTATTAAATTACCAATTGAAGCCCTTTCAACAAAAAAAGCCCTGCCAAGAAAGATGGACATGGATGAGAAAATGACATAATCAACCGAAAGAAAAGAAATTATCATGTAATGTCACTGTTTTAAGTTTATTGTTTAATAAGAAACTAAACTGTAAAGCATGTATGTCATAAGAACCGGTATAGAGCTACAACAAAATTATAATGTGCCACTCACCTTTACCTTGTTTCAAACCATATTCCGGTTTAACAAAGTTGCCATTATCAATCAGCATGATCTTCAATCGGCTGCGATAAAAATAAAAAAAATAAAAAAAAAGTAATTTGTAAGTGTTAAATGTGCTCAATAAGAACTTAGAGAGTAACAACAATTTCCAACTATGCCCCTCACCAGTTAAACATTTAAGCTTATTAATTAACACCTCCCCCACACAACACCAGGAAGAAGACATCCACATATTAAGAAACCCAGATTGTGTAAGAAATCTAGAAAACCCACAAGAAAAAGTGTACCTCTCTTTCTATCTTGGTAGGAAAGCCAACTAAATCCAAATCATCATCTTTACCAAATGCAACATTCTATCTCGTGTACCTTGTTAAGTGCTGAAAATTACAATAATTTAGTATAAGAATGTATGAAAGCAAATTAGGGCTCCAAATTATAAGGAAACCAAAAAAAACGAAATTTAAAGTTACCTACAACCACCACCACTTTCTCTAAAACTCATTATTCTCTCTTTTCAACATGACACAAGAAGTGGCGGAAGTGGGAGACACGGCGAAGGACTACCACGACCCACCACCGGTGTCATTCAGAGAACCCAAGGAGCTGAGCAAGTGGTCATTGTACAGAGCTGTGATTGCCGAGTTCGTTGCCACCCTTCTCTTCCTTTATGTTACTATCTTAACAGTTATCGGTTACACGGGTCAGATCGACAAAGGCGTTGATCCCTGCGGCGGCGGCGGTATTCTGGGTATTGCTTCGGCCTTCGTTTCCATGATCTTCGTTCTGAGAAATTAAAAGGGAGGAGATAGAGTGATAATCAGAGTAGAAGAAGAATTCGGTAGGTGTGGAAGGATCGGGACTGTCGATGGTGGCGGAAGAGAGAAGCAACGTCGCTAGAGGGGAGATGAAGCATAATAAACGAAACAGAAAAAAGTGGAACAATTGGGAAGAGAAAGCAAAGAAAGAGCGGTGGAGGATTAAAGGGTAAGTAAGAAAGGAGATGCAGAAGAAACAAACACGTATTGTATCTTGGCGGTGGTGGAACAAAAGAAGCAGGAAAAACGAACGAACAGACTAACCTGGAAAGAAAACCAAAGATCGTCTAGCAAAGAGCAAAAGAAAGGAGAGACGTAGAACGTAAGCAGTGGAAAAAGTGAAAATGGCCAAAAAATGAGCAGAAACAGAAACACGTGGAAAGAGGTATGAGAAATTAAGACATTTGTAATCCACCATTAAGTGCAACATAAAATATGAATTAAATGAAAGAAGACAACAAAGGAAAATAAAATGAAATTTTCAAAAAGAAAATTCAGCCAATAGGAGGATAGAACTGTTCAAGTGTACCTTGTGAATTAGTAATTATATATAATTAATATATCTATAATTTATATCAATAAATTGTTATTTCTTACTAATGTTTAGTAATGTTTATGTAATTTCATCAAAATTTAATGGCATAAGGAAACTTAAAAAAAAGCAATATATTTTCAACCATTCATTTAAAAAATCATTATTTAGTTTTTTTTTTCTTTTGAAACCAATCATACTTTTGGAAAAAACATTCATAATTAAAAACACAAATAACTTCTTAAAAAAATTAGTTAAAAAAAAAAATTCTAGATTAAACTTTAAATATAATCATTGACATAAGCTTTTTAACCCATAGGGACAAGAAAGATTTGTTTTTTTTTTACTAAAATCAAAAAGTTGATGTTATAAGTACCCTTTCATTTTTCAATTTCACCATTTGATTTGATTTTTTATCTTTTTTTTTTCTCTATTTTATTTTTTTTGTTTTTCATTCTTATATTTTATTATTATTATTATTATTATTATTATTATTATTATTATTATTATTAATTTCGATAAACATATAAAATTCAGATGACATTAAAAATTTGGAAGACATTATAAAATTCGAATGACTATATAAAACAGAACAAAAGCAAAGTGTGTTTTTATTTATCGCGGATATTAATTAATTCGGTATTACATTTGCGAGGTGCGTAATGCAGATTGAAAGCATTTAGTTGAACAATAGTAAACCCATGCTACCGAATATTCTGATTTGTATATATGGAGAAGTCTATCAGACATTGGATATGCTCATTGTAATCAATCATTACATAATGGTTATGGTGAATTGTAATTTATCAATAAACGATAATGATATCGGTTTGTTTCTAAAATAAAGACAAACTTTGTTTTTGTTCCATTTTATATAGTCGTTCGAATTTTATAATGATGTCCGAATTTTATATAGTTATCAAAATGTATAATAATAATAATAATAATAATAATAATAATAATAATAATAATAACAACAATAAGATTAAAATATAAATAAAAGAAAAGAAAAAACAAAAAACAAAAGGGAAAGAAACAAGAAAACAAAAAATCAAAAAGAGAAAGAAACTAAAAAATGATATAAATCAAAAGTAAATGATTGATTAAATTGATGTTAGGAGGGTAAAATTGGTTAAAGGATACTTATAACACAATCTAAAAATTGATTCGGAAATTTTAGTTTTTGATTTTGAAAATTCCCAAACTATCATTTTTTCAGAATCTCCAATGTTTAAATTATACCGTAGCCTAAAGTTATTGACACATCATCATTTCATTGATTTTAACCTCTAATTAAATGATAATTCTAATTGTTAACATCTTCAATAGTTTTTTTCTTTAAATTTAACTAATCTATTATTATCTATTAAAATATGATATATAATCTCCTCCATTAAGTTAGTCATATTAAAACACACCTAATGTTATAAACAAATGAAAATATAAACACACATCATGTTTGAAAATATGATATAATCGTTATATTTATATTTATAAATAAAATGTCACTAAAGATTTGATAAAATTAATTAACTAGTAAATAAATAAATAAATTGAATACTAAATTACAATTAAAGAGTAAATTAAAATATAATTAAAAGATAAAGGAGTAAAATATATAAAGGATAGTGGTCAATAAAAATAAACAAAAAAGTTATATGCTCCAACGGAAATGAATGGTCAATATCAATAAGGAAATGGTATTAAGCTAAAAAAAATAAGCTCTTATTTGGAGATGTTCTTAGTTTCTTCATTAAACAATGTTGATAAAATTTAATAAAAACATATAATTTCCTAAAACATAATATAAGATGAGGCTAACATATGCTTATTATTTTATTTTTAAATAGAAACCATAAATACATAATAATTATTTTATTTTTAACATGCTTAATCAATTAAACATATACATAAAATGACATAATTTATGGTATTGTGGTTCTTTTTTCCGGTTTTCATGCTTTAGAAAACAAACCAAACCATTTTTTTTTTTTTTATAAAACTAAAAAATTAAAAACACTAAATGTTGAAAGCAGATTGGTTTTTTGGTTTTTGGTACTATTATAGGTTTCTCTTGTACATCCTTATTACCCATCAAGCTGTATATTTCCTTCAATTATATGACATGTGACATACTTGATAAAACGGAATAACCATCTACGATATCCTCTCCCTTCGATTTCATGATTTATTTGTCTAAACTGATATTTGGAGTATCAATTTATACCAAATTTATTTAAATGCAATTTAAACATAATAAGTTTGTAAGCATTATAAATAGTGGTATATACATACATACGAAATTGTGATGATAAAATATTTGTTATAGATAACATTATTTATATAATTTATACGAATGTTAAATGAGATTTTTGTAAGCATTATAAATAGTGGTATATATACATACGAAATTGTGATGATAAAATATCAGTTATACATAACATCATTCATGTAATCTGTACGAATGTCAAATGAGATTTTATATTGCGGCCTTATACAAGTGCACTATGCATATTACATGTTTGTATAATCATATTTTGATATTGACAACGGTGAATGGATGGGATAAGTGGGGTAACACACCTACTCGGTAAAAATACATAACCCTTTATGATGTTCTCTGTGACCGATTAGCGATCAGTGTCCAAGAGCAATGCTCTTGTGCTACTCGTGCCGATATAAACATACTTATAGACTACTGATATGGTGGAAAAGCAAAAAAGCTAGATCGGAAGTGAAAAATCCAAACGGATGGCAATTTTCAAGTTGTCACCTTAGTTCAACCCAAGCTATTTTTTATCGGGATCATCCTCTAAATTCGTTGTTAACTATTCAAAACCATTATATAACTATTCTAAAGTCCTATTTTTCATACCTATATGGTTTTTATGATTTGTTTAGAATATATATTTTTGAACATTCTGATTTGAATAATAGCCGCATCATCAATATATGAATTCATGCCAACACGTCTTGTATTGATGTCAAAATTTGAAGTTTCTTTTCTTTTTGAATATCCTTAAATTAGAAAATATAGCTTATAAGGAAAACGAATACACATAAAAGCCTAATATTTCAATTAAGCAAATGAAATTTTAATTTAGTTGTTATGACTCAATAGAATCCAACGGGTCATACATTGTAATGTTATGACTCCTAGATCTATATATGTTGTTTTTAAAAGAATTAATTTTGTCATCCAAAAAGGGGTTGCCGTTGCTCGTTTACCTGCTACGTCTATGTAAAAATTTATTGTGTTTTTATTACATTAATCTAATGTCCTAAAAAAAATTCAAATTTTATTTAGTTGTTTCAAATTAAAATTTGATTTAATTTTAGCTATTCAATCTATACATAAAAACGGAGTATTTTAACTTAATCAATTCTACTTCTAGTTTGTTTTTTTGTTTTTTTTTTCTTGTGGAAAGGAAACCTCTTTAACGAATATTTTTTGGCTAGTTTACATACCAATTAATTCCCGCAACAAATATGAGGATGTCTTATGCTATGAAATCATTACTGACGAACCTTCGTTGCAACATAAGGTAAACATTTCTATAATTTAAACATGGATCAACATATTATTTACCATACATATGTTTTATCAAATTATCACAACTCAAATAATTAAAATTTACTGTGATTATTTAATCCATATATGAAAACTTGAATCAAATTCATTTTGTCCTGTCGGAACAAACAATTCCATTCAAATGAAAGCCATAAACGTGGAACTTTTTAAATTGACGTATATTCATTCCAATTTCCAACAATACCCTCAATCTCAATAAATCTCTATTCCTCCCCTTCCATGCCGACTAGAAAGTAGAAACCATTTTAGGTTAATAATTATATAGTAAATTACATTTTTGGTCTATGAATTTATTTTATTTTTATAATTTGACTTCAAAAAGTTGCTTTGTAATTTTGGTTTTTATTTGAGTTTTTTAACATCTTATATAATTGTTTGATAGATGTGGCAAAAATAATACAATACGTTAATTTGACACGAAATAAACAAGTTTGGATAAGATATTTCAATTCATTTAATTAAACGGGTTAACACAACACGATAGAAAAGTTAAACACATAAGGTTAATTTTTTTTCACATGCGTAGTCGAGATATAAGATGACTTCCACAACCAAATACACTCCTTTAAAAACTTCGTTTTGTTCTTGAAGGCTATAAATTTCTTAGACCTCATACAACATTGAGCCTCCTCCCAAGCACACTTTATCATGTCATCAAAACCTTCTATTCCTAACCACGATTTGTAAAACTTGAAAGGAATTGGCCCAAAGTCAACCGAATCTTGAAACAACACAATAACTCAATGATCAGACATTATTTTATCAATCGTCACAACCTTCAAATTCAAGACTTCATTCAATAATTTCTCCAATACCAATAATTTATAAAGTAAACTTAGCTTATCGCATTGGGTATTGATATGAGTAAAAGCATGACCACCCAACGAGATCTCCCGCAAACGAGCTTCATCTATAAAAGAGTTAAATTTTGTATCAATAACTGGATAAAAAAACATTTCAATTCGTTCTAAAAGATTTCTAAACATGTTAAGATAACCACATATAACATAATAACATTTGATTCTTAAAATCATAGATAATATTCCAAAGCAACCTTTTACTATAATCTTGTTGAGGCACATACACATTGATCATAAAATATTGAATTTTATAAATAAAAAAATACATTCACCATGAACAATCAACAAAATTTTCATGCCAATAACCCTTAGTCTTTTAAAAACGACAAGGTCACACATAGAAAGTAAACCGCCAAACGTACCTTGTGAATAACTTAGCAAACTCAAACTAATAACTCCCCCACAAACTTTTTACTTTGAATAAATCCACTCCGGTCAAATACGTTTCTTAAAGTCCAACAAAACTACTAATATCGAATATGTTGCACATCTGTGCAACAAATATTCTTTTTCTACCCCCTACCAAAAGAATTTAATTATAAAATATTCATTGATAATCGGTTCAAATTTAAGACTTCATTCAACAATTCCTCTGACACCAATAATCTATAAGTTTACTTAATGTATCGCCTTGGTATGGAAATGAGTAAAATCATGACCACCAAACGGGATCTCCCACAAACGAGCATCATCTATAAAAGAGTTAAAACTTGTAAAAGGACCAGATTAAAAATCATTTCAATTTGTTCTAAAAGACTTCTAAGCACGTTAAAATCACTAAATATAACATAATAACTCGGGTTTTGATTCTTAGAATTAGAGATAATATTCAAAGCAACATTTTACTATAATATTGTTAAGGAGCATATATGTTGATCATAAAACATTGAACTTTAGAAAAATTCCATTCGCCATGAACAATCAACAAATTTTCCATGCTAGTAACCCTTAGTCTTTTAAAACCGACATGTCCCATATAGAAAGTAAACCACTAAACCTACCCTGCGAAGAACTTCTAGCAAACTCAAACTGATAATTACCCCATAAACATTTTTACTTTGAATAAATCCATTCTTTTAAAATACGTTTCTTGAAGACCAACAAAACTACGGATATTGAATATGTTGCACATCTAAGTAACAAATCTTTTTTTTCTACTCCCATACCACATGAATTAAATTATAAAATATTCATTGATAACCGGTCCTGACGTCCTTTGTATTACTCGTAGATAACTATTCATACCCCAAAATCCTTCCCATCTCAAAATATGAGTTGCATTCCCCATTATCTATATCACTAGAATTAAATTTCTTATACCACAATCTAGTTCATATTTTACCTTCAAAAACAATTATATACATAGTTAATCGAGAAGGTTTCACAACCTCTTCTTCAATCTCGTATTCATTAACTATAGGAAATGTTTCAAAACTCGTTAGACATTCCCAGGACACCCAACTAGCGCCTCACGAGTATTCAGTCTAGGTGGAGAGTACTCAGGTTGGATAAATTATAGGAAATTAATTTTAGAAAAATTATATATCTCCCTAATAATTGAATGTTTTTTTTGCCACTTGGCAATGTTTTATAAGTTTTGACACTTGTCTTTTGTAGTATTTTTGGAATAAATAATATCTACATGTCATTTTAAGGATTTTTTCAAATTTTAAAATTAAAAAACCACATAATACTGTTATTCATATATGTAAAGTATTTATTGTAATAAATGTGACGATAAATTACAATGAATATATTTCTTTCTAATTATTTCTAAATTTTATTTTAAAAAATACTTAAGGTTGCACTTTAATATTTAATATTTTTTTAATTAACCCGTGTAATACACGAGTTTAACACCTAGTAACAAATATAACAAGTTTAATAAAAATTATAACAAAATAGATGAATATCAATAACAATTATAGATTTTAAAAGAAAGTTGAAATTTCTGTGCTTTTCCGTTTTTTTCCAATTTTGACCGAATTGGAGCCTATTTTGACCGAGTTTGACCAATTCTGAGTTTTTTGACCGATTCCTAATTAAGAACCTCGTCCCCTACCTGATTCCAATTTACCGGTTGCCTAGGCCGAGTTTTGTAACACTAATTATAGGTTTTTCAAAGCCCAATGGTTTTGATGAAGTAAAACTAGAGCGTCTTGATCCATTCTTATATTTTCCAGAATTCTGAACCGAGCCACTGTGACAACCCGTTATTTCCTTTTAATAAAACTCTAATATCCAAGTGTGTTCATTTAACTTATATACAAATACACGTAAAAATCATAGAAGTAAGGTACTAAAAGCCTAACAGGTAGTATAAAAGCACACATGATTGATCCAAACTTACACTAGTTCAAAGTTAAGGGGCTATTCTTGAGTTAATCCAAAGTTTAAGTCATGAAAACACCCCAAAATGTGGTTCACGGCCAAGAAACACTCCTTAAATGGAGTTTACGGCAAACATTACTCCTAAAAAGGAGTTCACGTTCCAAAAAATGAACTCCCTTGGAGTTCACGGTCCAACAATGTAGGGATGGAGTAGTTTATGACCTAAATCAAAAGGAGATCAGGTGTTCACAGTCAATTCCAGCCGTGAACACCCTCTTATTGGATTGAAAACTCAAATCAAGCCCATTAATGGCTCGTAAGCACCTTAGGCTCAATGCCAATTCATCCGTAAACACCTCATATATATATATATATATATATATATATATATATATATATATATATATATATATATATATATATATATGTGTGTGTGTGTGTGTGTGTGTGTGTGTGTTTACACCCTGGATCAATTCATTTCACTCATTCCCAACCGTAAACACCCTCAAAATTCTCTCAATCTTCAAACATGAACAACCCCAAATCCTCTCAATCTTCAAGTGTTTACACCCAAACTCATTCAAATCTTCATAATTTTGTTCAAGAACATTGAAAGTCATCTTCAAATCTTCAAATGGCCTTCAAATCTTTATAATTTCATATTATCCATGATGCGTGCAAATAGCTACACCTCATTTTAAATTATTAACCTAACTAACTTAACTAACTAAAATGCACCTAGGCAATGTATCTAATCGGATTGTAATGTAGATTAAGTAAGTCGGGGTAGAACACAGGGAACGGTTTTAATTAATTAATCTACCTACTATTAAGTTAACCTAATTTTCTATCAAAGTAATGGTTTTTATCTAATTTTGCAAGTTTAGATGAACTTGATTTCTTAACTTAAGTCAATCAATTAACAAAACACTTTTGTTAGTTTAAATCCACATTCCCTCAATGGTTTAACTATTGATTATGACAATTTTTGTTGGTTACCAATTAAGATATTACTAGCAATTCAATTCCAAATTTACTAATATTAAACTAATTCATGTAGAGCTATGTATGGTCACACATAATCAATTTATTAAATATAATTGGAGCTATGTAAGATTAAATTAATAAACACAATTGTAGTCACAATATGAGTTCTCTAGCACATCTAAATTTAACAATTCAATTCCCTAACTAAGATTGGTTTGATCTTAGCTCTAATAATCTAATGTTCACTAAATTATTAGGTATTCGAATTCATGCAGATTAATGGTCACTAACTACACATAATAAGAAGCTTAAGCAATCTAATTATCAAATCAAGCATGTTAGGTATACCAATCAAACACAAGACATAACCAACAAGAAAAGTCTAGATCAATAGAATAAAACCATGAGTTCCAGCTTCATCTAACTAACAGAAGCAGCTAGATTTAGCTGGACATTCTAACAAATAAACACAAGCAAGTTATAATCAAAACCATGTTTGAAAGTACCAAACTGTTAAAACGTAGTTCTTTCAGGATCGATTGATTCTAAACATGCAAACAAACAAGTACGTAAAGTAAACACAAATACGGCTTGAATACGTCGAATGATTTAATACTTCAAAACCTCAGAAGAGCTCGATTAAGAACTTCGACTGTAGAGGTGTATTAGGGTTACAAAACTCAAGCGTATATTTAAAAGAACGTCTACGCATAATGCATACATGCATGCATATATATATATATATATATATATATATATATATATATATATATTCTAACCCTAAGAGATAATCACGGATGGATAGGCCCAATCCAGATATATACAAAATGACCTAAGACGCAACACAATAAGCCCAAAAATCTCCCCTTTGCGTCTTTAGGACCGAAACTTCAACTTTATTTAGCAATCGAGGGCTTCTTTACCATTCTGAACACTCTCGGTATGATGGCTAACAAATGGTACCAAAAGGTAATGTACCAACGAAGCATATCAGTAAAATTTTTCTTATTAGCATCCGAGTTTTGCTTGCATCGATGTATCAAATTAATAATGTGCTCCAAGTAGTCAGTAGAAAACATATGTTTATCTACCAAGGCGAACAAGAACTTGTTATCAAATTAATAATGTGCTCTAAGCAATCTGACCGATATTCATCTTGTTCACGTCCCCCCGGCTTTTGAGTGGGCTTGATTGTCTGCTTCTTATTCATCACTCTTGCAATCTCCTGATCCATTGTTGCAATTTCATAGATGTAGGAGGCGAACATTCTCTTTAAGTGCTCGAAAATCGGCTCGTACTCCTTAGAATTGGTGAGCAGAATGTTGTATAGCAATATCCAATCGTATGGATTAAGATTGGGAAGATCTGCCAAGGATATCATTGAGACAAAATTTGCAGACCCTCTTGTGATCTTGAAATTGACATTCACAAATTTACCGGAGGAAGTCGGTTTCAATACCTTGACAGTTGTAATTTTTTGGGCACTCTATGTCAATTATTGAGGTTGGCCATACTTCAAGTAAAAGTCTATAAGCTCGCGGTCAACCTTCGGGTGTGGAAAAGGAACCTCAATAGTTGAGTCAAAACAATGAAATGTAAATGCCTTTCTGGTAATCGGCATATTAAACTGTGAGTCCTTTGAGTTATCACAGTAAAAAGAGGCAATCGGTTCCAACCCATAAATACTTGGTGACTCAATTGCTTGATTGATCAACACCTCCCTCATCCATTCTGGAAACAGAGCTTTCTTGCAATGCAAGATGTCTTCTTGTTCTTTATTGCGCCTCTTTGTCTCCTCAACCTCCTTTGTGACTCTTACATTTTATCTAATTCTCTGTCTCTCTTCTTTTTTTTAAGCACATCAGCTATAGTTTCTTCTTCTTCACTATCAGAGTCGTCAATAATTTGTTTCAGTTTTTCTATTGGACCAGAACCTAAAGCTACATTAACCTTCAGTTCTTGTGTAACAACGAATTTCTACGGTCCTTCTCCCCCTTGTTTTGGAGTAACGAAAGGCTTTGAAACACCTTTCATTTCGTGAAGCATGGGAAGGGCAGGGAGGAGTTTGTTGGTTAAGTGATTGCGAATTGTGAAAGTACGAATCGGATCATGAGCACCAAGGAGATTGGTCAACATATCCTTGACATCACTTGCACAGTTGCGAAAGACAACTCTCTTGATTTTTAATAACGAAATCTCCTTCTCTGTTTGAGCAAGTTGAACTTGCTGAACTACAATTGTAGAGGCTTGACGAGCTATCTCCTCTTTCAAGGCACTCTCTTTGGAAATGTCAGCATGCAGTGATTCCAGTCTAGAAGAGACCGAACCGATCAGAGAAGCATTATCAACTTTGATAGAAGAACGAACTTCTTCAAACTTCTGTTGTTCTTCCTTTAAGGATTGGGAAATAGACTCAACCAATTCACGAATTTTGGCAGCATTCGTATCATCATGCCCTTTCAAGGAATCTAAGAATATCTGCGTGGTGCAAATAACTTCAGCAACATCACCCGATGCTTTCTTGCAAGTCGAAGTGGATTCCTTGATGGCATCGGTTGATTTATCCATGACTTGTGTATATTTTTCAATAGCTATCTCCACAAAAGCCTTGAGAACAACTCCCCCATAAGCTTTATTGTCAGCCAGCAGCTTATCCAACTTCTCGTGAATGCTCTGTAAATGTTGGCGATTGACAGGAGCATCGGTGTCTTCATCAGACTGAAGCCGATAGGGGCTAAAGTACGTAGAATCGAACTCGTCATTATCTCCTCCAAGAGTAGCACCAGACTCTGTTGAGCGGGTTGGAGAGATATGCTTAGTGATAACAGGGGTTTCGGTTTCAGTAGGTGCCCCCGTATCAGATACGTTGACCCTTGCTCATTGTTCTGGAAGAGTAGCGGTAATGGTTTGGGTAATGTTTGGAGTTGACAAAGATGGTAGAGAAATAGAAATAGAAGAAACTATTGGAGGTGGTAGAGAAGTTTCTTTTGGTGTAATTGGAACAACCGAAACTGCGACTTTCGGTGTCGGCTTTGGTGATGTCTGTTTTGGTGATGAAGGTGGGGTTGGAATTTCGTGTGGTGGAGATTCGGTTTGCGGAGGTGAACGAGGAGGAGTATTACCTCGTGGAGATGCTGGAGGGACATTATCCTCTTCATCTTGTTTAGAATGATCAGGACTTGGAGGAATCTGTTGTTTTGACCGCCTCGCCATTTTCTTTATCTTCTTTGCTTTGGAAGAGGACTCCGACTCTAAATTTCGCTTCGATGATTTGGAGGGTTTTGGTTTTTCCTCCTTGGTTGGTTCCTTCTTGGCAGCAACTCATTTCCCTCTGTTGCTCAGCTTATCAACAGCTTCTAAGGCAACTTGTTGTTCAGGAGTAAGAACTCTCGGCTCCTTTGGTGGAAGTAGATGGTAATTAACCATCACTTTGCTTTCGGTTGTCACACCCCCGTACATGGTTTCCAGTATATAACCATAATGAGGAAACTTTGTGGGGTCCGAGAGAATGATCTTCTTAGTATGGAAAGTGGCAATGGAAGCGATAAGAGCATCCTTCATCGTTGGAACCTCTTGAGTATCGATTGCCCATCGTGTGATGAGAGTCCAAAACCTTCCGCATGAAATTTCTGATTGACAAGTGGAAGTGTTAAGGCTCTGCACAACCTGAGACCATATGATGGAGCCATAGTCTAGGTTGATACCATTATACAGACCATAGAGAATGGTCAGGAACCCTTTACTCGTGCCATCCAATCCAGCACTTCTTTCCGCTAAGCCTTTAATGAGTAAGGTGAGAAGACCATTCCATTGCGAAGGCAGACACAACTTCTTAACTTTGGCAATAGTGGTCAATACGTTTGTATAGCCCATCTCATATAGCATTGAAAAGATCTGTGTTGTTGTGATAAAGTCCAGAGAAATCACCGAAGAATCCACCGCCAGATGAAGTAAGGAACAAAACCTCCCTTTGGAAATAGAGGCTTTCTTGGAGTGTATTTGAAAATATATGCGTTCCTTGTTCTTGTCATATGATGCTGAAGAATAAACTTGAGATAATAAAGACATCGGAACAACCTCAAACTGGGTTAATGCAATGACCAAAGGAGAATACTTCAAGCACTCAAAAACTTGCAACATATAACAATCATATAGAAATGGATTAAGTTCTATAATCATATTCTGATTAGGTTTGATGGTCAGAAAAGCAGATGAAGTAGTTTGATCTTGTGCAGAAGATGAGGTCGCCATTGTTGAACAATTGAAGAAGATGAACCGTTACAGTGTAGAAATTTTGTGACTGGTAGAAGACAATGAATCGTGCAAGCCCTTTATATACCATTGACAGGAGAGAGAAAATTGTGACGATAGTGACATTATAGCTAAATTGGTAGCCTGGAAAAGCAGGATTTGACAGGTTGGGTGTTCCTAGCTATGCAGCAGCACGCATGCATAGAGTGACTGTTCAAATTCACGCGCCCAAAAAGATTTCAACGATCTGCTTTTGAAATAGACGAAACCATCTGAATCTGAATTGCCCTTGATTCACTAGAGGACAAATAAACTCAAACAAACCATCAACAGAATATGGGAAAATTAAAGAATTCCGTGCATTAGAGTGACAAACGATAAGGTAATAAAGCAAATGTGTATGAGATGTGAGTGATGTCTGATCATCAGACACGAAACAGGGGATTCCGGGCAAGAATCGCTTCCTTCGAAGTCAAGAGTGACTGGAAGTGCTTGTGTGGATTCCCGAGAATACGATCAAGTGTTTGCAAATAAACATTGAAGGCTTCTTTTTATGACATAGGCTCATGGTGGCTTATCTTCAACCAAACACCGATTCTCAAAATAAGACCAAGTGTTGGAAGAAGTACTTGTGAGACCGATGTGGTCTGTTGAACAAGTAGGTATGGTATATTATGTTATGAAAAAAGAGTGTGTAGAAATCTCAAAAAAAAAATTAAAATTGGATCTTTTTGGGAAGAATAGCCTTGGTTTTAGACAAATTCATAAAAGACCTCACAAAGAAAAGAGATTTCATTTGGTAACAAGTAAGATCTTGAATATAGAAATTCACCATTAATTCATTAAAGGTGTTGAATTTTGGGTTTCACTCAGTACGTGTTATACGCATCTAAGATCATAAACATAGATTTTGTGCAACCATAAACCTCAGTGATAAAAACCGAGAGTCTCAAGGATTACAATTATGAATCAAGAGTAGATGGAGAATAGTTTGAGGATGGCGAAAGAAACAGAAGCACCTTATGCTATAAAACAGGACAAAGCAGAGAAACTCTTAACTCATGAGAGACGAGTAAGATGGCTCAAGACCGAGTAAAGAAAAATAGCCTCATTGGAAGAAACGATAGGTATTGATCAAATCATGAAAGCCTTGCTCTTGGTCGTAGAGGCTTAAGTCAACATGCAACAGCATGCTTCTAGGGACGCTTAACTAATTCAAGAGATTAAGTATTCTGAAAAATTATCAAAACAGAAAAAGAAAATGTTTTTGAATTTTTGAAGTTTTCTAAAAAAGAATAAAAACAGAAAAAGAAAATATTTTTAAATTTTTGAATAAGCATAAATCAAATGAAAGATAAGAAAAGAAAAAAATTTACAACCGAAACCTTATCTTGAGTGAAGCGAAATAGACCGAGCGATCGGTTCATTTCGGTTCCCGAATTTTAAGGAGCCGAAATAGACCGAGCGGTCGGTTCGTTTCGGTTCTCAAAATCTGAGGAGCCGAAATAGACCGAGCGGTCGCTCCATTTCGCTTGTCTGATTTTTAAAGGATTAAGGATTCGGTACCGAATCTGCTTCCATCATACCCAACCCTTGTAAGATTCTGTTAAAGAGTGCTTCAGGTAATGCTTTAGTGAATATATCGGCCAATTGATCACTAGATCGAACAAAGTGTACTTCTACGTTCCGATCTTCCACATGATCCTTAATGAAGTGATATCTAAGTGCAATATGCTTAGTCTTCGAATGTTGCACCGGATTGTGACAAATCCTTATTGCACTTTCGGAATCACAATAGAGTGGTATTTTCTTCATGCTTAGCCTGTAATATCTCAGTTGATTTTGAATCCATATTACTTGAGAAGTGCAAGAGGCTGCAGCAATATACTCTGCTTCGGCTGTAGATAATAACACACAAGTTTGCTTCTTGGACTTCCAACTAACAAGTTTTCCATCAAGGAATTGGCATCCACCTATAGTGCTCTTTCTGTCCAGTCCACATCCTCCTAGATCAACATCAGAGTAAGATTGAATGAAGAATCCGGTTCTTGCAGGATACCAGAGACCGGGAGATGAAGTACGCTTTAGATAACGGAATATGTTCTTCACAACAATCATGTGAGGTTGTCTTGGATTATTTTGAAACCTAGCACAATAACACACAGAAAACATAATGTTCGGTCTACTAGCTGTTAAATACATAAGTGACCCTATCATTTGACGATATTGTGTTATGTCAACAGCAGGATTATCCAGAGATGGTGTTAATTTAATGTCAAACGCCATTGGAACCTTCACTTTTGAGTCGCCTGTCATACTGAATTTTGTTAGTAATGTCTTTGTATAAGCCTCCTGGTTGATAAATATGCCTTTTGTTCCCTGTCTAATGTTTAAACCAAGAAAAAAGTTAATTGGACCCATTGCGCCATTTCAAATTTTGTCTCCATCAACTTCCTGAATTCAGCGGTTAAGCTAGGATTCATAGAGCCGAAGATGATATCATCGACATAAATTTGAACAATCATTATATGCTCGCCTTCTTTCTTTCGAAAGAAGGCAGGGTCAACCGAACCTTGCTTAAATTTTGACATTTTTAGAAAACAAGTTAATGTTTCATACCAGGCTCTCGGTGCTTGCTTTAATCCATAGACTGCTTTATCTAGCACATAACAGTGATCAAGGAATTTCTCGTTCACGAACCCAGGTGGTTGCTCAACATAAACTGTTTCTTCTAATTCTCCATTCAAGAAGGCACATTTGACGTCCATTTGGAAGACTTCAAAGTTTTTATGAGCAACATATGCCAAGAAGATCCTTACTGATTCAAACCTAGCTACTGGAGCAAATGTTTCCTCATAATCTATCCCTTCTTCTTGACAATATCCTTTCACCACCAATCGTGCCTTGTTGCGAATTACATTCCCTTCTTTATCCAACTTATTTTTGAAAACCCACTTCATGCCAACTACAGACGCATACTTTGGTGTAGGTATCAACCTCCAAACTCGGTTCCGCTCAAACTCATGGAGATCATCTTGCATTGATTGGACTCAATCTGAATGATCAAGTGTAGTATTTATAGTTTTTGGTTCAATCTTGGAAACAAACGAATTAAACATGCAAAATTTGACTTTAGAGAATAATGCAGTTTGTTTTGCTTTTAATTGAGGCCGAGTAACGACTTTTTCAAAAGTTTCACTGTTCTTTGGGATGGTCTTTGGTCCATTTCACCAATGGAGGATAATTTGGGTCATATGTTGGATCCAATTCAACATTCACTTCGATTTCAGCTTCAGATAGATCACCTTCGCCTTCGTTAGTTGTACTTTCGGTCTCTTTCTCCCCATTGACTGGCGAAGTATAATCTATGTCTTCACTGATGGTTACATTCGGTGTGGGAGTAGAATCCTCCCCCTCAGTTGTACTAGCGATAGGTGGATTATGAAATTGAATTGAAAGTGGATCCTCCCCCTCTAGAGATGCTTTCTTTGTTTCTGATGCTTTTAAGGTTTCCCCTTGACATGGTGGATTACTCTTAGCAATTTGTGGTTGATCTTCCATTTCTTTAGTAGCTTCTTCAATAATCTCCTTGAGACTTTCAATTTTGTTGTCTGAGGCTTTCGCTTCTGAGGTTGCTGCTTTCTCTGGTTCATCAAACAGTCGCATGTATTCTTCAAACAGGTTAGCTATTGGAACCGAGACTTGTCCTGATTCTAGAAAAATGTATCCCAGGTTACCTGCACTTCTTTGAACTTTCTTCATGTAATTATCGTCGAAGGTTACATAATAAGTTTCTTCAATTATTTTTGAGCGTTTATTCAACACTCTGTATGCTTTCAACGTGAGTGAGTAACCCAGAAAAATTCCTTCATCGACTTTGACATTGAACTTATTTCGGTTCTCTTTGGAGTTGAAAATAAAACACCTTGAACCGAATATGTGGAAAAATTTGACATTTGGCTTTCGGTTGTTCAAGATATCATATGGAGTGATTGAGAATCTTTTATCTAGCAGGGACCGATTCTGAGTATAACATGCAGTTGCAATAGCATCAACCCAAAAAAATAAGGGAAGTGAAGCGAAACTGAGCATGGTTCTGGCAGCTTCACACAAAGAACAGTTTCGTCTTTCAACAATTCCATTCTGTTGAGGTGTATAAGGGGCCGAAAAATTATGAGTTATTCCCTTGTCAGCCAGAAAGCTCTCAAAAGCATTATTCTTGAATTCCAAACCATTGTCACTTCTGATATTCCGCACTGTTTTCCTCAACTGTACTTCCACTTTCTTGATGAATGTTTTTAGCTTAGGAGTTGCATCTGATTTTTGTTTAAGAAAGAAAACCCAGGTGAAGCATGAAAAGTCATCTACTATTCGAGGGTCCACACAAGTCGATGTGCAAGAGTTCAAGAGATTCAATTATCTTCGTGTTGATTTGAGTAGGGTGGCTCTTTCTGCTTTGTTTGCCCATTTCACAGGCTGCACACAGATGGTCCTTGTCGAACTTGAGAAGAGGAAGTCCACGAACATGATCACCAAGCACCAACATTTTAATGTCTTTAAAGTTCAAGTGTGATAGTCATCTATGCCACAACCAAATATCATCCGTATTTGTCTTTGTTAGCAAACATATTGCTGGTTTTCCTCGTATGGGATTGAGATTTAAAGGATACGTCTCCCCTTACGTTCAAATTTCAACAGAACCTTCTTGTATTGTTTCTCAATTATCTCATATCCCTCATCATCAAATGATACTTTTAGACCTGTGCCCACAACTAATTGTGACACACTAATGAGGTTGTGCTGCAAACCTTCTACAGAAGCTACTTTCCGAATTGTGAAGTCACCATTCGTTATCATGCCATATCCCTTGATTGTTCCATATGAGTTATTTCCATATTTCACACAGCCACCATCTTTCAGAGATCAAAACTCCCTTAGTTCTTCCGTCCTACCTGTTATGTGACGTGAGCAGCCACTGTCTATATATCATTCTTCGTCGAACTGCTCATCACTTATTACCTGCAAATTTAAGCAGATTTAGGAACCCAAAGTCGTTTGGGTCCTTGTGAGTTTTTCACAGAAAAAGGAGTAGCAGTAGAAATATCAACCAAGTATTTTCATTTTACTAAGGTGGTCTGATCTTTTCTTTTAATTGTATAAACTTTGATTTTGGTTTTATCTTGCTTAAATTTTAATTCGTTGGTTAGTTTGTTTGATGGCATTTGACACCTAGAATCAGCTGATGACTTCTTATTATTGATCTTAGAATCAGACGTTAGCTTTCCTTTTACTTTGATGTGTTCCTTGGAATATTATTTGCCTTGGGACTTGATGTGACCGAAACTTGACTTAGGACCAAAACCAGTCTGCTGACCGAAAGTGGACTTTCGGTTTCCGTTCGGACCAAATCTGGTCTGTGGATCGAATGTGGACTTTCGGTTTTCATTTTGAGTGACATTTGGACCGAATATGGACTTTCGTTTCTGAGACTTTGAATAATATGAACTTGGGCTGAAATTTTCCTTCACCTTTTCCTTTCCCTTGTTCATTGGGATCTTCTTAGGAGGAAAATAGTTGGGATTTTGAGAGTGCCAGTAAGTCTTTCGCTCATTCCGATTCTTTGCATATCTTTGATTTCTTAAGCGTTTCTGTTCAGCTAGCTCCTTCTCCGATTTGTGGATGTTGTAACTGGCCTTTGAATTCGTTATTGGAGTTTCTCATGTATTGACTTGAGCTTTCGGTTCTTCTCTTGGTTCCACAAGGATTTCTTTGGTTCCACTTGTGCTCGGTTTGTCAAAACTTGAGGGTTTGTTTATAGGTTCAACTACGTACCTTCCTTTAACTCTCGAGGAAGTTTGCTCAGATACGCGTACAGTTTCGTCTACATTATCAATAGGAGCAGACCAAAAGAAATCTTCACACCCTTGTGCATTGTCTTTTTCTACCAAGACTCTCAGCTCTACTGTTTGTTTAGAAGTGACTCCTTTAGTCGCATATACTTGGTTCGGCACTGTTTGAACCTTTTGATAAACTACAGCCTTTTCTTTGAGCTTCTTTTCCTTATCCTTTGCTAGATGAGCAAATTCCACTGAATTTTATGAGATTAGTGGTTGCTCATTCTCAGTTTCGCTCTTCATACACTCAGAGCAATCAACTACATCTTCTACTGATATCTCGCTCATCTCACTTTCTTCATCAAATTCAGATGTAAGTTCTAAGTCTAATTTATTTTCAGAAGCTAGTTTGGCATTGGATTGGTCGAACGAGTGAATAGTGTCCATCTTAATTTTCAATCTATCATTTTCATCTAAAATGTCTTTTAACATGCATTTGTGTTCCTTTGAATCAATAAAAGTTTTGATTTTATCTATTCTAATTTTATATGACATGGACGTTTCTTCAGATGAAACTTCTGATTCACATTTTGCTATTACTTCGTCTTCCTTAAATTCAAAGAATGACAAAATCATCTTGTGAATTTTCTTTCCTACCTCACAACTTAAATGTAATTGAGCTATATTAGTATATAAACGCTTAGCAATTAAACAAAAAACATTTCTCTGTTTTAAAAACTTTAAATTGTCTTTCTGAAAATAAAAACTTTCATCCCTAGCTCTAATTAGTTCCACCTCCTTCAGCTCAATCCACATTCTTCTCTCCTCACTCTTCGAAGACACACTGCTGAGTTGGTCAGTTAGGTTAGAATTCGCTAAGTGAGTTTGCATGAGACTACCACTTAAGTTGGTGAATTTAAATTTTAATTCATTTAATTCTTCTTCATAATTGGTTATTGGAACTTTAAGTGATTCAAGAATGGATTGTACCTTTTTGATCAAATGATCACAGTCGTTGATCTGCTCAGTGACTTGCTTTGCTGCAAAACATTTGTTATTGGTTAAATTCGGTTCTTCAACTGTACTTTCGGTTGATGATCCAGCAGTGACCATAAAGCACTTCCCAGCCGAACCTCCTTCCTTTGCTACATAAGCCTTTCCATGAGAGGGTTTTCTCACCTCTTCATCTTCAGAGTCGGTTGACCAAACTTCTACACCACCGAACTCATCTTCATCAGCATCTTCCTACACAATTAAAGCATTCATTGTACCTTTTGTTCCGTTAGCTATTTTCTTGTTTTTGATATCTTCCAGCTTGTGCTTATAGTATGCCTCATCATCTTCACCATCTCTTTTCTCAGCCATCTTTCTAAGCATGAAATCCTTGGCAAAGTGGTTCTTGCCATGACAGTAATTGTAGTTCTATCCAGAGCCTCCTACAAGTTTGCTCTCCCTCTTGTCTTCATCCTTTTGAGAAGAGACCTTCGCTTCATCCTTCAGCTTTTTAGAGCTATAACTTCCCTGCCAGTTTCGGTTCTTGCTGATCAGAAATTTTCTTCTTGCAAACTTCTTTGGATTGGTGACCATCATAACACACTCCTCACTTGTAAGGTCACACTCAGATAGATCCGACTCTTCTTCTTCTTCTGCAACACATTTTGGTTTTGAGACAAGAGCCGAAGATCCTACACCAGAATCCACCTTTGCTTCTTTGGTTACAACACTTTCATGGGACTTGAGTATTCCAACCAGTTTCGCTAGCGAGTAAGACTTGAATTGTTCATGCGATTTTACAGTAGAAACCACAACCATCCATTCTGGTCTGAGTCCGTTCATGAACGTTACTTTCTGCTCAATCAACTTCCTCTCTATTCCATGCTTTATCATCTTACTTAAGAGATGATTGAATCGATCAAAGGTCTGAATTAGCTTCTCTTGAGGTTTCTGTTCGAAAACTCCAAATTTTGACAGCAGCAAGGTTTGAATGGAGTGTCCAGATCTTCATCAGTCGAGTAAAGCTCCTTCAACCTGTCCCAGATTTCTTTAGCCGTCGTGCATGAACTTACCAATTGAAAAGTGTCAGATTGCAAAGCGAATCTTATCATTCTCATGGCCTTCACATTACATAATAGCTTGTCCTTTTCATCCAGTGGCATCTTTTGTTCATCAGCAATCAACTTGTTGTATTCCTTTTGCATCTTGATAGTGTTGCTTGTTCCTGAATGAACAAACGGCACAAGAGTGATGGCTTCCCAGATGAGGTAGCCGTTTTCTTTAGATCCAACCACATAGTCTTCAAAGTGATGTGCCCATACTTCATAGTCTTGAGTGTAGAGAATGGGTATCCTGGTTGTGGATCCAATGTTGTTTGAGATGTTATTGATGGGTTTTAGTCATAAGACATCCTATGTTCTCATACAAACCCTAATGCTTGGATCTAGGTTTCTCTATTGTACATGCTTTGAATCCAAGACTATAAACCCTAATTCTAGCATGCAAGTAATCATATTAACATGTAATTAGGTTTAAGATCATACCTTGATTGTTATGTAGCAATAACAATCCCAATTCCTCCTTGAATTGACTTTGGAAGGCTTAGAGTCACAAGTGTCACTCCTCTAATGGTTCACAAACACCATAAGCAAGAGGATGAAGAGGAGAGAGGTTGGAGGCTGCCAAAAACGTGTGTCAACCCTTACAAGAAGCTTAGCCACGTTTTTGAGCCTTAAGGGGTCTTTTTATAGTTGGGCTATTAGGGTTATCTAATAAGGAAACCCTAATTTGGATGCTTAAATCCTAAGCAACCCATAGACTCCTTTTATTAAGCCCATGGACGATTTCCTTATGGGTTTCCCATTAGAATTCGTCCATCCCTTAATACAAGGCAATCCATGGCCCAAATTGCAATTATCTTATAATTACAATTCCAGTCCCTTAAGTTTAATTAATCTCTTTTAGTCACAAAACTAATTACCAATTAATTATTGAGTAATATTAATTAAACAATATGATTTCTCTTTTAATATATTATTCCCATAATATATTAATAAATCATATTTAATCCTTACTCTCCATAAATCATCCTATCAAGTTGCTTTGGTGAAGGCAACCCAAAAGGACCATGCACCATCGAGTCAAGTACATACCAAAATAGTTATGGACTTAGACACTAATCCAACAGTCTCCCACTTGGATAAGTCTAACAACTATTCTGCGTATGACTTCAGATCCCGATCTGCAATCGTAGCTTTCCAAAGCCGCTGTCAACTCTGATCATATCAGATACGTGTGTCCTTAGAAAAGGGATCATATATTCCTCCATTCTAGATATCGTATGAGATATGATTTCAAATCATTCTCTTTGTACTATATCTCGATTTCCGATTTATGACGACAGACTAATTGGACAAATCAAATTAGCCCTAGCCCGGCCGAGCATTTATGTATGTCATCACTAAACCATCGAGGGGCCCAAAGATATCGCTTTTATCCTACCTTGGATAAAAGGAATGGATAAACTTTGATACAATGCTCGCTTGCACTCACTCACCGAATTACACACAACAATATGTTTTATAACACCAAGTTACTGGTGCGTTTACATATTATCAATGTGCAACCGATTCGCAAGATACAACTCACACATCTCGGTTTCAAGAATATAAGATATTATCGTCTCACTAATCACTCGTAATACAATTCATGGAGTGATCCAAGTGAGCGTGGGTTTAATCCAATGCTCAAATCATATTCATAAGCACTCATGAACGTTGCAGCAAACATTTGCTTATGTCTAATACTCTTTTAGACAATCCACACACCAATTCACGACAGTCTTCATTCATATCTACTTCCAACATATGAATGACTGTGGCCCGTTTGAATAATTCGATTATTCTTAATAAACTCAATTATTCTGGAAGTCAAAACATGCAAAGTGAAACACAAGAATAATACTAATCCCATATGGCTTCAAACCTTTGAGTATAAACAAAACACGTTTTATTTATCACCATATCGATTACTCATTATCTGTCGTTTCGGGTAATCAACTTCTTACTTGAATTCCAACACTTGTCCCATGCTCCTAGCATGCACACAATGTTTACCTATGGTTCTTACTTTTGTGAAATAGACAAATTGAACACGTTTCCAATCCTTCTCATTTTACAACTCCAAATCCGTTTTCTTAAGTGTAAGAATATCAAATTCTCGCTACTTATAGAATATGCTAGATTCTAACACTTTATGCAACGATCCTTTCGTAATGTCACTGCACCAAGGTCACAAAGACTATTGCCAATGATATTACAAAGTCCTCTATCGGAGATTGTCACAAGACAATTCCTTAGATACGATGTCTCTCACTCAAAGTACATTCCTTTGAACATCCTTTTGCATAAAGGTTTCTAATCTAGACATAGATTTTCAATATTTACTTCCCAATATGGACACGCTTCCATAATGACAACTCATTCTTAATAGAATCTTATCTATTCATAATTATGTCGATATTGTCCATCCAATATGGAAACATTTCCATAATTTCCAATACTATACTTCCAACTACTCACAAGCGACCAATCCTCGTCGAACTTTGGATTGTCCTTTGATAGTTGTTTAATTATTTTAGTCAAAACCGATTCTAGTCCCTTTTCCCTCTAAATGCACTAGACATTTGGAAAATTTTAGAATGGTCAAACATTAAAGCATTTGCAATCGATCCTATACTCGAAGCGTATGGGACACGACTCACAATGTTTTATTTTCTATGTTCTCAAAATTCGAATTGTGAAGAGGAATGTCGTAATCATAATCGAAATTTTAAGAACACACTATGTACCCTTGACTAAGTTTATTAACATTTCACAACCTAATCCTTTAGATTTGAAATGAAGCATAATATTCTCTCCCTTAATTATAGCAAAACAACCTTTCAACTCTTACAACTTTGCAAAGTATGACTCTTGTTTTCTATAATTAATTTTGCCAACTATGCAATACGTGCCTTAATAATCATACAATCATAACATTTATGCTCCCACTATCATGATGATTATTATAAAACATAACACTTATGCTCCCACTAGCTTCAACATGTATTCATAAACTTTTATACACTTTTGCCTTAGATAGTTCATATGTGTGTCTTAACAATTAAGACTAATTGCCAAACCTCACAATTCAAATTATGGAAAGGGATGCCGTAACCATGATCGAATTCGAGAATGCAATTTTACAATCACTATCTTTTAAAATCTTTCTTAGTGAAAGCATTTTCTCACAATCATTTTCATGAAGGAGGAAATCTTATGACACTTAGATTTAAACGGTGTATGTGTTCCTATCCATGTGAATTTGTTAAAACCAAAGTTTACGACAAATTCAAACTCATATGGATCGAACTTCCTTTAATCTTGATTTCTTGCCTTATGGTAGCACAGCTGCCCACCACGTCTTCCAAGTAGTTAAGCAGCTCACCTTTTCCTATCAATGTACTTTCCATTGATCAAGGTCCTTGCCTTTTATGCATTCAAATGAGAACTCATAGGACTCACATGCATAATTAACTCGATTGGATTGGCACAGAAACAAAATAATGTCTTCACGATAGGTTGTAAACCTCAACTCGTGTGCTAGTGATGATCAATAAGGTTTATTTGATTTGTTCTTGAAACCTTTCAAGACCATTAAGACTCCCACTGACTCCTTGACATATAAGATTCTCTTGTCAATAAACATTTTTTGACAATCAAATATTCAAGAGTTAGTGTAGCTTTTATCAAAACACTTCATAAATTGGTCTTAGTTGGTCTCTGTCTTATCCACGACATCACAACTTTCCACATTTGATGAATGTTATAAACCTTTAATACTTTTCACTCATTGTCACAATCTTAACTTTAAGACTTGTTATTGAAACGAAGTATGATTGACTTCTTGATTTGACCATTTCTTCAATCTTTGATTCCTCTTCTTAGACATACAATTGTACTAAGATTCACTTAGAGGATCAATAGAGATATGGTTCTTAATCATTAAGATACATTATAAAGCATAAAAGCTACTCTCCCTTCTTCTTAGAATGGAGAAACTTTTATCTTTCTGCCTACTTGATTCTTCTTATTCGTTTTGCTATTGATCTAAACCCTTTAATCAATTCAAAATTACACTTAATCTTGTAAGTGCAATCATATTTACTAAGCCTTTAGTAAATCATGACGAATATCTTTGTTACTCTTATGGTGAACTTGATCAACACACAACTTTGTGTACACGATCTCCTAGTCCTTTCACTTGACACTTTGTGTGACAATCGTCAATCTTGAGTCAAGTCAAGTCATCAAGTCAAGCCGGTCAACCCTATTAGACCTTGTGTATTAGGGTTTGTGTTATGTTCATACTGTATAACTTGCTATATTAATGGGAAAACATCACTTGAGAAAAGTCTTGTGTTAAAAATTTCCTAAGCCCTAGTACTAATCAATGAACTAAACTGATGAAAACCATGTTGCATACTCATTAGGAGTGTGTGGGATCCTTAATCATGACTTAATGGGGCTCAAGAGACTCGCATTACGGAGCCAAACACTCACAAATGCCACACTTGAAATCTCTCTCAACTATCTCTCTGTATGAGAAATCTCTCCAAGAATGTCAAATCCCTCCCAAATCTCTCCAAGTATGTGAAATCTCTCTCAAATATCTCTTCGTATGAAAAATCTCTCCAAGAATGTCGAATCTCTCCCAAAACTCTCCAAGTATGTGAAATCTCTCTCAAATATCTCTCTGTATGAGAAATCTCTCCAAGAATGTCAAATCTCTCCCAAATCTCTCCAAGTATGTGAAACCTCTCTCAAATATTTCTTTGTATGAGAAATCTCTCCAAGAATGTCAAATCTCTCCCAAATCTCTCCAAGTATGTGAAATCTCTCTCAAATATCTCTCTGTATGAGAAATCTCCCCAAGAATGTCAAATCTCTCCCAAATCTCTCCAAGTATGTGAAACCTCTCTCAAATATCTCTTTGTATGAGAAATCTCTCCAAGAATGTCAAATCTCTCCCAAATCTCTCCAAGTGTGAGAAATCTCTTCCAAATCTCTCTCAAAAGTTTCTCGTAACTTTTTGGAATCATTCGGGTCATTCCGGCCCTTAACCGGGTCAAAAACGGCTTAAAACGGGGCGAAAACGAGAAAAATAGGCTTTAGGAACCGAAACCGGAGTGAGAGGCCTCTTAGGACCAGAGACCGAGCCTCTGGTGGCTAAGAGACCAGAGACCGAGCCTCTGGTGGCTAAGAGACCAGAGACCGAGCCTCTGGTGGCTAAGAGACCAGAGACCGAGCCTCTGCCTCTGTCGCTTCACGCTCTGCTCCTCTCGATCTCTGTTCGCTACTCCGCCGCTCGGTCGCCTTCTGTTCCTTCTTCTCGCTCTGTCTCTCTTCGCGCCCCCTCTGTTCTCTCCTTCCCCCTCTCGGTTCCTTCCCTCCTTCTCCTTCCCTCTCGGTTTCTGCCTCTCTCCCGCTCGGTTCAGCACCAGAAGGCCGAGCCTCGGCCAAATTTCGCATTTTTGTCACTTTTAGCCCATTTTTGATATTTTTAACATTTTAAGCCCGTTTTTCGTGATTTTAAAGCGGGATTTTCTCCAGAAATTATATTTTAACATAATAAACTCTAAATATTTATAATTTAAACATATTTTGATGAAAATCATTATTTAAATAATAAAGATCTAATGGGGGATTTATTTAAGGTGGAGTGTTGACTTTGCCTTAACTTATGACACAAGCAACCACCCCACACCCACTCTATGACCAGCCATACCTCCCCACCTTACCTATGTCACTTCAATGTTCCCTTACACTCAAATTTCACTCACTCCCACGTTTTTGAGCTGGAACAAACAACCACACTCCTCATTTTCTCTCATTTCTCTCATTCCACTAAGTAACAAACACCACTTTTTCTCTCAAACTCTTCTACACAAATTTTCGAGATCCAAGGCTGATTTCAAGTGTTCTTCCACACTTAGTAAGTAAAAATTCATCCTCCCTATTATTATTTCACTTCATTCTACTCAAATCTTTGATTGCTTACACAAACTCCCTAACTATGATGTTAGATTCTCGAAAACCTTCAAGGCATCTCCAAGTGTTCTTGAATTAAACACTTCCATTCTTCAACAATCATCTACTGAAATCACTTAAGTTGAGTTCATACCCCTACATTTTCATGTTTTCTCAAGTTTTTAAGTGGGGGAATACAAGTTAAAACACTAAGAACATAACTAAATTTCTCTAACAGCCTTCATCAGAAAAGTTCAACTCCATTCACGGACTTTTTTGGGTATCTTAAACATTTTTTTTTTCAAAACTGTACACGGTGTAAGTAGTTCAAGTTCTTAGCTTTAAAATGACTACTCGCACATCTCCATACGATTTTTCTACAATTTATGGTGATTTTTACAAAACTGCCTATCATTTCAAACAACAATCCGGACCATTCTGTGATTATGGACATTTTCACCCAAGTTGGAGGTCATTAAAAATCGTGATAAAAATTATGAGTAAACTAGACACAATTTTTGAACTCCCAGAATTTACGGATCTAGTTTTCGACTTCGTATGATTTTTCTATGATTTTTACAAAACTGGGCAGAATTGCTAAAGTTAGCCAACAGCATGTAAATATCATAACACTTTGTAATATGTTGAGCAAAGTGTATAATCATAAGTTCTAATATTTGAATGTGTTTCCTTGTTAGTTTATCACTGTGAACTGAAACTAAGTTATTCATATTAAATATTATTCATTCTTTTAGAACACGTATTATGTAACTATAAAAAGTATAGTTGGATAAATTCACAACACTAATACATTCCATAAAAAGAATTCATACATATTATATACATTTTAGATAAACTATAATAGGTATAGTTTATGATACATCACTCAACACACTCGTACAAAAAGGGTACATTCATACAAGAAAGACTTATATCCACACACATTTCACGTAAACTTGTTAACCTATGTTGTGAGACTCTCTCTCTCCCCGTACGTCCGAGTGCGGGATATAATTCCTGGTAGTTATAATCAAAATCTCCTTGAGGGAGAACGTGATACTTGTATATAGATCTATATTGGGTTTGACACCCCACACCTTGCTGCTAGCTACAGTGGGACCTGCAGGTCTACGGGTGACAAATGTCATTACATTTTCGCAACGCCTGAGAAACGTTGTGGCAGGTTCACATAGTCACAGTATGATTATAGCGACTCGCCTAGGGAGATAACAATTCATAAAGTTTACGGGGTTTCATAAAACCGAAGTAGGTTTTAGATTGATAAAGAAATTTACTTTCCATATCATTATAAACTCACGACGTTTCTACTAAGAAATGATGATTTCTTATACATTTTAGTCTTTGGTTATAAGGCTACATTTTTCGGATTTCAAGGAAAATATCGGATTTTTCTGACACAAACACGACATTTACATGTGATAGACTTCTACTAAGTTTATTAATAAAAGCTTATGAACTCACCAACCTTTGTGTTGACACTTTTCAAACAACTCGTATTCTCAGGAAAACACTAAACAGGTAATCAAGTGCTTTTGAGGATGGGACGTTAAGACGTCAAACTTTTCATATTTTGTCAACATATTGTAATTGATTTTGAAACATGTAATTCATACAAGTGATGTAACTTTTTCAATTATATATATGTTGGTTGTGTTTGCTTAAATTACTATCGAAATTGTGGTTATGATACTATACATGAAGTCCTCCACCCCCGGACGTTTCCGCCATCCTTGGTTTGGGGGTGTGACAGATTGGTATCAGAGCACGCTTTATAGTGAATTAAGTATGTCAACCACATAAGATATACAAACTATAAACACATTTGGGACTAAAAGTCTCTGATTCTTAAAGTGGTTTAAAGAGTTGTACTTTTAGAAAACAAATAATTTCTTGTTTTAAAGTATACTTGCATGCATTCTATACTAGCATGGTGTCATAACTTAGGAGAACATAAATTGAAAGAGGAGAAGTCGAACATTATTAATACGCCTTAGCATGTGTAATCAGTTCTGGGAAGGATATAGCCTGATCAACTATATCCGTCCAAGAAGTAACTTACGCACACTAAGGAATAGTCGTAATGAGCGACAAATCTGAAAACCTAATAACACTCCATAAAGAACACGCTAAGAACCAAATATAAGCATTTAAAAATACTATAGGAGTATTTGTACATTTCTATAGTGCCAAATTATTATTTTCCGATACGTACTTCTTAAACCCGTTTCTCGTGCAAACGACATGGCAGGATTTCACATACCTGGGGACCCCTACTTTCCCAATCAGGGAAACGCGGGATGGATCGAAGACGAGCCCGAGGAGAATCCCGAAGAGGAACCCGAGGAGGATCCCGAGGAGGAGCCCGAGGAGGAAGACGAACAAGAAGAAGAAGAGGAAGAAGAGGAAGACGACCAAGAAGAAGAGGAAGAAGAGGAAGAAGAGGAAGGTGATGAGGTAGTCATGGTTGGGAACGAAGCGGAGGAACCACCAGAAGTATTCAACCCTCCCTACATCGCGAGGGTACCCGCGCACCGTTTTGGTTACAACGGACCTGAACCCCCTTGGGTAACAACGATCGAAAGATGGAGCCGACAACAACGCCAACGGTCACCATATGGCTACCAACGAGGTTACTATGATCTCACTCATGGTGGACCGGCTGACAGGGCTCTCCCCATCACGATACAACGAATGGCAAGAATGGATGATCGTGGTAGGACAACGACAGATCAGGTCCGGGAGTTAAGTGCCATTGTACAGTCTACTACGGATCGCACCAGAAACCTGGAACGAGACTCCCACCACCGAGACCAACTCATTCGAGACCTTCTCGCGGCTCAAGCAGAAACAAGAGAGTATCGGGAAAGATACATGGCACTCGAAGAGAGAATGGTTGCAGCCGAACGCAAATTGGCGGAACTACAGGGCGCATCGACATCATCGCAGCCTCCGTCAAAGAAGGGTCACAGTGATTAGAACTCGTTGCTATTCTCCCGTCTTGGTAGTAGAATTTTATGAGTACGCGTTGGTGCTACTCCTTGTATGTAGGTCGACCCTGCGACTATGTGATTACACTATTCAAAGGGCTTTTGTAATGCCAAAAACTACCTTTTGTAACGATGTAATGTAGACCCTTATGAGGTCAAACTTTTCCCTCTAAACGTTTTGTACTAAAAGTTATCAATGAAATTTGGCATGTGTTTTATTTATTGAATGTTTGGCACTATACATCATAACCTGATCACACAAACAGTTTACGAATAATAAAGTTATGATAAAATACAAGAGGGATGAAACCAGTAACACTCGACTCGTTATCACTATTGAAGTCTTACCGACTAGTCATTTTTTTTATGACAGAACCATGCCACCAAGGAAAAGACCAAGGCCTTCCAGCAACCCAGTGCCGCCTCCACCACCACCTCCGTAGTTTGATCCTGCAATGTTCCAGGCTGCAGTAACGGCAGCCGTGGCGGCGGCAATGTCGCAAATGGGAACCAGTGGTTCTGGCGGTTCTGGATCCGGAGCTACCAATTCCATTCATGGGGACAGTACGGGGTGTACGAGGGAGTGCTCTTACAAAGACTTCACGAATGGCAAACCCGATCCTTTCAATGGAAGCGGGGGCGTTATCACACTGGTTCAATGGTTCGAAAGGACCGAGGCAGTTTTTGAAATCTGCACTTGTCCCGAAGCGAGCAAGGTCAAGTATGCGGCATTCACTTTCACTGGAAAAGCGCTTACTTGGTGGAATGGCCGAGTTAAGTCACTTACTCCTGCAGTAGCTAACGCGATCAGCTGGGAGGATTTGAAAGCCCTAATGTTAAAGGAATACTGCCCGAGGGGCGAAATACAAAAACTTGAAGAAGAACTTTGGAACCTCAGAATGTCAGGCACTGATCTTGAAACTTATACTGCCCGTTTCAACGACCTAGCACTCCTTTGTCCAACAATGGTCACGCCAGAAGAGAAGAAGGTGGAACGATATCTCTGGGGGCTGTCATCCCAGATTCAAGATAGCGTATTGGCCTCGAAACCCACTACCTTTGAGAGTGCCAAGGAATTGGCACAACAACTCATAGATCACAGGGCTAGCCGTGGTGCTGTGATAACCACCACCGACCGAACAAAAGGAGGGAACAACAAGAGGAAGTTCTGGGGCCATAAAAAGAAACAACCAATTCAGGACCCCGCCAAAAAGCAACAGACTGTTGCTGTTCGCGCCGCCACTACTGCTGTCGCTCCAGCGCCACCGAAACAGTATACAGGAACTCTTCCCAAGTGCAACAAGTGTAACTACCACCATAACGGTGCTTGTCGAGAGTTACACTGCAATAACTGTAACAAAAAGGGGCACACTGCACGATTCTGTAGAGCGACTACCCAACCCGCCACACAAGTCGCTACGACCGCCAACACTGGAGTAAGCCAAGCCTGCTATGGATGTGGTGAAACAAGACACTTCAGGAGGAACTGCCCCAAGGCACGAGCCCCTAATGTTGGGGGTGTAGGGAGAGTCCTAACTTTAGGGCAGGGAGAAGCAGTCAAGGATCCCTCTGTGGTTACTGGTACGTTCCTCCTCAATAACTCTTATGCATGCGTACTTTTCGATAGTGGGGCAGAAAGAAGTTTCATAAGTCACCAATTCAAATATATACTTAAGCAAAATTCTCAACCACTAGAAGATTCTTACATCGTAGAAATGGCAAATGGAAAGGTTGAGCGCGCTAATGATATTTACATAGGGTGTACTCTCACTCTAGACGACCATTTGTTCAAAATTGACCTTATGCCGGTCACCATAAAAAGCTTCGATATAATCATTGGTATGGATTGGTTAAGCCTTCATCGTGCCGACATTCTATGTTATGAAAGGGCCGTCCGCCTCAATCTGCCGAATGGCAACGTTCTCACCGTTTATGGCAATAAACCTAGTGCGAACCTACAAATCATCTCTTGTGTTAAAACCCAAAAGTACCTCCGAAAGTAATACCATGTTTTCTTAGCCCACATCATAGACAAGAAACAGGAGGTGAAGGACATCAAAGAAATTCCAGAAGTATGCAACTTCCCTGATGTTTTCCCAGACGATCTGCCTGGTGTACCACTCGCACGACAAGTCGAATTTCGGATCGACTTAATCCCAGGAGCTACCCCCGTCGCCAGGGCTCCCTATCGCTTAGCACCGGCAGAAATGCAAGAACTATCCAGCTAGTTGAATGAACTATTGAGCAAAGGGTTCATCAGGCCAAGCTTCTCGCCTTGGGGAGCACCAGTCTTATTTGTAAAGAAGAAGGATGGGTCTTTTCGCATGTGCATAGACTATCGAGAACTAAACAAACTCACTATCAAGAACCGTTATCCCCTACCCCGAATCGATGACCTCTTCGACCAGCTCCAAGGAGCCAGCTACTTTCAAAAATCGACCTGAGGTCGGGCTATCATCAACTGCGAGTTCAGGAAGAGGATATCCCCAAGACGGCATTCAGAACTCGTTATGGGCACTATGAGTTTGTAGTGATGCCATTCGGGTTAACAAACGCGCCTGCGGTGTTCATGGATTTGATGAATCGAGTGTGTCGACCCTTCTTGGATAAATTCGTCATCGTATTCATCGACGATATCTTGGTCTATTCGAGGAGCGAAGAAGAGCACAGACATCACCTACGACTAGTTCTGGAGGTTTTAAGGACCGAGAAGCTTTACGCTAAATTCTCAAAGTGTGAATTTTGGCTCCGAGAAGTAGGATTCCTTGGCCACGTAGTAAGCAAGGAAGGAATACATGTGGACCCCTCGAAGATCAAAGCAATCGAAGATTGGTCAACACCTACAACGCCAACAGAAATCCGACAGTTTTTGGGACTCGCAGGCTACTATCGAAGATTCATACAAAACTTCTCCAAAATCGCTAAGCCTCTCACCACCTTGACTCAGAAAGGGGTGGTGTTCGAATGGGAAGATAAACAAGAAGCCGCCTTCCAGACACTAAAGCAAGCCCTATGCAGCGCACCAGTCTTGTCTCTTCCAGAAGGAAATGATGATTTTGTGGTGTATTGCGATGCTTCAAATCAAGGCCTCGGCTGTGTGCTCATGCAAAGGGGAAAAGTCATCGCTTATGCATCAAGGCAACTGAAGACACATGAAGTTAATTACACAACCCACGACCTTGAATTGGGAGCTGTGGTGTTCGCCCTGAAGATTTGGAGGCACTACCTCTACGGCACCAAGTGCACCATCTTCACTGATCACAAAAGTCTTCAGCACATTCTCAATCAGAAAGAACTAAACATGCGCCAAAGAAGATGGGTAGAATTACTGAATGACTACGAATGTGAAATTCGCTACCACCCGGGCAAGGCTAATGTAGTAGCCGATGCCTTAAGCAGGAAAGAATACTCGGGTCGCCGAGTAAAATCCCTAGCCATGACCATCCACTCCCAACTGGCCACCCAGATCAAGGATGCCCAATTAGAAGCCCTGAAACCAGAAAACGTGGCAAGCGAAGCACTAAGGGGGATGGATAAGAATTTGGAAGTCAAAGGGGATGGAACTCGTTATCTCATGAATCGAATCTGGACACCGAAGTTCGGTGGGTACCGAGATGTTGTAATGAACGAGGCCCACAAGACTCGATACTCCATTCACCCTGGGTCAGATAAGATGTATCTAGACCTCAAAAAGGTATACTGGTGGCCAAACATGAAGGCTGAAATTGCTACCTATGTGAGCAAGTGCCTCACTTGCGCCAAGGTCAAGGTGGAATATCAGAAGCCATCAGGACTACTTCAACAACCGGATATACCCGAGTGGAAGTGGGAGCGAATAACCATGGACTTCGTAACCAAACTGCCTAAGACATCAGGTGGGATGGATACCATATGGGTGGTTGTGGACAGATTGACCAAGTCCGCGCACTTCCTGCCAATAAAGGAAACAGACAAGATGGAAAAGTTGACCAGAACGTACATTAAGGAGATCGTACGACTACATGGTGTACCAACATCCATTATCTCGGATCGAGATAGTAGATTCACCTCGCGTTTCTGGTAGTCCCTACAAAAGTCTCTGGGAACCAGGTTAGACATGAGTACGACCTACCATCCACAAACGGACGGACAAAGCGAGAGAACCATCCAGACGTTGGAAGACATGCTGAGAGCCTGTGTGATAGATTTTGGTAAGGCATGGGATACCCATCTACCGCTTATCGAATTCTCTTATAATAACAGTTATCACACTAGCATTGGAGTCGCTCCATTCGAAGCTCTCTACGGTCGCAAGTGTAGATCACCACTGTGTTGGGCCGAAGTTGGAGATACTCAGCTAGCCAGAGGGCAAGTCCCTGATAGCACCCTTACGGGGCCGGAAATCATAAGGGAAACCACAGAAAAGATCATTCAAATTCGGGAAAGACTAAAAGCGTCTCGTGATCGACAAAAGAGTTACGCGGATAAGCGACGCAAACCTTTAGAATTCCAGGTCGGAGACCGGGTACTACTAAAAGTTTCCCCCTGGAAGGGGATGATACGTTTCGGTAAACGGGGGAAACTAAACCCAAGGTACATCGGTCCGTTCGAAATCCTTGCTAGGATTGGTCCTGTGGCATACAAACTCCGACTACCACAAGAACTTAGTAATGTACACCCTACCTTCCACGTGTCCAACTTAAAGAAATGTCTGTCTGATGAGATACTCGTAATACCACTCGAAGAAATCGAAGTTAATGAAAATCTCCACTTTGTGGAGGAACCCGTTGAGATCATGGATCGAGAGATCAAGAGAACAAAACAAAGTCGCATTCCCATAGTGAAGGTTCGTTGGAACGCGAAACGAGGGCCTGAGTTTACCTGGGAACGTGAAGATCAAATGAAGCAAAAGTATCCACATCTTTTCCCAAACCCTTGAAGTCCCAGCCGAATTTAAATTTCGGGACGAAATTCCCTCTAACGGGGGGATGATGTGACAATCGTCAATCTTGAGTCAAGTCAAGTCATCAAGTCAAGCCGGTCAACCCTATTAAACCTTGTGTATTAGGGTTTGTGTTATGTTCATACTGTATAACTTGCTATATTAATGGGAAAACATCACTTGAGAAAAGTCTTGTGTTAAAAATTTCCTAAGCCCTAGTACTAATCAATGAACTAAACTGATGAAAACCATGTTGCATACTCATTAGGAGTGTGTGGGATCCTTAATCATGACTTAACTGGGCTCAAGAGACTCGCATTACGGAGCCAAACACTCACAAATGCCACACTTGAAATCTCTCTCAACTATCTCTCTGTATGAGAAATCTCTCCAAGAATGTCAAATCCCTCCCAAATCTCTCCAAGTATGTGAAATCTCTCTCAAATATCTCTTCGTATGAAAAATCTCTCCAAGAATGTCAAATCTCTCCCAAAACTCTCCAAGTATGTGAAATCTCTCTCAAATATCTCTCTGTATGAGAAATCTCTCCAAGAATGTCAAATCTCTCCCAAATCTCTCCAAGTATGTGAAACCTCTCTCAAATATTTCTTTGTATGAGAAATCTCTCCAAGAATGTCAAATCTCTCCCAAATCTCTCCAAGTATGTGAAATCTCTCTCAAATATCTCTCTGTATGAGAAATCTCCCCAAGAATGTCAAATCTCTCCCAAATCTCTCCAAGTATGTGAAACCTCTCTCAAATATCTCTTTGTATGAGAAATCTCTCCAAGAATGTCAAATCTATCCCAAATCTCTCCAAGTGTGAGAAATCTCTCCCAAATCTCTCTCAAAAGTTTCCCGTAACTTTTTGGAATCATTCGGGTCATTCCGGCCCTTAACCGGGTCAAAAACGGCTTAAAACGGGGCGAAAACGAGAAAAATAGGCTTTAGGAACCGAAACCGGAGTGAGAGGCCTCTTAGGACCAAAGACCGAGCCTCTGCTGGCTAAGAGACCAGAGACCGAGCCTCTGGTGGCTAAGAGACCAGAGACCGAGCCTCTGCCTCTGTCGCTTCACGCTCTGCTCCTCTCGGTCTCTGTTCGCTACTCCGCCGCTCGGTCGCCTTCTGTTCCTTCTTCTCGCTCTGTCTCTCTTCGCGCCCCCTCTGTTCTCTCCTTCCCCCTCTCGGTTCCTTCCCTCCTTCTCCTTCCCTCTCGGTTCAGCACCAGAAGGCCGAGCCTCGGCCAAATTTCGCATTTTTGTCACTTTTAGCCCATATTGATATTTTTAACATTTTAAGCCCGTTTTTCGTGATTTTAAAGCGGGATTTTCTCCAGAAATTATATTTTAACATAATAAACTCTAAATATTCATAATTTAAACATATTTTGATGAAAATCATTATTTAAATAATAAAGATCTAATGGGGGATTTATTTAAGGTGGAGTGTTGACTTTGCCTTAACTTATGACACAAGCAACCACCCCACACCCACTCTATGACCAGCCATACCTCCCCACCTTACCTATGTCACTTCAATGTTCCCTTACACTCAAATTTCACTCACTCCCACGTTTTTGAGCTGGAACAAACAACCACACTCCTCATTTTCTCTCATTTCTCTCATTCCACTAAGTAACAAACACCACTTTTTCTCTCAAACTCTTCTACACAAATTTTCGAGATCCAAGGCTGATTTCAAGTGTTCTTCCACACTTAGTAAGTAAAAATTCATCCTCCCTATTATTATTTCACTTCATTCTACTCAAATCTTAGATTCTCGAAAACCTTCAAGGCATCTCCAAGTGTTCTTGAATTAAACACTTCCATTCTTCAACAATCATCTACTGAAATCACTTAAGGTGAGTTCATACCCCTACATTTTCATGTTTTCTCAAGTTTTTAAGGGGGGGGGGGGGGGGGAATACAAGTTAAAACACTAAGAACATAACTAAATTTCTCTAACAGCCTTCATCAGAAAAGTTCAACTCCATTCACGGACTGTTTTGGGTATCTTAAACATCTTTGTTTTCAAAACTGTACAAGGTGTAAGTAGTTCAAGTTCTTAGCTTTAAAATGACTACTCGCACATCTCCATACGATTTTTCTACAATTTATGGTGATTTTTACAAAACTGCCTATCATTTCAAACAACAATCCGGACCAGTCTGTGATTATGGACATTTTCACCCAAGTTGGAGGTCATTAAAAATCGTGATAAAAATTATGAGTAAACTAGACACAATTTGTGAACTCTCAGAATTTACGGATCTAGTTTTCGACTTCGTATGATTTTTCTATGATTTTTACAAAACTGGGCAGAATTGCTAAAGTTAGCCAACAGCATGTAAATATCATAACACTTTGTAATATGTTGAGCAAAGTGTATAATCATAAGTTCTAATATTTGAATGTGTTTCCTTGTTAGTTTATCACTGTGAACTGAAACTAAGTTATTCATATTAAATATTATTCATTCCTTTAGAACACGTATTATGTAACTATAAAAAGTATAGTTGGATAAATTCACAACACTAATACATTCCATAAAAAGAATTCATACATATTATATACATTTTAGATAAACTATAATAGGTATAGTTTATGATACATCACTCAACACACTCGTACAAAAAGGGTACATTCATACAAGAAAGACTTATATCCACACACATTTCACGTAAACTTGTTAACCTATGTTGTGAGACTCTCTCTCTCCCCGTACGTCCGAGTGCGGGATATAATTCCTGGTAGTTATAATCAAAATCTCCTTGAGGGAGAACGTGATACTTGTATATAGATCTATATTGGGTTTGACACCCCACACCTTGCTGCTAGCTACAGTGGGACCTGCAGGTCTACGGGTGACAAATGTCATTACATTTTCGCAACGCCTGAGAAACGTTGTGGCAGGTTCACATAGTCACAGTATGATTATAGCGACTCGCCTAGGGAGATAACAATTCATAAAGTTTACGGGGTTTCATAAAACCGAAGTAGGTTTTAGATTGATAAAGAAATTTACTTTCCATATCATTATAAACTCACGACGTTTCTACTAAGAAATGATGATTTCTTATACATTTTAGTCTTTGGTTATAAGGCTACATTTTTCGGATTTCAAGGAAAATATCGGATTTTTCTGACACAAACACGACATTTACATGTGATAGACTTCTACTAAGTTTATTAATAAAAGCTTATGAACTCACCAACCTTTGTGTTGACACTTTTCAAACAACTCGTATTCTCAGGAAAACACTAAACAGGTAATCAAGTGCTTTTGAGGATGGGACGTTAAGACGTCAAACTTTTCATATTTTGTCAACATATTGTAATTGATTTTGAAACATGTAATTCATACAAGTGATGTAACTTTTTCAATTATATATATGTTGGTTGTGTTTGCTTAAATTACTATCGAAATTGTGGTTATGATACTATACATGAAGTCCTCCACCCCCGGACGTTTCCGCCATCCTTGGTTTGGGGGTGTGACACTTTGTCAATGAGTTAGTCTAATTTCCAAATACGTAATTTCTCATTCATCGTGCAACCAAGTTGCATGATTCCAAGTTTCTGTCCAATTGAAACTTTGGGCGATGAGAAACTCTCCCTATTTGGTAAATTCTCGACGTTTCCATAAATAACATAACTAAGAATCATATCCATTCGTTGTAGAAATATGTAAACATCAATTTTCATAACAATTTCATTGCAAGGAAATAAACAAACAAATAAGTAAGTCAAAATTTGTTTTATTTATAAAAGCAGCGGAAAAACATTTGTCCTTACAATGCAAAATCTATTGAAAACTATGTAAAAAGAAAATTTCTAACAACTCTATCATAACTATCTAAGCTCAAAATCCAATCTTCAAGTCCATGAGATCGAGATCCATCTCTTGTGATTAGATTCATCTTGCTCTCTTATCAAGCTTCCTTTCTTTTCACCGATCCTTCAAAACATTCAAATGCAATCTTATCACATCATGTATTAAGAATCAATGAATAGGAAATTAATGGAGTTAGATAGTGGATTATTACTTAAAGCGTAGTCATACTTTTGACTCTCCCATCTCTTAGATCTCTTAGGTAAATAGGGCAACTTCGTTTCCAATGCCCCTTCTCTTGGCAATAAAAGCAAACTGACTCATTTGGAACAACACATGGAACTACCTCAGACATCGCCTTTCTCTTATGATCAAACTTTTCGATCATTGCATGTCTTTCATTGCCATTGTCTATATCCAGAGAGGTCTTGAAGGCAGATTCACCAATCAACTTTGCTTTTCTATTGCGCTAAACCATTTCTGATTCAGCAGCAACAAGCATATAGGTGAGATCTATAAGGGTCACGTCGCAGTTCATCATATAGTACTCTCTTACGAACTCACTATATGAGTTAGGAAGTGACTGAAGAACCCAATCAACAACCATCACTTCACCGACAACGGATCCCATCATTCTTAATCTATCAATGTGTGACTTCATCCCTAAGACATGTGCACACACCAACTTGCCCTCTTTATGTTCACTTGCCAAAAGGGCTTGAGTGATATTGAACCTTTCAATTTTACAATCTTGTGGGTTAGGGAGAATAATTGGAGGAGGAGGAGGAAGTGAAGCATGATGTCTTGTTCCTCGATCGAATCGTGGAATATCATCTTCACGTGGAATGCTTGTTCCACGGGATTTGAGAAGACCATTGTTGTCGAACTTTGACATCGGGAGAAAAACGAATTCAAGTTAGTTGATTGATTGAGTCCTTGGTAAATCACCCAAATTAAATTCCAAGGCTAGGACCCAACACAATATCCTACAACTCGGGAGAGGGATGCCGTAACCCAAATGCAGAACATTTGAAGGTAAGTGAATGACGATTCACTAATTTCCACCATGAAAAACGAAAAAGAAATTTATGTTTTAAATCTATGAAAACTCCTAGATCCTTTGAGATTCATTGAACATTTCAATGGCATGTTTAAATCTTGATATGCCCCTCTAGTTTGCGACTGGGATGCCAAGGATCACAAAGCGGGTGTGAATAACCATGCAAACTACATGGTGCCCTCACATGTTACAATCACCTATTCGATGTGCCGGTAAACCACACACGCTCCACCGAACTATGACAAATATTGAGTCACCCTTTGCTACCTTTTCTTAGAACCATTTAGTGTGCCAGTAAACCACACACGCTCCACTAACGTCTTCGCAAGGGCACAAAGTGTAATTTCATGGAATTGCATCAATTCACTTTTGCCTAAGTAACTAAGATTGGGAATTTGAAAAACATTTAGTTACTTTGTATTTCATTATACTTATAATGGAAGGTTTCGTCCTATCCTACCCGTTCGGCTAACGACCCTCCACTAGTCAAGAGTGCGGTGGGTAAGAGTGGATACCCATTCAATCGCCATTTTATAGGCAATTTCCTTAAACACCCCTTATAGACCAGCTTCGTGAATGAGGCCTACTAACGGTAAGACTGACTTTTAGTTATACATACATATAATGTTAGACTTTTAATGTTATATATAGTATAGGGTGTATTTTATAACTTTTAAAATACTGTGTGGTTAACTTTAACAATTACACCTTTAATTCTATTAAAAGTTAACCTAAACTTTTATGGATTTATTAAACCTCTTTTAATTATACTCCTTAATTAATTAATAAAACCATAAGGGTGTGATTTGAACTTTTCAAAACATTACTAGAGTTTTAGAATTTAACATTTCTAATTAAACCTTTTAATCAACTTTTAAATTCCAAAACATGAGGGCAAGTTTTGAAACCTTTTTCAAAACATTAGGGTTTTAACTATTTAAATTTCAAAACAACAAAACTTTTGGGGTTCAAATTTAAACTATAAAACCTAAAGGGATTAATTTGAAACTATTCCAAACTTTGTCAAGAATATTCTAGATCACATAATTCAAATAAGGCAATTGACTATAATTGGTGGTTATCTAATTAGATCTAGTTCAAATTCTTGCAAGATAATGATCAAATAATTTCCATAACTTCACATATATCAAATAAGGTAACAATTATCTAATTAGATGACCAAAATCTTTTATCTTGACAAGGATAATCATAAGGGATTAATAAAATTCGAATTTTATCAAGTTTAAACAATTATGGTAATTATCCTAAGTCATAATAGGTAAAAATCCTGAAAATCCGCCTGTCAGACGAGTTGACTCGTCGAGTCAGCCTTGGACTCGGCGAGTTCAGCCATGGACTCGGCGAGTCCAGCCTCCAGAATCCAAAAAATCAAATTTTCCAGTTATATCAAGCATCAATACAATAGAAACCAATCTAGGCTCTGATACCACTGATGGGTTTTAGTCATAAGACATCCTATGTTCTCATACAAACCCTAATGCTTGGATCTAGGTTTCTCTATTGTACATGCTTTGAATCCAAGACTATAAACCCTAATTCTAGCATGCAAGTAATCATATTAACATGTAATTAGGTTTAAGATCATACCTTGATTGTTATGTAGCAATAACAATCCCAATTCCTCCTTGAATTGACTTTGGAAGGCTTAGAGTCACAAGTGTCACTCCTCTAATGGTTCACAAACACCATAAGCAAGAGGATGAAGAGGAGAGAGGTTGGAGGCTGCCAAAAACGTGTGTCAACCCTTACAAGAAGCTTAGCCACGTTTTTGAGCCTTAAGGGGTCTTTTTATAGTTGGGCTATTAGGGTTATCTAATAAGGAAACCCTAATTTGGATGCTTAAGCCCTAAGCAACCCATAGACTCCTTTTATTAAGCCCATGGACGATTTCCTTATGGGTTTCCCATTAGAATTCGTCCATCCCTTAATACAAGGCAATCCATGGCCCAAATTGCAATTATCTTATAATTACAATTCCAGTCCCTTAAGTTTAATTAATCTCTTTTAGTCACAAAACTAATTACCAATTAATTATTGACTAATATTAATTAAACAATATGATTTCTCCTTTAATATATTATTCCCATAATATATTAATAAATCATATTTAATCCTTACTCTCCATAAATCATCCTATCAAGTTGCTTTGGTGAAGGCAACCCAAAAGGACCATGCACCATCGGGTCAAGTACATACCAAAATAGTTATGGACTTAGACACTAATCCAACAGTTATTGGGATTTGTTTGCGAATGTTCGTGAGACATGGTGAGCTTTTAGAATCAAACCTGTAAACTTGAGATTAGGGTTTTATCTAGAACAAAGTTTTCGTCGAAACAAAGCAGACGACTTGTTATTTATACAATAAAAACGGAAACCTTAACGAATTCTGAATACAGAAGGAATGTGTATTGATCACACAGTCTCCTGCTCTGATACCAATTGTTAGAACGTAGTTCCTTCAGGATCGATTGATTCTAAACATGCAAAAAAACAAGTACATAAAGTAAACATAAATATGGCTTGAATACGTCGAATGATTTGAAACTTCAAAACCTTATAAGAGCTCGATTAAGAACTTCGACTGTAGAGGTGTATTAGGGTTACAAAACTCAAGCGTATATTTAAAAGAACGTCTACGCATAATGCATACACGCATGCATATATATAGTCTAACCCTAAGATATAATCATGGATGGATAGGCCCAATCCGGATATATACAAAATGACCTAAGACGCAACACCATAAGCCCCACATAAACTAATAATTGAATTATGAACTTCTTCTTCCTTGGTGTTCAACCCAATTTCCAGGCCTTCTTTCTCTCTGATTTTCGACTTTTGAACCCTCTCTCAAGTCAGCTAACCTCTTAAAATTGTAGGGATCAAGAACTTATATAGTTTTTGAATTTTTCCCGACTCATGTCATGAGATTTGAAGGCTCGCGTCGTGAATCCAGTAGATATCTGTATTCAACACGAATTCCTGATCCGCGATGTTTATCTTCTGGAAGGTCCCAACTCACATCGTGAGCCTTGAATACTCACGTAGTTAGAGAGTATTTTTGTTGGATTTTCTATCTTTCAAGTCTTCATCCTCCAAATCTCCATTCTTTTACACTTCTGGTCCCTTTTCTTCAATATGTCTTCTATTTGGCTGCAGAATACAATTTAACCTTATAAGTATCATTATTCCATGCAAATAACCAAAATATTAATAAAAATGTACTTAAATATTGCCTAGAAATATGTATAAGTATGGAAATATCAAAATACCCCACACTTATTCTTTGCTTTCCCTCAAACAAATCTAATTATTTGAAATTCAAACCCTCATCACTAGCATCACATAAAACAATCCATTTTAAACTCAACAATTATACCGAGACCTCAATGCGCATATTTTTGTCTAAAATCCTAATAACTTCCCAATCCTAAATACTCACAATCCTTATGAACATTCACCCCTTAGCTTATACGACATTCATTTCTGCAACCCTCCGAATCAATCCTCAAAAATCTTTCCTAACCTCAATGTAATTTTTGTTAAGCTACCTAAGCATACATAATCTAGAAATTACAACTTTAGATATCACAATGGATCTCTTTGGAATTCTTCACTTCTTTGATATTTGATCTTTGATTTCTTTGAATTCACCACCATTTTGATTTTTGGTATCTTCAATTTTTTATTCTTTGGAATTTTGATCTTTTGATCTTCATACTTTGATAGCTCTAAAAATTCTTCAACTTTTTGGTAATTTCTCTCTCTTTTTTTTATACATATAACTCACTTTTTTCTCTCAAAACCTACATGCTTAAGCAGGGGCGTTTAACTTCAACCCTTATTGGCTAAATGTATTAGTCTATGTGCAATGCCTACATAAGATTTCCTGGATATATTTCAGGTTTAGACTGCAAAACATATTATGCCATATAAACTACCAAATTACCTTTCATATCTCATGATTTTCACTAAGATTGGGAAGCCACATATATACTATAACATATGTTGGCTCAACTAAACATTTGACCTCTCATTGGAGCATCCCACAAAACATTAGCTACTTAAGTTTAAACTATTATTACTAGAATTAAATTTTAGATTATTATTCCAAATCTATGTCGAAATTTTTTTTAATTTTCAAAATTTTAATTTTTCTAGCAATTTACTTTTTTGACCCCCTACCCCACACTTATTACATACAATGCTCTCGTTGGATGCATAAAATAATATAAAAGCAATAAAAGGGAGAAAAAGGAACAGACTCCCCTGGGATAGCAGTGGCGAGATCGAACTCTAAATGTGTGGATAAATTATGCATCTTGAATACAAACTTCTTCTAATAAGGAACTTGGGTCTTGAACACATGAGATATGCAAATATGTCGACAAAAATTTGGAATCGAGCCTTTAATTTCCAACAAATGCGGTGTAGAAATATCTCCAAAGTGTCAAGAACAATGTGGGAAAGCTTATGCCACATTGCATGGTTGAGAAATTGAGCTATAATGGTCTTCATAATAATCCCAAGAAGAATGGTGGTGACCCATGGAATAATATGTAAAAATGATCTTTTATTTTTGTGAAAAATATTGACTCACGACGTGACATAGGAAAACTCACTAGGTGAAGTTGCGATTATGCGTAAGCTTGAAAACCATTAAGAACCGACTCACGTCGTGAATAATAAGGGCTCACGGCATGAAACTGGGTAGACAGAAAACCATTTTTCTAATTCTTCTTTTAATGTGTGCATTTCAACTCCAATTTTGTCTTAATATATTAAGACTCTTCTACTCTATTATTTTTTACCCCTTCTCTAACTCTATCTTCTTTCTTGACTCATCCCACACTTATTCTAATTTGTAGATCTTGACTCTTGACTTTAAACGACATGCGGCTAAACATAAACACACTCATATCTCGACATCCCGGGCGACTGTTTACCAAAAACACAGGTCTCCGCAAAGTCGTAAGACCATGTATGGGGGCTGACGCCTGCCCAGTGTCGGAAGGTCAAGGAAGTTGGTGACCTGATGACAGGGGAGCCGGCAATTCCTGGCAAATCTGAAAATAACAACCAAAGAAGTAAAATAAACATAATATCTTAAAAGTTTTACAATTCAAAACACACCCCAAAATAATGAAACAAAAATAAATAAACTAAAATAAACTAATGATCAATCATCATCTTTAACGTTGTGTGCTACGCTCGTCCCGTCCCTGTCTCCTCTTGGCATCCATAACTCATCCCACATAGGAATATAAGGGCATTAAGGTGGCACGGTGGGTGGTCTCACAATATTCATATGAGAGAACATGGTTTCAAGAATTTGGGTGTTATAAGTCACCCCACCGCATAGATTATCCAAATAAGAACCCAACCGGCTTTGGAACGGGTTGGTGGTATGCCTCCCTCATATTGTTGTGTGGCTTGATGTGCCCTTCCCATGTCTCCCCGGGCTCTCACTTGCCGTCACCTTGGCCTTAGCTATTGTTCGAGTTGGTCGGATTGGTGTTAAACATCATCATCATCACTATTTACTATACCCCAATGTGACCCATAATTAGCCACCACCCTCATTGTCTCAAGGTAGCGTAAAGAAAACTGATTCCCTGCCACTCAAATGAGTGTCCTTGTAATGGTCGGGATGATCACACCATAAGATTTGGCTAGATGGGTGACAAAGTGGCCACCACAAATTGGGCTCCCGGGTCAGGAACTCACTGCATATTATGCCAAGTAACGGGCCAACAAGTAAAGGATATTGCAACACATCCCTGACTATAGAATGGTCCACAAGAAAAACAAGTTGAATTTGGTGACTTTATCTCCATGCCTTTTGTGGTGGATGGAATATGTGACGAGTCTATGGATCAATTGATGGATCAGTGATTTGATGTTGCTTTCCGGTGACACACCCGAGTTAAAAATACCAGAAGCAATATAGCTCCAAAATTTGTGTCCCGACATTCCCTCGGAATAAGTACGTATAGCCTCTCGCAAAAACATAGTGAACTCGGGGGTCATGGCCTCGGGCCTCGTATAAACCCATCCTCCATGAAAATTCCACCAGGCTGCACTCCCTATATTCCCCACCCAAACGAAAGATCAATGTTTGTGGGAAGTTAGCGTCTTGTACATTTTCATGAAACCCCACATTAGAAAAGAACTCAATGCACAACTCTTTGTATATGTTTTCTTGGATCGAGAAAAAATTACTCCATCCCTTGCATGTAAACGAATACCCGTTACCCATAAAGGTTTTGGTATTAAATGGGTTTAGCCTTTCAATAAGTCCAACTTCCCGAAGCCTTTGCCAATTGATCGTCGGGGCTACAGCAAATTATCTGTTATGTAACAAACGCAATCTATAGTTGTATCAGGTGAGCACATCCCTAAATATATTTGCCGGGAATACGTAAAATGGGTTCAAGTTAGCAACCCTTCCTTGGTCATCTTTAACCTTGCGTCTAGGTGCCATTTTTCTGCAAAAATAAAATAAAGAAAGACCAACAAAAAGAATCCATTAAATAATAAGCAGAATCATTAATCTTTCTAGAAACTAGAATTCACCTCGTGAGCATTGCGGACTCACGACATGAATTGGGTGTGATGGTAGTGGGTCGTTCTTTCAAAATCGAGCCATGCCCCAATGCAATTCTAGTTCAATATGTGCCAAGGGTTTCGTTTAATACCAATTTAAAACAAAATGTTGCAACTGTAAGGCAATTTAACAGAAAAATGTGACTAAAACCCAAAACTCACGCCATGAGTTTTGCGGACTCACCTCGTAAATTCGTTAAACATAACGAAAATCAGTCTCAGCAGGCTGTAAGGTCCTAAAAACGAATCTTTACCAATGATCATGCAATCACACAATCAATGGAATGAGAAACATAGTAGAAAACAGAATTGAAACAAGCTTGCACGCGCTTATATTGAATAAAGACGTCTGGTACAACTTGCTCTATGACCGTGAACTCTGGTGGCATCAACAACCACAAATGACCTTCATGACTTCTATATGTAGTGGACTTGGGCCGACTCTGAGTTTACGGCCGTAAACAACTTATGACCATAAACTCACAACAGGGCCGTAAACTACCAACCAAGCTACAAAACTGCATACAGACCCAAAAGAACCTATTACAACAAAAGCCTAGACCAAACCACTAACTAGACCCTTCAATATCCCCCTTGGTTTGGTTCTAGCTCGGATTTAATCTTTGTCGACCACCATCACATATGCCTGCCTCATTGCTCTGTTCCACATACGTTTATTGATGATCTTGGCAACCATGGATGTGTACTCCTTTGCTGCTTGCTCAAAAATCTCCTCAACAGCTTTTATTTGATGATGAATCAGATGATGAATATCCCACTTCCTGAACTGGAAAAAATCCCTTCGATCATAAAGACGAATGTATCCATCTTTAAGTTTGATAACAGTAGACACTATAGTCTCGTCGAAAACCCAGTAAATCATGGAGCTTAGGGATCCATCTGGATAAATTTGAAGCACAGGGATTTGTTTAACCTGATTGGTTGCAGGCCACATCACCACCTGAAGTGGATGACCAGTCCTGGGATCTATTACATCTGGATAATGCTTGATGACAGACTCAGTAGTCTTCATCGAAGGAAAAACCCTTTTTCACCTGGTCTTCTAGAAAGTGTTTGAATTGAGTTGCCTGTTGATTATTCGAGGGATTCGCAAAAGGAGATTGTGATAACTCTAACAGATCCACCCTAGTTCATGAATTGAAATCACGATAGTCTTTGTATAGCTCAGTGTTGCCACTCTTTCTTCGTACTATCCACATGTTCAACGTATCATGAAATCCTCAAGAAATGATCCCAGACCTATCACCATACGTATCTCTAAAGCGTACGGCTTCAACACCTGTCACGGTGATTGTTGGTTGATCCCCAGGTGCATTTTTGTCAAAACTCCTCTTGAACAAGAGTTGTCCCTTTTCAGCAGCTTGAGCTTGTCTATCACGTATAATTGCCACAACATGGGGAGCATGAGCGGGCTCCTCATCAAAATGATTTACAACCCGTGAAGCCTGAACGGTTGGCATGGCAACAGGATAAGCTTGAACATGTAGATTGATCCTGTACTCATCTGCAGACGTTTTGTATTTGTCACCAAGATCTCATTCAAGCTTCTTCTTCAAATCAAAGTAACTGGAGGTAAGGAGATTAAAATGGGCTTGAAGATCAGAAATTTGCTTTGTATTTATCACTCGATCATTCTGATGATCAGAGACTTGAGATTTCAGTTTGGCATTCTCATTCAACAGATCATTGACTTGAATATAAGGTTCAATGTTCCTCTGATCCAGGACATTGATCTTCTTTTGAAGCTAATCAACTAACGAATTATCTACTCCTTGGTGACCTTCTCGGAAAGAAATTCCTTTGGCGCGAGAAGAAGGATCTATACTTTCATTCTGAGCTAGATGCAGAGCAAGCCTTATAGAGGCAACATCAAGATCTGCCCTAGGAGGAGAGAACCCTGGTGGAACGGAATAATCACCAACTTCGAATGTAGAAGAGGGGCCTACAGAAAACAGTTCTGTTGTAATAATTGGTGGAGTTGTAGTTGATGTAGCTGTGAGATCTTGAAGCAGATTAGCAGCAATAGTTCCCTGCCTCGGGTCACGTCTTCTCCTTTTCAATGGAGGTTGAGAGGTCGAGGTTGTTGTTCGATCACTGGAAAATGGATCGGTTGTAGGAGCAACAACATCACGGGGAGGAATCCCTGATATTGTCTCCATTTAAGTTATAGCTTCAGCCACTGACTTAGAAGTAGGAACATTTGATTCAAGAACGTCATCAGAAGCCCATATCTATGTTGCTCGGGGAGCAACATCATCGATATCGTCTAACAATGTGTTGAGATTGTCACTTGAAAAGAGATCTTCATTGATTCCAACATTGAAAGGGATTTCATCCTTATCAAACCCTGTAATATCAAGATCTTCAAACACGTCAGTTTCAGTTGCATTCTTCGAAGATCCTTCATTATAGTCACCCTGAACTGGAACAGATGTAAGATCATGTTCCTCAGCAACATAAACCTTCTGACCAGCTGTTTCATCGCCTTCTCCCTGGTCTAAAACTGTGATAACATCTTCAGACACCACCCTTTCCAAAGAATTAGGCTCTGATGATACTTTGTCCGACGATCCATGAGATTCGGAACTTTCATTTAGCTCATCAAATTTGCCAAACTTTACCAGCGGATGTAGACCTTGAAATATAACCTTACCTTTGAAGTTTTTCTTGATGAGCCCGACAGTATGAGGACCCAATGACTTCATGTCTAAGGTATCTCCCTCTTTAACCATGTCTGGAAATTGAATATCGATGAACAACTGAATGAACCTGGGATACATCAATAAAGTATCCCTAGTTATAGCATTTATGTTCACCACCAACTCATTTAGAATGAATCTTGAAAAGTTGAATTTAATTCCAGCTGTGAGAGAAGCAATGGCTCCGGTGTTTCTTAAAGAGATCTCATCAGCACCAGATCTTCTTCCAGAAATGCAGGTCACAAATACATGAGCCAAATGAGCATTTTCAGGTCTTGATATATTCAGGACCTGAATCTGGTCCTCCCAGTCAAATGACTGAGCAACCATAGCCTTCTTATTGTTGACCTAAGTACCTTCCCGATTGTTTCCCACTGCAACCATTGTCCGATCATTGTTTAATCTTCTATCCGGCTTTGGGCACTCACGAGCAAAATGACCTTTCTCGTGACAGTTGAAACAACGCAGCTTTCCTTTGCTGAACCCTACCTTTTTATCAGCACTCATCCCCCAGTTATTTTTCCATGTCTTCTTCGCAAACCGCTTTACCCTGAAAACAGCCATGGAAATTTTCCATGTAATATCCATTTCTTCCACGTCTTCTGGATGAATCTGATCCAGATCAGCGAATGACAATTATAGTGGAAGATCTCTAGCTACAAGAGCATTATAGCAGTTAACAAGTCCTGTGGCGAGAGCAAGATTTTCATCATACTCCTTGGCGTTTTAGGAAGTAGCCACATTAGAGGAAGAAGCAGCTTGAGTAGCAACAAACGATTGGTTTTGAGAGAAAGGCATGGATGACGCAGCAGGAAGTAAAGTAGTTGATGGAGTGGAGAAGGATTGAATCTGAGCTTGCTGAGCAGCAAAAGGCTAACTTGTAGGGGAAAAGGTGAGAGATGAAAGAGCATTTTTAGATGAGATCCCAAGGTTTGGAGCTAAGTATGAATTCACATGATTTATCTCCCGCTGTTTATCATCAAATCACAAGCCTTGATGATCGCCGTCATTTCAGCAAGAGTAAGGCGACTTAGATCTTTGGTCTTTTTGATAACAGCCACATTCATGTCCCATGACTTTGGGAGAGCATTCAGTAGCTTTTTATTTATTTCAGACTTTGTGAAGAAGATCCCAGCTACAGTCATCTCAGTGGTGAGAGTTGTGAATCGTTGCAGTTGTGCCTCCAGGAATGTAGTTGAACATATTAAACATTTGTCGCAGCATATCCCGGAGGCTCTCCTTCATGTCTTCATTCCATTCATATACCTCAATTAAGGCTTCCCACAAAGCATTTACTGAAGTATACTCCGTAAAACCTTGAGCTATATCCGGAGATAGGGCCATGGTTAGAGTGGCCAAAGCCCATTCCTGCTCCTCAACCTTCTCAAAATCTTCATCTGTGTAGTTCTCAATAGCTTTATCAGTAACTTGTCTTGCAAAAATGGTGGTTATTTTGACGGGATTCTTAATGATGCTTCTCCAAATCTTGAAGTCCTTCATTTTAATGTACTTCTCTATCCGGTATTTCCATTCAGGAAAACCATCAGCAGACAATAGTCTTGGAATGTGTGTAGTAGTGCCCATAACAGAATTCTATTGATGATGATGTGTTTGACTTTGAGAATCCATTTATTCTGATTTTTAGAACTTAAAAATTAGAAAAATAAAAAATTGTCAAAATTTGAGTTTACGGTCACTGTATTTACGGCCGTAAACTGTGTTTACGGTCGAGTGTTTACGGTTGGGGTGTTTACGGTTAAGCAGTTTATGGTTCAAGAACACACTTTACGCCTATTGAATGTGCTTGAGTTTACGGCTGTAAACAGGGTTTACGGTCGTAATCCTTTGGCAGTAAACTCCCAAAAATCGCAATAAACGCAAGCTTGATGCAGATTTAACCCCCTTTGCTATGAAAATACAAAACCCTAATCTCAAACACTAACGAATATGAGTTCAAACGGCTGAATTTTTTTATTGAATGACGCTTTGACACCGGTTTTGCTCTGATGCCACTTTTAAGGTCCTGAAAACGAATCTTTACCAATGATCAAGCAATCACACAATCAATGGAATGAGAAACAGAGTAGAAAACAGAATTGAAACAAGCTTGCACGCGCTTATATTGAATAAAGATGTCTGGTACAACTTGCTCTGTGACCGTGAACTCTGTCGGCATCAACAACCACAAATGACCTACATGACCTCTATATATAGTGGACCTAGGCCAACTCTGGGTTTACCAACCATCTACCAAAACTGGATACAGACCCAAAAGAAGCTATTACAACGAAAGCCTAGACCAAACAACTAACTAGACCCTTCACAGACTGCAAATCAGGACTTAATTCTTATTGGAATTTACTCCTAAGTCAATTCTAAACACAATGAAGTAGCATGCAATGGACGAATCACACATTTAGGGTATTATTTCGACATTCACAAACAATATAAACCCAAACCCCCTAAATCAACAAACTAGTGAAAATTAACCAATAGAAATAAGAGATGTTTACCTTTTTGTGGAGATTACGTAAGCACAATTGTTAAATTAAGTATAAGTTGGCCGAAATCGGATGAGGGAGGGGGGGACCAAAGAACAGGTTTCACTTTGTGAGAATAGATAAATGTTTTGTCAAAGTGGTTCTGATTTGTTTAAACTGTGGTCCCCTGAATTTAGAGTTCACATCGTGAGCTTTTATAGCTCACGTCGTGAGTTTTGCATGGGCTAATATTTGGGCAAATTCAATTGAAAACTATTTTGGGCCATAACAAAAAATGAAATCACCTAAGTAGCCCAATTTGGATTTTTATGATGTCCAAGCATAAAATTAGCCCAATTATCGATTCTAATTTATCATTAAAAACCCATTTTCTTATTCATTTTACCACTGAAATTCAAATTACCCCACAATTAAATATTTTAATCATTAAATTATTAGATGATTAAATGATCAAATATCCTAAAAAACTAAATATGCAAAAATTAAATTAAAGGCATAAATGAAAAGAAATTTCAAACCGACCTCGGGTTGCCTCTCGAGAAGCGCTTCTTTTTTCGTGGAGTCATGAGCCAGACTCCGTGTCGCCTCATGTTGAATTATCTGGAGTATCTATTACCATTTGAACCTTTTGCTCCTTCCATCACTTTTTGTATGCTTATACACGCCGAAGATACACCTTTTTGGAATTGTCTTTTTTAGCTTTCACCTCATTTACTTCAAGCTTGCGTTTGGTCCCTTTATTTTCTTGCAATTTGTCATCCACTTTTTCATCATCTTTCAGCTCTACGGGAACCATCTTTTCATCCAAAGCTAAACTTGTTTCCTTAGAAGTAACCTCATCCTCGTCAATTGAAAAATCTTCGCTTTCCTCACTCACCCAAGAAGTTGGATTTGTATAAGCAATTACTTCAAAAATAAGTGGAATAGATGCTCTTGGCTTGGTGTGTTTAACTTTTTGAATCATCTTAAGTTTTTCTTCCATTAGCTTCTCCAACTCTTCAAGATCATCTTCCTCATCGATGTTGAAAACTTCACCTTGAACATTATTCCCTTAAAAACCATCTTCTATTCCAAAAGTTGCTTCATCATCTCCAACTCTCAAATTTAGCTTGGATTCGCGAATGTTAGTCAAAGCTCGAGCAGTATTTAGTAAAGAGCGACCAAGAATAGTATATTCTTTCAAGTCCATCACCACAAAGTCAATTGGAAAAACGAACTTCCCAGTTTTTACCAATATATCTTCCATAATGCCCCTATGATGTATCATTGAACGGTTTGTCATGTGAAATCTCATTCTTGTAGCCTTCAATTTTAGAATATTGAGATTTTTCTAAAATAAGAAAGCCATGAAATTTATGCTAGCCCCAGAATCGGCTAAAGCACAGGTCTTCAAATTATTTCCAAATTCACACGGAAGAGTGAGGCATCCAAGATCTCCTACCTTCTTTGGTAACCCCCCTAATACAACTTTTGAACTCTGCTCACTAAGAAATACCTTGGAATTTTTCTTTAAATGTTGATGAGTGTCTATCAAGTTTTGTAGGAACTTCGCATATTCGGGAATTGTAAATAACGACTCAATAAAAAGGGGTATTTATTGGAATACCCTTTACTTGCTTTATAAACTCCAAATGCTCCCGTTCCAGAGGATAAATATTAGCTCGGGATGGAAACGGTAAAGGAGGACGATAAGCTTGGACATTTGCAGAATTTTTATGTACAGAACCTGCCTACGTCGTGAGCTCCATGTTTCAGCAGAATTCTTGTCTTCGATTTTCGACTTTTTCAGCATTGGTTCGAATGGCTATGGCTCCACTTCTAATGCTTCTAAGAACTCAGAAGTAACATCTTCTTCAGTTTCAAGCATCATGACATGTGATTGAGCCTTCTTGTTGGGAAATTGTGAAGATAATTTTTCATTTACCAAAGTCGTTAGTTGACCAAGTTGGGCTTCGAGATTTTGGATTGATGCTTGAAGATTTCTTAATAATACTTGCTGGTCAATCATCATGGCTTGTTGATCTTTCATCATGGCTTGTTGATCCTTCATCATCAATCCTTGATCTTTTATAGTTGCATCTGTCTCATCATATCTCTTTTCAGAAGCCTCCATAAAACGAACTAACATGTTCTCTAAGTCAACTTTCTTTTCAAATGGTGGTTGTTCCTTTTAATAGAAGCCTCGGCCTGTCAGCCTATATTTTTCTTCTTTTTGCTTCTTGTATTCATCATATGGTAATTACTCCTTCTTTGGTTTTCTCCAGTCTTCATCATATTTATCTCCACTCGAGTAGCAAACTTGAGCCTTTTTATTTTCTTTATCATCTAAGTGGCCGTCTTTAGTCAAGTGTGGACCATTGCATCTTTCACATCCAACTCTTATAGCATGAATTGACTGGTCCATCTTGGTCATACTTTTGTCCATTGTGTCAATCATAGCTAGTACAACAGCCATGTCTTCGGAATTTCCTCCCCCGAATTCATTTAGTTCCTTCATTTCTTGGATTGTGGTACTCACGAGAATGTTTTGCAAATTCTTCAACTAACTCCTTGACTTCACCCAGATTTTTCTTAGTTAGTGGTCCTTAAGAATCAAGGAGTTGCCTTGTCATGACATTAACACCATCATAAAATATTGAGACTTCTTGTTGTATGTTAAGGTCATTTTAAGGACAGTTTCTTAGCAACCCTTTATAACGCTCCCATGCCTTATAAAGTGATTCACCCGGATTTTGCTCAAAGATGGCTATTGCCTTCTTGAGTTTAGCTATCTTTGATGGTGGGCAGAATTTTTCCAAAAATTGCTCTCTCATTTGTGCCCAAGTAGTGATTGAACCAGGTGGAAGTTCCTTCAACCAGTCTCTTGCAGATCCTTTCAAAGTAACGGGAAGCGTCCTTAACAACACAGTCTCTCTTGGAACATTCAGGACATTAAAATAAGTTGCAATATCATTGACTTCATCCAATGCTTGTAAGCATCTTCATGGTCCTTTCCATAAAATGGTACATCCGTAAGTGCAGCAAGAATGTGTTATTTCAACTCGAATGTTGCAGTGGCAGGAATTATAGGTTATACTAGACCAGGACCAGCATCATCTTTTATCCGGTTCTTGTATGCTCCCATGGACATATCCGCAATATTTTCCATCTCATTTTCTGGCTCGTCTTTGTTGTCACTTTTTTGTAATGCAATTTTAGGCTCAGATTCGTATTCGGATTCTTGTGGGTTAGATTTTTTTATCAAAACTTTCTACCTTGCTTTTGTCCTTTAATGAGGTACTAGATTCTCCCACTTTCTTTCCTGACTTCTTTCCAAAGACTGATTTAAGATATTTTAAAGATGACTTATTTGGTGTTTCATTCACTCCTGTGTTTTTATCCCTCTTTTTGTGAATGGCTGACTCTGGATCTTCAAGTGGTGGCACCAAAGGTGTGTTGGAACCTCTGGTAATGAACTGCTACAAAATAAACAAAAAATAAAAACGTAAAACTGAACAAAAACAAAGAAATAGAAAAACGATTGGATTCACGTCGTGAGCCTTGAAAGCTCACGATGTGAGTTCAGTGCTGAACAAAAAAACAACTAAGCTGAAAAATAACTTTTTGCAGGTTTTACCCAATAAAAAGGATCGATTACCCTAAAAAAAATAAATTAAAAAACTAAAATATCCGTTCCCCAGCAACGGCTCCAAAAACTTGATGCTCCTATGGACATATCCAAATTATTAGGTATTTGAATTCATGCAGATAAATGGTCACTAAGTACACATAATAAGAAGTTAAGCAATCTAATAATCAAATCAACCATGCTAGGTATACCAATCAAACACAAGACATAACCAAAAAGAAGAGTCCAGATCAATAGAATAAAACCATGAGTTCCAACTTTGATGGGATTATTGTGCTATTAGATCGATAGATTCTAAACAAATAAACAAGAATGAAGCAATCAAAGAACCCAAGAATGGATAAAAAGATGTCGAATGATTTATATCTCACACCTCAGAAGAGCTCGATGAAGAACTTCGACTGTAGAGGCGTGCTTAGGGTTACAATGAAAAAGCGATTAATGAGAATGTTAACCTTAAAGCAATACATGCATGCATAATATATAAGCAAACCCTAATGCTTAAACTATGGTTGGACAGCCCCAAACCAGGTAATTAAAATATTAACATTAAGCCCATATGACGCAACACTCTAGACCCAACAATCTCCCCCTTTGTGTCAATAGAGGCGAGAGATTAGTTCGGTTGAGAAAGAATAGACTTCTTCACTGTCTTGAACACCTTCGGTATAATGGCCAAAATAGTGTGACGAAAATTTATATACCACCGAAGCATGTCAGAGAAGTTTTTCTTATCCGAATCACTGTTATGTTTACACCTGTGAGTTATATCAAGTACGTGCTCCAAGCAGGAAGTAGAGAATAGATGTTTTTCAACAAGAGTGATAATGAAATTTTCACCTGCGCCTCTTGTGAACATAACAGTATGATGTGTTGGATCGATCTTGCCCATCTTCATTCTATTAAGATCACTCGGCTTCCCAATGGTCTTCACAGTCGGTTTCTTCCTCACAACATTTGCAACATCCTGATCCATCTTAGCAACTTCATGGATGTAGGAAGCCAACATTCTCTTAATGTGATCAAGAATCGGCTCATATTGCTCTTGATTAGTAATCAGAATGTTGAACGGAAAAATCCAATCGTGTGAGTTTAGATTTGGAAGATCGGCTAACGAAATCATATGAACCGAGTTATCAAAGCCTCGGGTCACCATCAACTTCACATTGGTAAATTTCCTAGAAACAGTCGGTTTTAATACCTTCACGGAGGTTATTTTTGAGCACTCCATGTCAAGTATTAGGGTTGAGCAAATTCAAGATAATAATCGAATAGATCTTGATCAACTTGTGGGTGAGGAGAAGGGACTTCAACCGTTGGATCAAAATAATTGAACACGAATGCCCTACAGGTGATGGGCATTTCAAATTGAGAATCCCTCGTGTTTTCACAATCAAATGAAGCAACAGGTTCCAGCAGTGAATGCTGGGAGACTCAATCACTTCTTTGATTAATCTTTCCTGGGTCCAAGTGAGAAAGAGAGCCTGCATGCAAATCAAAGCATCTTGAGCTTCTTTCTGCTTTCGCTCTTTATCTTCTTCCTCTCTGGCTATTCTCAAATTTTCATCAATCTCATTATCCATTTTCTTCCTCTTTAAAGCCTCAACAATCGTTTCTTCTTCATCATCATCACTATCTTCCACAACACCCTTCAGTTTTTCCTATCCACCAGAACCCAAAGCTACATTAACCTTTGGTTCAGTTTGGATAATAACATTTGGTGGAATTGGAGGATCTTGAACACCTTCTCCCCCTTGGTGCGGAGTGACAAGCGGCTCCGTAACACCCTTCATTTGATGCAAGATTTCAATCGCTGGAGGGAGCTTTGCGGTTAAGTGATTCTGAATGGTAAGAGTGAGAAACGGATCATGGGTATTAATGATAGTACCCAGAATGGAGAGAACATCACCAACACAACTTTTAAGGATAGCGTGCTTAGTCTTGAGTAAGTCAATTTCCTTCTTCGCTTGATCAAGTTGAGCAGACTGGACTTCAAGCGTTGTTGTTGTGTGAGCTAGTGCATCCATTATCTTATTCTCTATAGCTAGCTCAGCCTGAAACTTTTCAAGGCTAGTATTGACAAGAGTAAGAAGAGAATTATGATCTGCTATGAGTTCAAAACGAATGGATTCAAATTTCAATTTCTCCTCTTGAAGTGACTTGGAGAGGGAATCAACAGAAGCATTAACTTTGGCTGCATTGGAATCAACATGGCCTTTGAATGATTCCAAGAAGATCTTTGAATCATGAACAAGATCTGTCACTTCGGTTGTTGCTTTCTTGCAGGAAGATATGGAAGCATCCACATCCTTTGTAGATTTGTCGATTGAATCTGTATATTGTTAAAGAGCTGTGTCAAGAAAAGCTTTTAAAACCATATCTGAAAAAGTTGTCGGAGAAGCAAGCAATTTGTCAAGCTTATCATTAAGACTCTTCAAATGGTGTTTTGTCACCAGAACATCATCATCATCTTCACTTGAAATCCGATAAGGACTATAATAAGTGGAGTCAAAATCAAAGTTTTCACCTCCCAGAGTAGGTTCAGAGTCTGTTGAAGGAGATAGTGAGAGAGGTTTGGTGCTAATAAGGTTTTAATGCTAACGGTATGTGTCCTCGTATCAGATACGTTGACACTCACCGAAGGTCAAGTTATTGTGGTTGTTGTAGCTTGAGAAAAGATTAGAGGTGGTAGTGGAGAAGTAGCAGTAGGTTGAGAAGTGACAGGTGGTGGAATAGGAGCAACCGAGATTGGTATTGTGGTTTGTTTTGGAGAAGGAGGAGGTGAAGGAACATCAATTTGTACCTTAGGAGTTGGAGATCGGGGAGGAGTGTTTCCCCTTGGTGAGCCTTTGTGTTGAACCTCCTCTTCTTCATCGGCTAATTGATCCTCCTCATTGGAAGTAGTAGGCGTCGGTGCCTTCAGTCGCTTTGCCATCTTCTTGAGCTTTTTCTTTTTGGTAGCCAAAGGTGCAGCTTTATCAGCCTTACGCTTTTTAGGAGATGAGGGACCTTCGGTCTTGGCTTTCTTAGACTCTGGTTTCTTCCCCCTCTTGGCCGGTTTGTCAGCAACCTCCAAAGCATTCTGCATCTCAGGAGTGAGTCGGTGTGGACCTGAAGGTGTCAATTTCCTGTAATCATCCATGACTTTACTTTCACTAGAGACACATCAGCTCATCGATTCAGGAATAGAACCGATGTACATGAACTTTGTATGATCAGAAAAAATAATTTTCATCGTTTGAAAAGTAGCAACAGAAGACAGCAGAGCATCCGCCATGATAAGAATATAAAAAGTCTCAATGGCTCTGTGAGTGACTAATGTCCATAAACAACCGCATGAAATCTCAGAATGTTTGGATGAGGAGTTGAGGCTCTGCACCAGTTGTGACCAGATTACTGAACCATAATCCAAATGGATTCCATTGTAGAGACCATAAAGAATGGTCATGAAACCTTTACTCACCCCATCCGACCCTGCAACCCTTTCCGCTAACCCCTTGTAGATAAGTGTGAACAGACCATTCCATTAAGGTGGTAAATATGAATTCTTGAATATCGTCACCATAGTAAGAACGTCTGTGTATCCCATGTCGTAGAACACTGAAAACAACCAAGTTGTTGTGATGAAATCCGGAGAGATGACAGAAGCATTTGTAGCAAGCCTTAGTAGTGAACAAAAGCGTGCTTTGGATACAGATGTCTTGTGATTAAAGACGTCGAAGAAGATCCGTTCCTGAGGACCTTGAGTGTTTTATGTTCATTGAGAGGGTTTAACTTCAGATCTGGACCATGTGATGTCCCAAAATTCCCTGCTTTATCTAACCATAATAAGTGATATTGAGTGAAAAACCCTATTTGAGGTGTGTTTTGGCATTTTAAGCTCAAAATGCCATGCATGAACGTGAAGCATGTGACTTTACATGATAGATGAGCCTTAGGAGTGTAGATCTAGAGTTTGGGAAGGTTCTCTGCCTTGAAATTGATTGAATGAGATATGAGTCTGAATGGACTCACCAAGTCAAGGAGCCGACTCCACAAGTCGGATAGGGTTGTCCCGGTGGTTTTGATCGTGCAGCAACTCGACGAGATGACGGGTCAACTCGGTGAGTTGACCGGGGCTTTTGAGTGATTCTCTGATGGCAAGTAGACTCGTTGAGTCCATTAGGTGCACTCAACGAGTAGGGTCAACATGGACTGTTGACTCGAATTCGACTTTTGTTGACTTAGGGTTTGGTCAACCTTGTCTTAGGGAAACCATGGAGGGGTAAAATGATCTTTTCCCACTTCAAGAGAGAGAGAGAGAGAGAGATAACTTAGTAAATGTGTGATTTAAAGATTTAATTAGATATAATTATCTTATGTGATTAGGCGGAGGCTAGATTTGGTGATTTGTGTGCGAGAAGTATTCATTCACTTAGCTTACTTACGAGGTGAGTCTTCTCATTATACTTACCAAGAGTGGTTTCTTTATGTGATTGAGCAGTTTTATGTGTTTATTTGTGTATTGTAATATTATGCATCATGTATTTGTGATTTATGCTGAATAATGTTGTTATGACTTTACTGAGTTGGGACCAGAGGGTTCCACTGAGACACATTGACCGGAGGGTCTTATTGATTTATGGCCTAGAGTGGGTAATGAGTTGTGTATGGTATTTTGGGGAACTCACTAAGCTTTGTGCTTACCGTGTTATGTGTTATGTGTTTTAGGTACTTCTCAGGATCACGGGAAGGTGCTGGCTTGATTGTACACACATCAGAGATTGTTTTATGATTTAGAGGATCCTGGAGTTTTATATAATGTTTTCTTTTAAACATGAGTTTTGTGAATTGACATTATGGAATTTTATGGTTTATTTATTAAAATCAATGTGTTATAAAATTTAAAATTTGGTACAAAATTTTATGTCATTACATAAATAAAACAAACATTAAAACACACAAAAAATAAACCAAGAATAAAAAAATCAAATAAAAGGATAGAAAAATCATCACGCATCATCATCATTGTCTCCATCTGCTCCGCTAGGCCCGGGTCTGTCATGTTGTCCTGATGCCCAAAGCACTTCCCAAGTCGGTATATAAGGATAATGAGGTGGCATGGTGGTTGGACGCTCTATATGGAAATGTGAAAATAATATGTACATTAATTGGTTGTGATAATTTACACCCCCTCGAAGATTGTCTAGATAAGTACTAACCCAAATTTTAAATGGGTCAGTGGGTACACCTCCAATGGGAACCTCCTAAAATTATTGTTGAGGTTCAACCCGATATCCTCTTCTTCGTATATTCCTATGCCCCCGTTGTCTCGGTTGCTCTTCGAGTTGCTCCAATTGTAGCTCATTATCGACTGATACACTCCAATGTGTTCCCATATTGATGACAACATTCATTGATTCCAAGAAACACATTTTAAGATTGATACCTTTGATGCATGTTAGAGTACACATCACTCTTGGCACAAATATCTCATATGAATTTGACAATCGGGTTACAAAGTGCCCACCCGCAATTGAGCTCCTAGGTCTTGATATGACCGCCTTACTTGCCAATCTAGTACTTAACTCATTAAGTACTTCATCTCATGCACATAAGTGTTCTAAACAATACAACTAAAATATTCACTTACATACTTACTCATTTATATGATTAAAATGCACATAATCATATTCTACCTATTTCTACCATCTCTTAGGTATTTAGCAAATACCCTTCTCATCTAACCATACAAGCCCTAGGTATACATACATGCTCTCCTACATGATTTTAAATGTATACCTCTTGCATACTCTAAATGTACGTACATGTTCTGATACATGATTTCAAATATATATCTTTATAATCTATCTTCATCTAATAACTTGAGAGCATTCACTTAGTGCCTCAAGATCCAACATATATATATATATATATATATATATATATATATATATATATATATATATATATATGGGATGGTTCATTTAAGCTTAAAAAAAAGTAGAGAGCTTGAGATTCAACCTCAACCACATATTTTTCATTTTCCACTCTAACATTCCAGCATACCGGCAACAACAGGGTATGCCTAATCATAAATGATTATATGGAAGAGATGTATAATCATAAATGATTATACATGTTTATACATATATGCCTAAGCATAAATGATTATACATATATGTCTATTCACAGATTGAGTAATCATATATGATTATGACAGTTGGTGGCAGAAGAAGTGGTGGTGACCGAGGTGGCGGTAGTATTAGTGACGGAGGTAACAGTGGTGGGGTTGGCTAGTGTTAAAGGTGGTGGTGGTAGTGGCGGTTGTGGTTGTGGGGATGGTGGCGGAAGAGAAAGGAATGGGCGATGCTATATAATCATTTATGATTATAACAGGCTTGCTGTGCAGGTATGTTAGAGGGTTAGAGCGCCATATGTTAAATATGTGGCTGCAGTTGCATCTCAAGATCTCTATTTTATTTTTAGTTTCAACGAAACCTCTCTCTCTCTCTCTCTCTCATTATATATATATAGGGAAAAGTGAATATACCCTTAAGGGTATATAAGCTTAGGTACCCAAACACACCATATTACATCGTTTTGTTTGATATATTCATTATAATGTTCTTAAACTTCAACCCCTAACTTGATTTAATTTCAAGATTTTCGAAATTTCACTATTATCTTTCTCTTATGTCACATCTTTTTGTAGAACAACTATTAGGTTATATTTATTGTAGTTGAAAATGAAAATTAAGTAAGATGAAGATAAATGTGTAATTTATAAAAATCATGGAAGTAAATCAATTTAGAAGTTAAATTATAAGAACATTGGACAATTATAATGTATTATATGATACAAAACGACATAGTATGGAGAGGTTGGGTACCTAAGCTTATATACCCTTAAGGGTATATTCACTTTTCCCATATATATATATATATATATATATATATATATATATATATATATATATATATATATATATATATAAAGAATATAAAACATATATACATTATCTAAAGAGAGAGTGTATGAGAATTATAACTCGTCTTGTTAGTTAGTGAAGACTAACTATCATTGGTTCCATTCTACAATTGATGCACCTTGATACATCATCTTTGCTAAAGGCCTGAGGATCATTCAATGTACAATCCAAGTCATAAACACTGAAGATCGCCACTTAACCCTTATTGAGCCTCTAAATCATAGGAGCTTGGTTATAAAGGGTTTGGGGTTGCTTACGATGAGAATAAACCTAGTTAATTTATAATCAGTCTCAACACTGCGCTGCGGTCATGACACTAACGTATCCAACCTCATGCCAAGTCGTGCTGCTAATCTCCCATAGCAACCTACTTTGCCTACCGTTCCGTGGTACCCCATAATACCATACCGTTCCGAATCATCATCACTATCACCGTCACCGCGTCGTGGCAAGCCATTCACCACACCATGGTGGCTGCTTGACAGCAGCTCCTTAGCTAATTCTATTCCAGCTTCGGGATGTTTTTCTTCCAATCTTCTAACCGTCATATCTTATTCGTCTTATACCCGTTTCCTAGAATGTTTATCTCCACGTGAAGGTGGGGATATATTCTAAAATCTTGTTAAGTCACTTCTTACTGATGTCATAATGGTCTGAATCTATTAAGTCACAAACTTGGCCTAAAACATAAAATTTCACATTTTACCTTTTGGCCAAAGTGTATCTTCTCATGCATTTCTTCCCTTGAACTTACTCATCTAACCTTATCTTAGTGATTTAAACTCATCTTGGACATTTTCATGAAGCCATAACTTCATAAACTTACCAAATTCTCATAAATGACAATTTTTCCCTTTTGGTCAATATTTGCAACCTCCCAAAAATCAAGGTAAGTTTCATTTTCAAAACCAAGACAAAAACCATAAATGTTTACAAAACATAGTTTCCAAAAGTTATAATCATGAATTAGAGTAACCTAGAATCAAATATCATAAAATACGAAGGATGTGCATGATCAATCAATCGCCTTGCCCTTATCCTCTAAAGTACCTGAAACCATAACAATCAAACTATAAGCCAAAGGTAAGTGAGTTCCCCCAAAGTACCCCACATAACAATACATATAAAATGCATGCACACTGGGCCCACATCATGAGATTGGATCGCCCTTGAGCCCATAATATGAGTCTGGATTGCCCTTTACCCAATCCAGAACCCATGATTGGATTGCTCCCGAGTCCACAACATGAGTCTGGATTGCCCTTCCAGGCCCACAGCCTGTGACTGGATTGCTCCCGGGTTTGTTGGCTTACAACACAAAGCAATACAACCTCAACCTATCGCAACTAGCAATTTAAGGTCAGTATTTTTATCCATGTACAAACGATTCTCTATGTAACCTTGTTGCACTAGATTATGGTGCTTCAAAAAAAATTACATTTTTGTATACACATGCATGACTATCGAATATAACAATCAAAAGACCAACATAGATCAATGAAGTATAACATAATCAAAAAGTGGAGGTTGCATTAGAGTTTCCGGCCATGAAAACCCCATGACCGAAATCTCCTTGTTAGGTGGACTATAGGACCGAATACCCATTACAAATGGTTCATCATGGACGAAAACATTAAAATAGGCCCACTAAGAACTGAAATCACCATAAGAATGGGTGATTGCGGTCAAGAAAATAAGATTTAAAAAGTGGTTTCAGCAATTAAAGTAGCTTTCAGTGCAACACATCAAAGATTTAATTAGGAGAAAAGACTCAGGTTTTCATGGAATTATCCAGTATATTCCATGCAACTCACTTAAATACCTATCAAATATTCAGGCCCTTCTTTCCTCTTAAACCACTGTTGAAGATCCTTTATTCATTCACCAGTAAACTTCATCTCTTCTTCCTTCCATTCCCTAATTCATCTCTATATTTCAAAAACTCTCTCTCAAGAATAAGATCTAAAGTCCTCCAAAATCATCATCACCTAAGTGGTCTTAGAAATTTGGTAATCCATTTCGAAATCCTCTAGTGTTTTTAACACCTTATATTGTTCATTTCATCCCATTTACACAAAATTTTTGTGTGTTAAAACTTACTAGAATACTAGCATCCAAGAAACTCTTCAAGTCCACCCACTCCAAGCTAGACTCAACATCTCCCTCATTTCCTTCCTACAACTCACGAAATCTTCAAGGTGAGCTTTATACCCCCATATTTTCATGTTTTTCATACTTTTTTTCGAGGAGGGGGGAATACAAGTCAATCTCGTTTACCCTTTGGATATTTGCATGCACCACCATGTTTATGTAACAATTTGTGCTTATGATGTGGAATACTTCATGCTAACACACTACAAAATTGTGATTTACAAGCTTTATGTATGCTAGAATAAGTTTATCCTTTGGGTAATTGCATGCATCATAGTTATGTGTTGAAAATGGAACAAATTCTTGGATAATAAGATTTTTATCATGTGATAGCTACATAAAAATTGTGATATAAGTGTTGTTAACATCTTTGTTACATAATATTTTCGTGGTCTTGGTTTATTCACTAAAAAAATGTCAAATTCATGGCATGCATATGTTCAAGCATGTTTAACTCATGGACATATGCATGTTCACCTCTTGAACTTTACACCAATGTTTGAATAACATAACTTTTAAAGTTATTAAATGGGTGTTGTAAAAATCGTGATTTATTAGAGTGTATATATATATATATATATATATATATATATATATATATATATATATATATATATATATATATTGTGTTACAAAACTTTCAAACCGGTTATGGTGTGTTAAACAAACTACAAAGCTTGATATTTTGCTAAATAATTTTATTAGTAAAATAGTTGTAGTTATGTTGTCACTATTTTGATGGCTTAAAACCTAAGATATTATGCTATTTTTACAACATATGTTACAATTAGACATGTTCACTAATGATTATTCATAAAACTATTATAAATAATTTAACCAAAATGGTATACTAAACAGAATTTATGACAGAGAAATTTGTGTGTCATGATTTGCCTATTATAAAGCTCATAAAGCATGGGTAATAAATTGCATGTCATAAACAGCGAGTCATGAAAACTGTGACTCATGTGTCATAAAACTTCGGTCATAAATCCACACTAGTAATGTCATTTTCATTATTCAATAATGGGAGTTAAAGTTCGTGTAAATCTGTTAAGGCTCTAGTGAGACACTATCTTCACCGTACCTACCTAGTGTACATTCTAAGTCCTGCATTAAAACCAGAGTCTCCTAGAGGGAGAGTGAGATAGTTGTGTATAGGTCTATACGGGGATTGACACCCCCACACCTGATCTGTTCGCTACAACTAGACGGGGCCAATCTAGGGTGACAAATATCTTACCGATTCCGACGCCTGAAGAACGTCGTAACAGGCATCACAGTCACATCAAAAGTGGTTATAATAACTCACTTAGGGATTAACAATGCTATCTTGATTTACGGGAAGCTTACACTTCACCGGTTTTGAAAAATGTAAAACTGCATTTTTCCTCCCGGTACACTATTGCTTTTCACTAATGGTTTAGGGTTTAAGACCACAATTTTTATACAATAGAAAATATTGGATTTTCTGGGAACATACACTTTACAAATACAAAAAAATGAAAACCAAGTACGTGCATGCATATATTCACAGTTTTGGAAACAAGGTTTACAAATCATTTTCATAGAAAATATCGGATTTTCTAGAGATACACCAACTATTTTCAACCAAAGATGTTACAAATCATTTCATAAAAATATGCTTATGAAATCACCAACATTCAGTGTTGACGGTTTTCAAAAAGATTTGTATTCTCAGGGAACCAATAAGCAGGTACCTAAGACCCGGATTTTCTACATTTTGGAATTTCTTACTTTTATGTCACTTTTGTGTAATTCATGAACAAATACAATATGTAAAAAATGTATGTTGTTATCTCATAATGTATGTTGTGGGTTTCTATGTCCAATTATATTCAATTATGATGATACAACACAATGACGACATCTGCCCCGGACGTTTCCATCGTCCTGGTTCGGGGGTGTGACACAACCCAACCATACTATGTCGTTATATACAACAGACAAACATATAACTAGCAAACACATATTCATGTAGATCTGACATATCACTACAACATAGCAACGTCCTATATACCGGGATATATAACCTAGTGGGTCGGCATTGTTGCCTTTGACCCACAAGTACAGTGAGAAAAACTCACTTCACATTCCGAAATGTATCTTAACAAATCATTGCCCCCACTGTTAAGTCTACCGGTCACCAATACAATAAAAAGTGACCTAAACTCAAACTATTACTCAAAATACCCAAAATGCTCCTAAGTAAAACTTGGTCAAAGGTCAAAAGTCGGAAAGTCCAAAAGTTAAAGAGGGTCAACAGAGACTGAGTACACCCCACATACTCAATCACTATGCCCATCATAGTAAGCCCTTGGCCAAGTTACGGGGTTTCAACTAGGTACACCCAATGTACTCAGCTAGTTCCCTTTTTCTCTATTAAGTGCTTATTCCATTAAGATACCACATACAAAGCTTAGATCTAGCCCCAAATATCCTGCTAAGTTATAAAGTTTCCAACCTTATAGTTTTCCATGACTATTAGTGGTCCAAAATCAAAACCATCACTTCAAACACAAACCCATGCACCATAACTCTTGAATGGAGGGGAGAAAGTGACCAAGACCACATTTTTATGATTCCTAATACTCAAAAACGTCTGAAAGGAGAACTCTTATGGTTTAGAGTAAGCCATACTTATGAACACCAAGATTTTGGGACCAAAATGCATAACAACTTAAGAACTAGCAACATTCAAGGAAAACATTCATCAAGTTCTAAGCTTTAGACCTTATGGAGTTGAGAAAAGAAATGTAGGCTCTGGGTCCACAAGCTTGAACTTCAACAATCAACAAGCTTGGACTTATCTTTCTTCCAAAAATGCTCCCAAAACACATAAAAGGGCTTAATATTTGTTCTAGGGGCTAGGGTTTCAATTTTGAGGCTCAAGAGGGTGAAGGTTGATGTTAGGAACGACTCCAGAGTCCTAAATAGGGCTTAAAACCACAAAATTAGGTTTTTAACATTGTGGCGGTATGCCCATCATACCATAAGTTACACCCAATGTAACACCCTAAAAGCGCGTCCCCTTCAGCCTAATATGCCCAACGTTCTACCTAGTGTACACCCAATGTACTGCCAGACTCCCTTTTCCAGCTTATCTTCAAACATCCATAACTTCTTCGTACCATTTTTAGCATTCTTTATATGCACGAAAAGGTATTGAAGAGCCCCGCAATCATATCTAATTACTTGTGACTCAACACATACCAAAATAAAATTCTTAATTCACGAAAGATGTCTGAAACATCGTTTTTTCCAATTTACCATTTGACTCCAAAACACAAACCAAGATCTTGGGTCACATAACCAATATTATCCACATCCATTGGGGTCTAAACCCTATTCCTTGAAGCCCAAGGCCTTAACTTAATCCATTTATTATCCATAATCTCGAAATAAGAACTTCTCGAAA